>NC_080465.1:54128842-54454692 GCF_028018845.1 Melospiza georgiana | reverse complement strand
GCTACCTTGATCACCAACTCTTTGCTGGTTTTGTTAGCTCTGTCAACATCAAATCAGTAGCACCTCACTCTGGGTCTTGATTCTTGACTATGCACTCCAATCTTTTTGCTACTTTGCCTGGGTTTCTCTATACATGTTAACTTTTTCCCACCAACGGTTCAGCTCACTCGGAGAAAAGCAGATGTTCACACACATGGCTTCTCCTGGCGACTCAAGACTTGCCATAAGCGGGGGACTAAAGGCAAAGCTTTCTTGGTTTTATTCCTTGTGTTGGTTGTCACTGGGGGTCTCTCTCACCTCATCCTCACTGCCATCTGGGTTTCATTCAGGGGGCGGCGTGGTTGGCTGAGGGGGAGTGTACTCGAGCTGGCCTGGAGTAACTCGGCTGTAAGTCTTGGACACCTAGGACACAATCTTCCTGGTGCATTGGAGCCAATTTCAAACATCTCTGCCCTATGCTGGATGCTGAACAGCTTTATTTTCTGCCTCTTTTCTCTTTCCAAAGTTAGGACTAAAGGTCCTATGGGGCCAAATAAAAAAGCCACAATTCTTTCTGCCCCTCAGGTTGATTCTTCAGGGTAAAAAACATGTCTGCATATATGGCTGGATCTCATTTTTCTTCTTTGCTTCAAAATAACATCAACTGTAAAAATCTATCATAAAGTTTCAGCAGCGGTCACTTTTCACCGCTTCCTAATGGACACCAAGGCTACCATTGGGTAGGCTATTTCATCCAATTACCTTTCTTTGAAAAATTACCCTCTGGCATTCCTCCCAAATCTTTCTCCACTGCTAAATTACCTTCTAGTGGACTCTTTTTAATACCATCTTTACTTCTCGTCTTGTTCATTCTTCATGCTATCAAAATTTCAAAACTCAGCAGGATCTAGTAGTACTTCTCCTTTCCTTCTCTTCATCCCCTGTATACTCCACTTCACACACATGGGCTGTCTCTCAGTCACCCAGCACCAAGATTCTTTTTTACAGTCCTAACAAGCAATGAAAATAAAAGGATTCCACGTTCCACACAACCTTCGCGGAACTGGGGTTTGATCAGACATAAAACGAATTTCTTAAAAAACCGCCTAAAGTCATACCCGGGAGTATATACTCGTGTCAACCTGGAGTTCACAACCCTTGACTTTTGATGTAGTGTCTAAAAGATTGAGTGACTGCTCGATGCTGTTCAAACGCTTCTCAAAGTCAGACGAGCTCGGTGCTGTGCCCATTTCCCTGGGGTGTTCCGGTGGGTGTTTATTTGTCAGTTAGCGTATGATGGTTTGTTTTCACGTAGCCCGTGCTTTCCCCACGTTGGTTTTCCCCACTCCTGGCGCAGCGCCGCAGTTTTCCCAAGAGCCAGCCCGGGCTCCGCTGGGCTGCGTCAATGGGGAACCTGTCCCGGTGCCTGACCGTGCTGTGGGTGAAAGACCTTTTCCTGATATGGAAATGAAACTTGCCCTATCCCAGCTCCCTGCCCTTTTCTCCAGTGCTGTCACTGCTCCCAACAGTGACAAGAGCTGCAGCAGCCCCTCCGATTCCCCTCAGGAGGATGGTGAAGACCACAATGGCGCCCTTTACTCTCCTCCAGGCAGAAGAAAGTGGCCTCAGCTGCATCTGGGGCTTCCCCTCCAGACCACACTCCATCCTTGCAGTCCTCCTTTGCATTCTGGCTAAAGGCTTCATATCTTTTTCTATTGTCCTGCCCAAAACCGTGCCCATCTGTTTCCAGCACTTCTCTTGGCTGCTGCTTTAGGGTGTGGGCACCATCATCAGAGACACAGAACAGCTTGTCCTCCCACAGTTATCCTTATCCTCTGCACTTCCACGTGTCTGCCTTGATGTTCACTGGGGAACTTCCCACTTTGTGGCCACTCATTGCTGTGCTCAGCAGGGACACGGTTTTGTTTGGACGGGAGCTGCCGGAGCGACACGTGCAGCAACTGAAGCCGAGAATAGCAGAGGCTGGGCAGATTCTATTTGTCCCAGAATGCAGGGAAGAGAGTGAGAAAAGCACAAGGAAATTTCAGACTTTGTTACTTTGTAATCTAATTGCCCCGGGGAAACGCAGCAATGGATGGTGCTCTGCTGCTACTGCCAATGCCTTCCATGAGAAAAATTCATTGCAGGAAGGAGCAACATCATCTGACAGAGACCAAGTGTGCCAGCAGTTGCTCCAGCTGCTCCTGCCATCAGCCCCTGCAGGAAGGAGCACAGCCCCCAATGCACGTGGGCTTTGGCTCCCTCTGGCACAGAAGCCCCCCGGGGGCACAGGTCTCTGGGGCAGGAGACGGGCACCAGCGCTGCCAGGGGCTCGAGGGGTGGCGGGTCTGCTTGGCCGGCCACTCTGCCACACCTGCTGATGTCAGCGCTCCCCGGGCCCCAGGGCTCAGAGCAGCATTCGTGCCCGGGCCCACACGTTCCTTGTGCAGTCACAGCCGCAGGTTTAGGATCCCCACCAGCTGGGACGTGTCCCAAGGAGGCCGTGCCAGTTTCCCTGCAAGGTCCCGTGCCCTTCCCAGCGCGGCTGCGTCAGCAGCCCTGGGGGCTCCTTCTGCTGCCCCTGAGCCCGCAGAGCAGGGCAGCCTTTGCTGATGCTCTGAGCCCTTGCTAAAGGGCCCTTGCTAAAGATCTTGTCAGCCTGGCTTAGACACCTGGGGCCAGCCATTCCTTCCAACCTGGGCCAGTTTGGGTGGGCTGGGGGCAGCCCCGAGGCAGGCGGCAGTGTGTGCAAGGGCCCTTGCTGACACGCTGCAGCATGGTCACCGTGGCATCGAATGGAACCGGGTCTCCAAGGGCCCTTTGTGACACCCGGTGGCATAGGAGCTGGCGGTGACAAGAGCAGGCCACAGTGCTTGGAGCACACCGCGGGACAGGACAGGACAGAGCGGTGCCGTGAGGAGCCCCCGCACAGCTCGCTCGTTCGCGTCCCACCCGGAGCTTTTCTTAAGCGTTGTTCCTGCAGCTGAGCTCCAGGCCAGACCACAGGACCTTCTTACCTGTGGTCTCCCTGAGGCTTCTCTTCTGCAGGTGCCCTTGAGGCCAGACCACAATCCTTCACAGGAGTCTCCTGTCCTTGTGGCAGGAGCCCTTGAGACCGAGTGCAGGACTTGCTGTCCTGTAGCCTTCCTGAGGCTTCTTTCTTGACGGTGCCTTCCAGGCAGGACTGCAGGACTTGGTGACTTGGAGCTTTTCCAAGGCACCTCTCCTGCAAATAGCAACAAATCCAGTCCGAGACATGGAGCAGCGACCCCCAAAAGTGCCCAAGCTGGCCTGGGTGGAGGAGGAGGAAGAAGGCCCTGCAGCTGCCCTGGCACAGCACACTGAAGAGGTGGTGCCATTCCAGCCACCACACGAGGGTGAGTGGCAGAGCTGGGCAACAGGACTGGTGCCTGCGGCCAGCTTGGCTCCACGCCATTCCGTGCCGTGCCGGGCCGTGCCGGGCTATGCCATGCTATCCCCTGGGGACATGCCCCTGGACAGGACGGAAGAGGGGCCGGGCAGACAGCCCGCAGTGGCCGTGCTCCATCCCCTGGCGCATCCCGGGCCTCTCTCTGCCTGGGGAGCGCAGGGCTGGGCCGTGTAGTCCGGCCCCTCCCGCAGCCCCTCATCTCTGGCTGCGCTCGCTCTTTGCCAGATGCAGCCCCGGAGCGCACACAAGAGCAGGAGTCCCGCCGTGGCCGCTTCCGCAGAACAGCGCAGGTACCTGCAGCCATCCCCACCTGGGCTGGGCCTGCTCTCCCTGCTCAGCCCAGCACCGTGTGTGCAGCACTCCATGCAACATCCCTGCCTTCTTGCCCTTCTCCTACAGTTTGTTTGCAACTTCATCAAGAGAATTAAGGAGGAAGAGACCATGGGCCCAGGCCTCAGACCATACTCGCCCATCTTCCAAAGCAAGAGCAGTGCTGCCCTGCTGGCTATGCTTGTAGAGGAAGATTTTTACAATCCCAAGCAAGTAAGCAGCCTGTGGCCAGGCTTTGATCCCCCCAGGAATTGCTTGGCCTCCAAAGCCAGCCATGCTGGCTGCTGTGAGCCTTTCAGGCCACATGGCAGCGTGGTGGCAAGGGAAGCACCCCTCTGGAGAAGCTGGGAACATTGCTCTCTCTGGCAGCTTTCCAAGTCTCCCCGTGCCTTCTCCAGGTGCCTGCCATGGTCAGCTACATCCACCAGTGGCTCTTGGCCAATGATTCTGCTGAGCACAGGCTGGACAAGACCCTGCTGGATCTCACGGAAGCACAGCCAAAGGACGCCGTCATGACGCTCCTGCGTGTGGCCCCGTCCTGTGACAGGTATGGGGCCCACCTGCCCCTGATGGGCTCCCCAGCCCATCACCCTGCACAGCCTGCCCCAGGTGTCTGACCAACAGAGAGTTCCAGGGCCCTCTGGCTGCTCCCTTTCCCAGCCCTGGCATGGCAGCCCCTGAGCCTGCTGCCACGCTCCCTTGCTGCCTCTCAGGGCTCTGTCCCCACAGGGCTGGGCTGTCTGGGTGCTGCTGCCAGGGGGGCAGTGGGCAGTGGGCTGCAGAACTGGCAGCCAGCTCAGCTGGCCCCGGTGCTGTGTCTGAGACCCCCCTGAGACACAGCTCTAACCCCGCAGAGCTGCCATGGCCATGTGGAAGACCATCATGGCCTCAGCCAGGACTGCGGAGCTGGCACAGCTGATACTCCTGGATGTGCTGGGGAGCTGGCCAGAGCACAGCACCTGCACCTCCGATGGGGGCGAAACGGCTGTCTTTGCCCTGGCTGTGAGTTTCTGCAAGTGGCCTTTGCTGGCCCCAAGGCTGCCTCCCCAGCAGCTCTCCATCCTCCTTCCCCCACTGCATCTCCCTGCCTCAGGCGCTGGCCTGAAACCTGGCCCAGGGGCAGCTTCAGGGCCACCAGGCCCCGTGCTCCCCCTGCGCCTCTCCTGGCCTCTCCCTGCCACGCTCAGGCCCGGCCACACGGACACCTGGGCACTGAGCGCTGTCTCGGGGGCTCTGTCCTTTGCAGGCAACTGTGGTGATGTGGAAGATCCTCCAGGTGCCCTGTCTCCCACGGATATTGAGGCTGTATTTCCCCCAGCTATTTGTGCATCTGCTCTTCCAAGTGTTCTTCAGCACTCTGGATACGCCAGAGGAGGTCCTTACCTTCTGGAAGGCATGCCAGGAAGAGCATGGCCTTGCCACCAGCCCCAACAGGTGCTCCGTGCCAGTCCTCCTGTCCCTGCCACGTGGCCTGCCAAGGAGCCACTGCTGCCTGTGTGACCTGGGCTTTGCTCTGCACACAGGTTTGCAGTGCGGACCCTGAAGTCCCTGCTCTGCCTGCTCCGGTGCGAGGATGTGGTGGTGGCAATGGAACGCAGGTGTGCCTGGGACACGCTGCTCTCTGTTGACACTCACCACTTTGCCGTGGCTCTGCTTGCCAGGTGAGACCCCCTTCTCCCCACTGCCTCTGACATTTGTGCTCTGTGCCCAGGTGCCCCACTAAGTGCCCGTGGTAATGGGCAGCAGGGCCTTGTCCCTGAGGGACAGCCAAGCAGACTGGAAAAGGCTGGCAGAGGAGGCTGCCCATCAGCAACCAACTCCCAAATGGCCCAGGTCCCCTTGCTGGAAGGGTGCTGGGGGAAGATGAGAACTAGGTGAGCCACTCCTGGGAGAGCTTTGCCCCACTGCCTCAGGGCTCTTGTTTCCTTTCTCCCCTCTTCAGAGAAATTCGCCGTCTAGCCATACACTTCTGTTCCGCGGTTGCATTCTACCTGCTCGCCCTGCTCGGCCAAGAGATGCCATACTGGGATTTCCCTGCCCTGGCATTCCTTGTGGAGGTGAGCCTCAAGGCCAGCGCTGCCTGGCTGAGCTGCCTCCCAGCTCTCTGCCCTCTCGTAGCCACAGCTGCCAGGACAAAGACACCCGTGCCCGTGCCCTGTGCTGCTGCCTGGGCCATCTGCTGCTGCCTGGGCCCGGCCCTGTGCGCTTCTGGGCTCTGTGCGCTTCTGGGCTCCTGCCGGCCGGCTCCCCTTTCACTGCCCTGTCCCTTTCAGGTCCTCGACTGCCTGGACTTGAGGGAATGCAGTGACAGTCTTCTGGAGATCATGGCACAGAACCTGCAGAGCGAGCACATGGCGAGGCGTTACTTGGCACTCAGGGGCCTCGTAGTGCTGGGCAAGAATCCCTTGATGGTGAGAATGGGCCCGTGGCTGAAGCCCTGCAGGCAGCGTGGGGCTGGGCAACGCAGTCGCTTGGCCTTGCCTGGCCTTTGGGCGCTGGGGCAGCTGCTCCCAGCTCTCCTGCCTCCCGCTTCAGCTGCCCGAGTGCTTCGGGACAGGCCTTTGGCCTCTGGGCCCTGCGGCAGCAGGGCGGCCTTTCACAAAGTTGTCTTCCACGCAGGCCGAAAAAATGCGGAGCCTGACTGAAAGTCTTGTGGAGCTCCTGGAGGAAAATGATAGCGACATGATCAGGATGACCATTCTTCTACTCAGACATTTACTCCTGGATAATGGTGCCCCAATACCCACCCCCATCGCCCTGCAGCTGGCTGAGGCGCTCCTGCCACTCTTTGACCGCGTAAGGCTCTGTGCCCACAGCCACGGCCACTGGCTGCTGCCCGCACACTTGGTGCCCTGTGCAGATGCAGGCCTGTGCCCTGGGGGGCCTGAAGCAGCTGATGCTCAGCTCTTTTGCCCTTCTCTTTCATACAGGATGATATCCAGGTGCAGCTGAGCTCCATGTCTGTCTTTCAAGAGATGCTCGACTTATTAACAGAAGAGGGAAGAAAGGCTCTGAAGTCCCACGTGCGCCAGAGCCTGCTCCCACTCTACTTCCACTGCTATGATGAGAATCAGATTGTTGCTGAGGTGAGCACTTGTGGCCAGCTACTGTCCCCCTGGCAGGGGGTTGCGCTGCCTCCTGCCCTGGCACCTTGCGGGCTGCAGCCTCCTCCAGCCTGTGGCATAGGCTGCCTCCTGTGCCCTGCACTGTGGGGCCATCAGTGCGTCTCTGCTGCTCTCCAGGCCTCCCGGGAAACGCTGCATTCTACGGCCAGATTCCTGAAGAGGAGGGATCTCCAACAAATGCTACAGGTGGATCAGAGGTTTGGCGAGTGCCTGGTAAGAGCAGCCGAGAAACCCCAGCCTCAGCCTGGAGAAGGCCCCTGAGGGCGGTGCTCAGTCTGCGGGGCTGGCAGCTGTGCCCCTGCCCGCTGCTGCTCCCAGAGGCCACGCAGGCTCTTCTCCAGGCTCCCGTGGGCCCGAGCCGGGCGCCCACGCAGTCCCGGCCCGGGAGGGCGGCGGGGCGGCACCGCGGCTCCCCGGCTAGCAGCCGGCCCTCGGGCCCCACCCCTCGGGAGCCCGGCGCCAGCTGCTGCTGGCCACGCCTCAGGGCTCTGCGAGCAGGGGAGGGCCGGGGCTGGGCGGAGGCAGCGCCCGGCCCGGGGCCTGAGCCCGCGCCAACCCTTCCCTCCTGCTGCTCTCTCCAGCTGGCAGAGGACAGGAGCCGAGCGGCCGAGCACCTGCGCCGGGCCCTGCGCTACCTGCAGAGCCCACAGGAGCCCCTGCGAGAGGCGGCCGTCAGCTTCATGGGTGAGCCACGAGCCCGCGCTCCCTCCCCTGCCCACCGCAGCTCGGCACCGGCCCCGCCTGCTGCCCCGGCAGCGCCACCCGGGCCCGGCGCCGTGGGGCCCCGCCTGGCCCGGGCATTGCTGCTGCTGCCCTCTGGCAGCCGTGCCCTTGGGCGGCAGCATGCGACAAATGCTCGGGCTGAGCCCTGCGGGGCCAGAAGCCCATCTGGCCACAGCGCCGGCAGCGCCGCTGGCAGGGAGCTGTGCTGCTGGGGCCGTGACAGGCTCTGTGTTCACAGGGATGGCCGGCCGGCACCTGAGGGGGCAGCAGCAAGAGCTTCAGCTGATCTGCAGTGGTGAGTGAGTGAGGCCAGCGGGCTGACTGCGGGGGCAGGCACGGGAAGCTGCAAGCCCTGCCCCGGCTGCGGAGGGCTCTGCTCCCGTGGCCAGAGCACACAGACATTTCAGGGCCACGTGTGGCATTCGTGGCCAGCAGCTTTGGGCTGATCCCCTCGGTCCCTGCTCCCTGCGGGCCATGGCAAGAGCCGGCCGGGATGACCCTGCCAGGGGGTTCACCTCGGCTCCCTGCACATCTGGGATCTGACCTTGGCTCTGTTCCTCTCTCTTGCAGCCCTTGAAGAAATGGCCTATGACAGCAGTCCCGCCATCAGAAATGCTGCAATTGAATCTTGTTTAGTTCTCCGGGCTGTACAGAGAGCTCCGTACTCCACGTGGCAGAAGCTGCGAGATCAATTCCGCAGTGCATGGAAGAAACGGCCTCGTCTCTGGGGCACTGCCTTGCTGTTCTGCTGCAGCTCCTCAGAGAGATGATCTGCGCAAGACTCTGTCTGCTGGGCCACTTGAGCCAGCAGGGTTTTTCTTGTTCTTCTCTTAGATTTTTGTGTTTGTATTTTCCTTTTGGTTGACAATGTAAATATAGAGTATCTTCCAATACACAGAGTCCCAGGATCTTTCTTTTCCTGCACAGTGTCTGTAGGGCATAGGGGAAGAGGGGCAAAAGGGTGCTTGTGCTCATCCAGCTGCCCAAGCGCGCAGTGTTTCAGGGAAAAAGGCCAGAAGCCCCTTGGCCTCTGGTGGTTCTGCTGAAGCCTTTGTGCTGCCGACAGAGCGGCTGGGCAGGGGCAGGAGCTGTGGGGATCCCTGCCAGAGCGGTGCCTGGAGATGGCCACAAGCCCTGTGCCACGCAGGAAGGGCCATCCGCGTCCTCCTGCCCGTGTGCTGCTGGCTGCTTTGCTGAGGGCTCCCAGGTGCCTCTGGATGGGGCTTCTCTGGAGCTGCTGTGGGGCTGTGGCGCTGCTGCCGGGAAGCTTGGCCGGGCTGGGGGACACCGTGAGTCACTGGTAAGCCCTGAGCAATGGGCTGGCAGAGGCCATAAGCAGCCTCCTGGCAGCCGCCTTGATCCTGACAGCCGGCTGCTCTGGCGCTTCCTCGGTGGCCGGTTGGAGGGACCCCCTGGAATCAGGCGTGGAACCCTGGTCCTTGCCTTTCAGGCCTCTGAGGCCAGGAGTTGCGGGGCTGGGCGTGTGGCCTGTGCTCCAGACTGGAGCCCCCCGCCCCTCAGCCTTAGGCATTGAGCTCCACTGCCTGCTTGCTGAGTCTTGCTCCTATTGCTCCGGGGAGGCCTAGCTCTGTGGCTTTAGGTCCCATTGAGCCGGAAGAGCAGCAGCTTGGAGCCCAGAGGGGCCACAGAAAGGCCCTCTTGGACAAGGGGCATTCCTGTCATTCCCAGGGCAGGACCACATGAGAGTGCAGCGGGCACCTTCAGGGCCACCTGGGCCACCTCCCTGTGTGCAGGGCTGGCTCTTTGCTTTGCTGCTCTCGGCCTTTTGTCGCCGTACTCCTTGGGCTGCCTGCAGCGAGGGGCAGCCCTATAAGGAGGGTGAAAGGCCCCGTCTCCCACATCTCAAGGGGGAAATGCAGCTCTCCCGGCCCTCAGCCCACGCTGTAAGCAGAGCAGAGCCCTTTCCCCAGCCCTGATGCCTTTCTGCCTGCTTCTGGCCCCTGGCCACCATGACCCACTGCACTCGCTCTGAGTCACCTACAGGATGGCTGGTGCCTCTTAATTTGCTGACCCTGGGACGTGAGGGTCACTGAGGGAAAGGTGGGTGTCCCAATGCTGAGGGCACACGTGGGTCACTAAGCAGACTTGGGCCTTCCCCAGCAGGTTGCAGGTGTCTTGCCTTATGTGTCGTGTTACAGTGGTTGTGCTGCTGCCTGGTCCTGTCCCTCTTGTCACCCTCACCCAACCTGGACCCTCTGACCTGCCTTCAAGAAACCCTGTTGCATCAGACATGGTGTCAAGAGCCCTCCTTCGCCTGCCGCTCCTGCGCACATTACAAGCTCCGGGCCTGAGAGCAAGGTGGGCTGGGGCAGCTGGTCTCTCAGACCAAGAGGGAACCGCTCTCGACAGCACCGGGCCATGGACGTTCCCCGCACCAGATAAAATCATCTCCAAGTTTAGCTAGTAAGCTAGTAAGGTAGAAACCATTAACTGCCTGCAAATCTGGCACTAGTCTCTAAGTTCCATTAGGTTTCTTTATTGCTAATCTAGGAGTAATTCATTTTGACTCCCATTCTTCCAATAATCCTGATGTCAGCAATTTATTCATTGTTGCCTCCGTTCTTATCCCAGCCTATAGTCTTCAAAGGTATTGCTCTCTGACTATGGCCTAACTCTTGTCTGCAGCTCAATTGTAATAGGGTCTGCTCATTTGGATTTTCCTGGGCTATCAGTATCCCATACTCTTGGCTACACCTGATTCAATACTTGCTCTAAATAGTTATTCTCGTTTGTTGGTCTTGTGTCAATTGTCAGTCCTACTGCTAAAACCAATTTTCAACTTAATTTTTCTTTTCCTAAATGGAACTGTGGTATCGAAATTTTCAAGCAAATCTCTGCCTAGGACAGATTTGGGTGCGTTTGGTAAATAAAGAAACTGATGGATTGCCAGTTTCTTCTTGATTTTCCATTTAAGTGGTTGCAGGAAGAATGCATTTTCTGGCTGGCCCGTGGCTCCTATTGCTTGAAGATACTTCTCACTTTTGGGTATCAGTGCTTGATTCAAGAGTGAAAAATAGGTTTCCACTATTTATTAAAAATTCATCCTCTTCATCATCCTTTAGCCTCATTTTAACCTGCTAGGGTAAGAAGTGCTAGGGTAAGAACTGCCCGTCTCGGTCATTCTTTATCACCTAGAGCGGCTACAAGAATTTGGTGTACTTTGTCTGCTAACTCTGGGCACTGGCCCTATTTCCAGTGTCCCTATTTCTTACAATATGCACATTGATTTGGCCCCAGCTTGGTCTGTGCCTGGTTTGAAACTCCTCTGCCTCTGCTACTTTTGCCCCTGCCTCTGTTTCATGCGCGTCCTCTCCCTGGTGCTGATCCAGAGCTGCCACCATGGCTGCAGGGAGTTCTTTTTCTTTTTCTCTGTCTTTATCATCATACGCTTTCGATGCTTTTCTCATTAATGCCTTTAAGTCTCTCTTTACAGGCTCTTTCAGCCTCTGAAGTTTCTGCCTGACACCTGGGCTAGATTGCCCTAACATCAGGGAAACGGACTGCTGCTTTCCCATATCCGACCAGGGATCCAGAGCTGTGCTTTATGTGCAGCTGCTCACAACCTGTCCACAAAGTCAGTGGGTGACTCGTGCTGGCCCTGTGTAACATTATCTATTACTGATCAATTTATTGCTTTTGGACTAGCATTTTCTAATTCAAATTTGACTAGTTCCTGGCATCTGGTTAACATTGCACAGCTGCCTGCATCGTTCGGGTCCCACAAAGGGCTTACAATAGGAGACAGCTGGTCCACTGTGCCTTGTAAGGCTCCACTAGCAATTTGTCCCTGCGCACGTGCTCTGGCTACCTTGATCACCAACTCTTTGCTGGTTTTGTTAGCTCTGTCAACATCAAATCAGTAGCACCTCACTCTGGGTCTTGATTCTTGACTATGCACTCCAATCTTTTTGCTACTTTGCCTGGGTTTCTCTATACATGTTAACTTTTTCCCACCAACGGTTCAGCTCACTCGGAGAAAAGCAGATGTTCGCACACATGGCTTCTCCTGGGCGACTCAAGACTTGCCATAAGCGGGGAACTAAAGGCAAAGCTTTCTTGGTTTTATTCCTTGTGTTGGTTGTCACTGGGGGTCTCTCTCACCTCATCCTCACTGCCATCTGGGTTTCATTCAGGGGGCGGCGTGGTTGGCTGAGGGGGAGTGTACTCGAGCTGGCCTGGAGTAACTCGGCTGTAAGTCTTGGACACCTAGGACACAATCTTCCTGGTGCATTGGAGCCAATTTCAAACATCTCTGCCCTATGCTGGATGCTGAACAGCTTTATTTTCTGCCTCTTTTCTCTTTCCAAAGTTAGGACTAAAGGTCCTATGGGGCCAAATAAAAAAGCCACAATTCTTTCTGCCCCTCAGGTTGATTCTTCAGGGTAAAAAACATGTCTGCATATATGGCTGGATCTCATTTTTCTTCTTTGCTTCAAAATAACATCAACTGTAAAAATCTATCATAAAGTTTCAGCAGCGGTCACTTTTCACCGCTTCCTAATGGACACCAAGGCTACCATTGGGTAGGCTATTTCATCCAATTACCTTTCTTTGAAAAATTACCCTCTGGCATTCCTCCCAAATCTTTCTCCACTGCTAAATTACCTTCTAGTGGACTCTTTTTAATACCATCTTTACTTCTCGTCTTGTTCATTCTTCATGCTATCAAAATTTCAAAACTCAGCAGGATCTAGTAGTACTTCTCCTTTCCTTCTCTTCATCCCCTGTATACTCCACTTCACACACATGGGCTGTCTCTCAGTCACCCAGCACCAAGATTCTTTTTTACAGTCCTAACAAGCAATGAAAATAAAAGGATTCCACGTTCCACACAACCTTCGCGGAACTGGGGTTTGATCAGACATAAAACGAATTTCTTAAAAAACCGCCTAAAGTCATACCCGGGAGTATATACTCGTGTCAACCTGGAGTTCACAACCCTTGACTTTTGATGTAGTGTCTAAAAGATTGAGTGACTGCTCGATGCTGTTCAAACGCTTCTCAAAGTCAGACGAGCTCGGTGCTGTGCCCATTTCCCTGGGGTGTTCCGGTGGGTGTTTATTTGTCAGTTAGCGTATGATGGTTTGTTTTCACGTAGCCCGTGCTTTCCCCACGTTGGTTTTCCCCACTCCTGGCGCAGCGCCGCAGTTTTCCCAAGAGCCAGCCCGGGCTCCGCTGGGCTGCGTCAATGGGGAACCTGTCCCGGTGCCTGACCGTGCTGTGGGTGAAAGACCTTTTCCTGATATGGAAATGAAACTTGCCCTATCCCAGCTCCCTGCCCTTTTCTCCAGTGCTGTCACTGCTCCCAACAGTGACAAGAGCTGCAGCAGCCCCTCCGATTCCCCTCAGGAGGATGGTGAAGACCACAATGGCGCCCTTTACTCTCCTCCAGGCAGAAGAAAGTGGCCTCAGCTGCATCTGGGGCTTCCCCTCCAGACCACACTCCATCCTTGCAGTCCTCCTTTGCATTCTGGCTAAAGGCTTCATATCTTTTTCTATTGTCCTGCCCAAAACCGTGCCCATCTGTTTCCAGCACTTCTCTTGGCTGCTGCTTTAGGGTGTGGGCACCATCATCAGAGACACAGAACAGCTTGTCCTCCCACAGTTATCCTTATCCTCTGCACTTCCACGTGTCTGCCTTGATGTTCACTGGGGAACTTCCCACTTTGTGGCCACTCATTGCTGTGCTCAGCAGGGACACGGTTTTGTTTGGACGGGAGCTGCCGGAGCGACACGTGCAGCAACTGAAGCCGAGAATAGCAGAGGCTGGGCAGATTCTATTTGTCCCAGAATGCAGGGAAGAGAGTGAGAAAAGCACAAGGAAATTTCAGACTTTGTTACTTTGTAATCTAATTGCCCCGGGGAAACGCAGCAATGGATGGTGCTCTGCTGCTACTGCCAATGCCTTCCATGAGAAAAATTCATTGCAGGAAGGAGCAACATCATCTGACAGAGACCAAGTGTGCCAGCAGTTGCTCCAGCTGCTCCTGCCATCAGCCCCTGCAGGAAGGAGCACAGCCCCCAATGCACGTGGGCTTTGGCTCCCTCTGGCACAGAAGCCCCCCGGGGGCACAGGTCTCTGGGGCAGGAGACGGGCACCAGCGCTGCCAGGGGCTCGAGGGGTGGCGGGTCTGCTTGGCCGGCCACTCTGCCACACCTGCTGATGTCAGCGCTCCCCGGGCCCCAGGGCTCAGAGCAGCATTCGTGCCCGGGCCCACACGTTCCTTGTGCAGTCACAGCCGCAGGTTTAGGATCCCCACCAGCTGGGACGTGTCCCAAGGAGGCCGTGCCAGTTTCCCTGCAAGGTCCCGTGCCCTTCCCAGCGCGGCTGCGTCAGCAGCCCTGGGGGCTCCTTCTGCTGCCCCTGAGCCCGCAGAGCAGGGCAGCCTTTGCTGATGCTCTGAGCCCTTGCTAAAGGGCCCTTGCTAAAGATCTTGTCAGCCTGGCTTAGACACCTGGGGCCAGCCATTCCTTCCAACCTGGGCCAGTTTGGGTGGGCTGGGGGCAGCCCCGAGGCAGGCGGCAGTGTGTGCAAGGGCCCTTGCTGACACGCTGCAGCATGGTCACCGTGGCATCGAATGGAACCGGGTCTCCAAGGGCCCTTTGTGACACCCGGTGGCATAGGAGCTGGCGGTGACAAGAGCAGGCCACAGTGCTTGGAGCACACCGCGGGACAGGACAGGACAGAGCGGTGCCGTGAGGAGCCCCCGCACAGCTCGCTCGTTCGCGTCCCACCCGGAGCTTTTCTTAAGCGTTGTTCCTGCAGCTGAGCTCCAGGCCAGACCACAGGACCTTCTTACCTGTGGTCTCCCTGAGGCTTCTCTTCTGCAGGTGCCCTTGAGGCCAGACCACAATCCTTCACAGGAGTCTCCTGTCCTTGTGGCAGGAGCCCTTGAGACCGAGTGCAGGACTTGCTGTCCTGTAGCCTTCCTGAGGCTTCTTTCTTGACGGTGCCTTCCAGGCAGGACTGCAGGACTTGGTGACTTGGAGCTTTTCCAAGGCACCTCTCCTGCAAATAGCAACAAATCCAGTCCGAGACATGGAGCAGCGACCCCCAAAAGTGCCCAAGCTGGCCTGGGTGGAGGAGGAGGAAGAAGGCCCTGCAGCTGCCCTGGCACAGCACACTGAAGAGGTGGTGCCATTCCAGCCACCACACGAGGGTGAGTGGCAGAGCTGGGCAACAGGACTGGTGCCTGCGGCCAGCTTGGCTCCACGCCATTCCGTGCCGTGCCGGGCCGTGCCGGGCTATGCCATGCTATCCCCTGGGGACATGCCCCTGGACAGGACGGAAGAGGGGCCGGGCAGACAGCCCGCAGTGGCCGTGCTCCATCCCCTGGCGCATCCCGGGCCTCTCTCTGCCTGGGGAGCGCAGGGCTGGGCCGTGTAGTCCGGCCCCTCCCGCAGCCCCTCATCTCTGGCTGCGCTCGCTCTTTGCCAGATGCAGCCCCGGAGCGCACACAAGAGCAGGAGTCCCGCCGTGGCCGCTTCCGCAGAACAGCGCAGGTACCTGCAGCCATCCCCACCTGGGCTGGGCCTGCTCTCCCTGCTCAGCCCAGCACCGTGTGTGCAGCACTCCATGCAACATCCCTGCCTTCTTGCCCTTCTCCTACAGTTTGTTTGCAACTTCATCAAGAGAATTAAGGAGGAAGAGACCATGGGCCCAGGCCTCAGACCATACTCGCCCATCTTCCAAAGCAAGAGCAGTGCTGCCCTGCTGGCTATGCTTGTAGAGGAAGATTTTTACAATCCCAAGCAAGTAAGCAGCCTGTGGCCAGGCTTTGATCCCCCCAGGAATTGCTTGGCCTCCAAAGCCAGCCATGCTGGCTGCTGTGAGCCTTTCAGGCCACATGGCAGCGTGGTGGCAAGGGAAGCACCCCTCTGGAGAAGCTGGGAACATTGCTCTCTCTGGCAGCTTTCCAAGTCTCCCCGTGCCTTCTCCAGGTGCCTGCCATGGTCAGCTACATCCACCAGTGGCTCTTGGCCAATGATTCTGCTGAGCACAGGCTGGACAAGACCCTGCTGGATCTCACGGAAGCACAGCCAAAGGACGCCGTCATGACGCTCCTGCGTGTGGCCCCGTCCTGTGACAGGTATGGGGCCCACCTGCCCCTGATGGGCTCCCCAGCCCATCACCCTGCACAGCCTGCCCCAGGTGTCTGACCAACAGAGAGTTCCAGGGCCCTCTGGCTGCTCCCTTTCCCAGCCCTGGCATGGCAGCCCCTGAGCCTGCTGCCACGCTCCCTTGCTGCCTCTCAGGGCTCTGTCCCCACAGGGCTGGGCTGTCTGGGTGCTGCTGCCAGGGGGGCAGTGGGCAGTGGGCTGCAGAACTGGCAGCCAGCTCAGCTGGCCCCGGTGCTGTGTCTGAGACCCCCCTGAGACACAGCTCTAACCCCGCAGAGCTGCCATGGCCATGTGGAAGACCATCATGGCCTCAGCCAGGACTGCGGAGCTGGCACAGCTGATACTCCTGGATGTGCTGGGGAGCTGGCCAGAGCACAGCACCTGCACCTCCGATGGGGGCGAAACGGCTGTCTTTGCCCTGGCTGTGAGTTTCTGCAAGTGGCCTTTGCTGGCCCCAAGGCTGCCTCCCCAGCAGCTCTCCATCCTCCTTCCCCCACTGCATCTCCCTGCCTCAGGCGCTGGCCTGAAACCTGGCCCAGGGGCAGCTTCAGGGCCACCAGGCCCCGTGCTCCCCCTGCGCCTCTCCTGGCCTCTCCCTGCCACGCTCAGGCCCGGCCACACGGACACCTGGGCACTGAGCGCTGTCTCGGGGGCTCTGTCCTTTGCAGGCAACTGTGGTGATGTGGAAGATCCTCCAGGTGCCCTGTCTCCCACGGATATTGAGGCTGTATTTCCCCCAGCTATTTGTGCATCTGCTCTTCCAAGTGTTCTTCAGCACTCTGGATACGCCAGAGGAGGTCCTTACCTTCTGGAAGGCATGCCAGGAAGAGCATGGCCTTGCCACCAGCCCCAACAGGTGCTCCGTGCCAGTCCTCCTGTCCCTGCCACGTGGCCTGCCAAGGAGCCACTGCTGCCTGTGTGACCTGGGCTTTGCTCTGCACACAGGTTTGCAGTGCGGACCCTGAAGTCCCTGCTCTGCCTGCTCCGGTGCGAGGATGTGGTGGTGGCAATGGAACGCAGGTGTGCCTGGGACACGCTGCTCTCTGTTGACACTCACCACTTTGCCGTGGCTCTGCTTGCCAGGTGAGACCCCCTTCTCCCCACTGCCTCTGACATTTGTGCTCTGTGCCCAGGTGCCCCACTAAGTGCCCGTGGTAATGGGCAGCAGGGCCTTGTCCCTGAGGGACAGCCAAGCAGACTGGAAAAGGCTGGCAGAGGAGGCTGCCCATCAGCAACCAACTCCCAAATGGCCCAGGTCCCCTTGCTGGAAGGGTGCTGGGGGAAGATGAGAACTAGGTGAGCCACTCCTGGGAGAGCTTTGCCCCACTGCCTCAGGGCTCTTGTTTCCTTTCTCCCCTCTTCAGAGAAATTCGCCGTCTAGCCATACACTTCTGTTCCGCGGTTGCATTCTACCTGCTCGCCCTGCTCGGCCAAGAGATGCCATACTGGGATTTCCCTGCCCTGGCATTCCTTGTGGAGGTGAGCCTCAAGGCCAGCGCTGCCTGGCTGAGCTGCCTCCCAGCTCTCTGCCCTCTCGTAGCCACAGCTGCCAGGACAAAGACACCCGTGCCCGTGCCCTGTGCTGCTGCCTGGGCCATCTGCTGCTGCCTGGGCCCGGCCCTGTGCGCTTCTGGGCTCTGTGCGCTTCTGGGCTCCTGCCGGCCGGCTCCCCTTTCACTGCCCTGTCCCTTTCAGGTCCTCGACTGCCTGGACTTGAGGGAATGCAGTGACAGTCTTCTGGAGATCATGGCACAGAACCTGCAGAGCGAGCACATGGCGAGGCGTTACTTGGCACTCAGGGGCCTCGTAGTGCTGGGCAAGAATCCCTTGATGGTGAGAATGGGCCCGTGGCTGAAGCCCTGCAGGCAGCGTGGGGCTGGGCAACGCAGTCGCTTGGCCTTGCCTGGCCTTTGGGCGCTGGGGCAGCTGCTCCCAGCTCTCCTGCCTCCCGCTTCAGCTGCCCGAGTGCTTCGGGACAGGCCTTTGGCCTCTGGGCCCTGCGGCAGCAGGGCGGCCTTTCACAAAGTTGTCTTCCACGCAGGCCGAAAAAATGCGGAGCCTGACTGAAAGTCTTGTGGAGCTCCTGGAGGAAAATGATAGCGACATGATCAGGATGACCATTCTTCTACTCAGACATTTACTCCTGGATAATGGTGCCCCAATACCCACCCCCATCGCCCTGCAGCTGGCTGAGGCGCTCCTGCCACTCTTTGACCGCGTAAGGCTCTGTGCCCACAGCCACGGCCACTGGCTGCTGCCCGCACACTTGGTGCCCTGTGCAGATGCAGGCCTGTGCCCTGGGGGGCCTGAAGCAGCTGATGCTCAGCTCTTTTGCCCTTCTCTTTCATACAGGATGATATCCAGGTGCAGCTGAGCTCCATGTCTGTCTTTCAAGAGATGCTCGACTTATTAACAGAAGAGGGAAGAAAGGCTCTGAAGTCCCACGTGCGCCAGAGCCTGCTCCCACTCTACTTCCACTGCTATGATGAGAATCAGATTGTTGCTGAGGTGAGCACTTGTGGCCAGCTACTGTCCCCCTGGCAGGGGGTTGCGCTGCCTCCTGCCCTGGCACCTTGCGGGCTGCAGCCTCCTCCAGCCTGTGGCATAGGCTGCCTCCTGTGCCCTGCACTGTGGGGCCATCAGTGCGTCTCTGCTGCTCTCCAGGCCTCCCGGGAAACGCTGCATTCTACGGCCAGATTCCTGAAGAGGAGGGATCTCCAACAAATGCTACAGGTGGATCAGAGGTTTGGCGAGTGCCTGGTAAGAGCAGCCGAGAAACCCCAGCCTCAGCCTGGAGAAGGCCCCTGAGGGCGGTGCTCAGTCTGCGGGGCTGGCAGCTGTGCCCCTGCCCGCTGCTGCTCCCAGAGGCCACGCAGGCTCTTCTCCAGGCTCCCGTGGGCCCGAGCCGGGCGCCCACGCAGTCCCGGCCCGGGAGGGCGGCGGGGCGGCACCGCGGCTCCCCGGCTAGCAGCCGGCCCTCGGGCCCCACCCCTCGGGAGCCCGGCGCCAGCTGCTGCTGGCCACGCCTCAGGGCTCTGCGAGCAGGGGAGGGCCGGGGCTGGGCGGAGGCAGCGCCCGGCCCGGGGCCTGAGCCCGCGCCAACCCTTCCCTCCTGCTGCTCTCTCCAGCTGGCAGAGGACAGGAGCCGAGCGGCCGAGCACCTGCGCCGGGCCCTGCGCTACCTGCAGAGCCCACAGGAGCCCCTGCGAGAGGCGGCCGTCAGCTTCATGGGTGAGCCACGAGCCCGCGCTCCCTCCCCTGCCCACCGCAGCTCGGCACCGGCCCCGCCTGCTGCCCCGGCAGCGCCACCCGGGCCCGGCGCCGTGGGGCCCCGCCTGGCCCGGGCATTGCTGCTGCTGCCCTCTGGCAGCCGTGCCCTTGGGCGGCAGCATGCGACAAATGCTCGGGCTGAGCCCTGCGGGGCCAGAAGCCCATCTGGCCACAGCGCCGGCAGCGCCGCTGGCAGGGAGCTGTGCTGCTGGGGCCGTGACAGGCTCTGTGTTCACAGGGATGGCCGGCCGGCACCTGAGGGGGCAGCAGCAAGAGCTTCAGCTGATCTGCAGTGGTGAGTGAGTGAGGCCAGCGGGCTGACTGCGGGGGCAGGCACGGGAAGCTGCAAGCCCTGCCCCGGCTGCGGAGGGCTCTGCTCCCGTGGCCAGAGCACACAGACATTTCAGGGCCACGTGTGGCATTCGTGGCCAGCAGCTTTGGGCTGATCCCCTCGGTCCCTGCTCCCTGCGGGCCATGGCAAGAGCCGGCCGGGATGACCCTGCCAGGGGGTTCACCTCGGCTCCCTGCACATCTGGGATCTGACCTTGGCTCTGTTCCTCTCTCTTGCAGCCCTTGAAGAAATGGCCTATGACAGCAGTCCCGCCATCAGAAATGCTGCAATTGAATCTTGTTTAGTTCTCCGGGCTGTACAGAGAGCTCCGTACTCCACGTGGCAGAAGCTGCGAGATCAATTCCGCAGTGCATGGAAGAAACGGCCTCGTCTCTGGGGCACTGCCTTGCTGTTCTGCTGCAGCTCCTCAGAGAGATGATCTGCGCAAGACTCTGTCTGCTGGGCCACTTGAGCCAGCAGGGTTTTTCTTGTTCTTCTCTTAGATTTTTGTGTTTGTATTTTCCTTTTGGTTGACAATGTAAATATAGAGTATCTTCCAATACACAGAGTCCCAGGATCTTTCTTTTCCTGCACAGTGTCTGTAGGGCATAGGGGAAGAGGGGCAAAAGGGTGCTTGTGCTCATCCAGCTGCCCAAGCGCGCAGTGTTTCAGGGAAAAAGGCCAGAAGCCCCTTGGCCTCTGGTGGTTCTGCTGAAGCCTTTGTGCTGCCGACAGAGCGGCTGGGCAGGGGCAGGAGCTGTGGGGATCCCTGCCAGAGCGGTGCCTGGAGATGGCCACAAGCCCTGTGCCACGCAGGAAGGGCCATCCGCGTCCTCCTGCCCGTGTGCTGCTGGCTGCTTTGCTGAGGGCTCCCAGGTGCCTCTGGATGGGGCTTCTCTGGAGCTGCTGTGGGGCTGTGGCGCTGCTGCCGGGAAGCTTGGCCGGGCTGGGGGACACCGTGAGTCACTGGTAAGCCCTGAGCAATGGGCTGGCAGAGGCCATAAGCAGCCTCCTGGCAGCCGCCTTGATCCTGACAGCCGGCTGCTCTGGCGCTTCCTCGGTGGCCGGTTGGAGGGACCCCCTGGAATCAGGCGTGGAACCCTGGTCCTTGCCTTTCAGGCCTCTGAGGCCAGGAGTTGCGGGGCTGGGCGTGTGGCCTGTGCTCCAGACTGGAGCCCCCCGCCCCTCAGCCTTAGGCATTGAGCTCCACTGCCTGCTTGCTGAGTCTTGCTCCTATTGCTCCGGGGAGGCCTAGCTCTGTGGCTTTAGGTCCCATTGAGCCGGAAGAGCAGCAGCTTGGAGCCCAGAGGGGCCACAGAAAGGCCCTCTTGGACAAGGGGCATTCCTGTCATTCCCAGGGCAGGACCACATGAGAGTGCAGCGGGCACCTTCAGGGCCACCTGGGCCACCTCCCTGTGTGCAGGGCTGGCTCTTTGCTTTGCTGCTCTCGGCCTTTTGTCGCCGTACTCCTTGGGCTGCCTGCAGCGAGGGGCAGCCCTATAAGGAGGGTGAAAGGCCCCGTCTCCCACATCTCAAGGGGGAAATGCAGCTCTCCCGGCCCTCAGCCCACGCTGTAAGCAGAGCAGAGCCCTTTCCCCAGCCCTGATGCCTTTCTGCCTGCTTCTGGCCCCTGGCCACCATGACCCACTGCACTCGCTCTGAGTCACCTACAGGATGGCTGGTGCCTCTTAATTTGCTGACCCTGGGACGTGAGGGTCACTGAGGGAAAGGTGGGTGTCCCAATGCTGAGGGCACACGTGGGTCACTAAGCAGACTTGGGCCTTCCCCAGCAGGTTGCAGGTGTCTTGCCTTATGTGTCGTGTTACAGTGGTTGTGCTGCTGCCTGGTCCTGTCCCTCTTGTCACCCTCACCCAACCTGGACCCTCTGACCTGCCTTCAAGAAACCCTGTTGCATCAGACATGGTGTCAAGAGCCCTCCTTCGCCTGCCGCTCCTGCGCACATTACAAGCTCCGGGCCTGAGAGCAAGGTGGGCTGGGGCAGCTGGTCTCTCAGACCAAGAGGGAACCGCTCTCGACAGCACCGGGCCATGGACGTTCCCCGCACCAGATAAAATCATCTCCAAGTTTAGCTAGTAAGCTAGTAAGGTAGAAACCATTAACTGCCTGCAAATCTGGCACTAGTCTCTAAGTTCCATTAGGTTTCTTTATTGCTAATCTAGGAGTAATTCATTTTGACTCCCATTCTTCCAATAATCCTGATGTCAGCAATTTATTCATTGTTGCCTCCGTTCTTATCCCAGCCTATAGTCTTCAAAGGTATTGCTCTCTGACTATGGCCTAACTCTTGTCTGCAGCTCAATTGTAATAGGGTCTGCTCATTTGGATTTTCCTGGGCTATCAGTATCCCATACTCTTGGCTACACCTGATTCAATACTTGCTCTAAATAGTTATTCTCGTTTGTTGGTCTTGTGTCAATTGTCAGTCCTACTGCTAAAACCAATTTTCAACTTAATTTTTCTTTTCCTAAATGGAACTGTGGTATCGAAATTTTCAAGCAAATCTCTGCCTAGGACAGATTTGGGTGCGTTTGGTAAATAAAGAAACTGATGGATTGCCAGTTTCTTCTTGATTTTCCATTTAAGTGGTTGCAGGAAGAATGCATTTTCTGGCTGGCCCGTGGCTCCTATTGCTTGAAGATACTTCTCACTTTTGGGTATCAGTGCTTGATTCAAGAGTGAAAAATAGGTTTCCACTATTTATTAAAAATTCATCCTCTTCATCATCCTTTAGCCTCATTTTAACCTGCTAGGGTAAGAAGTGCTAGGGTAAGAACTGCCCGTCTCGGTCATTCTTTATCACCTAGAGCGGCTACAAGAATTTGGTGTACTTTGTCTGCTAACTCTGGGCACTGGCCCTATTTCCAGTGTCCCTATTTCTTACAATATGCACATTGATTTGGCCCCAGCTTGGTCTGTGCCTGGTTTGAAACTCCTCTGCCTCTGCTACTTTTGCCCCTGCCTCTGTTTCATGCGCGTCCTCTCCCTGGTGCTGATCCAGAGCTGCCACCATGGCTGCAGGGAGTTCTTTTTCTTTTTCTCTGTCTTTATCATCATACGCTTTCGATGCTTTTCTCATTAATGCCTTTAAGTCTCTCTTTACAGGCTCTTTCAGCCTCTGAAGTTTCTGCCTGACACCTGGGCTAGATTGCCCTAACATCAGGGAAACGGACTGCTGCTTTCCCATATCCGACCAGGGATCCAGAGCTGTGCTTTATGTGCAGCTGCTCACAACCTGTCCACAAAGTCAGTGGGTGACTCGTGCTGGCCCTGTGTAACATTATCTATTACTGATCAATTTATTGCTTTTGGACTAGCATTTTCTAATTCAAATTTGACTAGTTCCTGGCATCTGGTTAACATTGCACAGCTGCCTGCATCGTTCGGGTCCCACAAAGGGCTTACAATAGGAGACAGCTGGTCCACTGTGCCTTGTAAGGCTCCACTAGCAATTTGTCCCTGCGCACGTGCTCTGGCTACCTTGATCACCAACTCTTTGCTGGTTTTGTTAGCTCTGTCAACATCAAATCAGTAGCACCTCACTCTGGGTCTTGATTCTTGACTATGCACTCCAATCTTTTTGCTACTTTGCCTGGGTTTCTCTATACATGTTAACTTTTTCCCACCAACGGTTCAGCTCACTCGGAGAAAAGCAGATGTTCGCACACATGGCTTCTCCTGGGCGACTCAAGACTTGCCATAAGCGGGGAACTAAAGGCAAAGCTTTCTTGGTTTTATTCCTTGTGTTGGTTGTCACTGGGGGTCTCTCTCACCTCATCCTCACTGCCATCTGGGTTTCATTCAGGGGGCGGCGTGGTTGGCTGAGGGGGAGTGTACTCGAGCTGGCCTGGAGTAACTCGGCTGTAAGTCTTGGACACCTAGGACACAATCTTCCTGGTGCATTGGAGCCAATTTCAAACATCTCTGCCCTATGCTGGATGCTGAACAGCTTTATTTTCTGCCTCTTTTCTCTTTCCAAAGTTAGGACTAAAGGTCCTATGGGGCCAAATAAAAAAGCCACAATTCTTTCTGCCCCTCAGGTTGATTCTTCAGGGTAAAAAACATGTCTGCATATATGGCTGGATCTCATTTTTCTTCTTTGCTTCAAAATAACATCAACTGTAAAAATCTATCATAAAGTTTCAGCAGCGGTCACTTTTCACCGCTTCCTAATGGACACCAAGGCTACCATTGGGTAGGCTATTTCATCCAATTACCTTTCTTTGAAAAATTACCCTCTGGCATTCCTCCCAAATCTTTCTCCACTGCTAAATTACCTTCTAGTGGACTCTTTTTAATACCATCTTTACTTCTCGTCTTGTTCATTCTTCATGCTATCAAAATTTCAAAACTCAGCAGGATCTAGTAGTACTTCTCCTTTCCTTCTCTTCATCCCCTGTATACTCCACTTCACACACATGGGCTGTCTCTCAGTCACCCAGCACCAAGATTCTTTTTTACAGTCCTAACAAGCAATGAAAATAAAAGGATTCCACGTTCCACACAACCTTCGCGGAACTGGGGTTTGATCAGACATAAAACGAATTTCTTAAAAAACCGCCTAAAGTCATACCCGGGAGTATATACTCGTGTCAACCTGGAGTTCACAACCCTTGACTTTTGATGTAGTGTCTAAAAGATTGAGTGACTGCTCGATGCTGTTCAAACGCTTCTCAAAGTCAGACGAGCTCGGTGCTGTGCCCATTTCCCTGGGGTGTTCCGGTGGGTGTTTATTTGTCAGTTAGCGTATGATGGTTTGTTTTCACGTAGCCCGTGCTTTCCCCACGTTGGTTTTCCCCACTCCTGGCGCAGCGCCGCAGTTTTCCCAAGAGCCAGCCCGGGCTCCGCTGGGCTGCGTCAATGGGGAACCTGTCCCGGTGCCTGACCGTGCTCTGGGTGAAAGACCTTTTCCTGATATGGAAATGAAACTTGCCCTATCCCAGCTCCCTGCCCTTTTCTCCAGTGCTGTCACTGCTCCCAACAGTGACAAGAGCTGCAGCAGCCCCTCCGATTCCCCTCAGGAGGATGGTGAAGACCACAATGGCGCCCTTTACTCTCCTCCAGGCAGAAGAAAGTGGCCTCAGCTGCATCTGGGGCTTCCCCTCCAGACCACACTCCATCCTTGCAGTCCTCCTTTGCATTCTGGCTAAAGGCTTCATATCTTTTTCTATTGTCCTGCCCAAAACCGTGCCCATCTGTTTCCAGCACTTCTCTTGGCTGCTGCTTTAGGGTGTGGGCACCATCATCAGAGACACAGAACAGCTTGTCCTCCCACAGTTATCCTTATCCTCTGCACTTCCACGTGTCTGCCTTGATGTTCACTGGGGAACTTCCCACTTTGTGGCCACTCATTGCTGTGCTCAGCAGGGACACGGTTTTGTTTGGACGGGAGCTGCCGGAGCGACACGTGCAGCAACTGAAGCCGAGAATAGCAGAGGCTGGGCAGATTCTATTTGTCCCAGAATGCAGGGAAGAGAGTGAGAAAAGCACAAGGAAATTTCAGACTTTGTTACTTTGTAATCTAATTGCCCCGGGGAAACGCAGCAATGGATGGTGCTCTGCTGCTACTGCCAATGCCTTCCATGAGAAAAATTCATTGCAGGAAGGAGCAACATCATCTGACAGAGACCAAGTGTGCCAGCAGTTGCTCCAGCTGCTCCTGCCATCAGCCCCTGCAGGAAGGAGCACAGCCCCCAATGCACGTGGGCTTTGGCTCCCTCTGGCACAGAAGCCCCCCGGGGGCACAGGTCTCTGGGGCAGGAGACGGGCACCAGCGCTGCCAGGGGCTCGAGGGGTGGCGGGTCTGCTTGGCCGGCCACTCTGCCACACCTGCTGATGTCAGCGCTCCCCGGGCCCCAGGGCTCAGAGCAGCATTCGTGCCCGGGCCCACACGTTCCTTGTGCAGTCACAGCCGCAGGTTTAGGATCCCCACCAGCTGGGACGTGTCCCAAGGAGGCCGTGCCAGTTTCCCTGCAAGGTCCCGTGCCCTTCCCAGCGCGGCTGCGTCAGCAGCCCTGGGGGCTCCTTCTGCTGCCCCTGAGCCCGCAGAGCAGGGCAGCCTTTGCTGATGCTCTGAGCCCTTGCTAAAGGGCCCTTGCTAAAGATCTTGTCGACCTGGCTTAGACACCTGGGGCCAGGCATTCCTTCCAACCTGGGCCAGTTTGGGTGGGCTGGGGGCAGCCCCGAGGCAGGCGGCAGTGTGTGCAAGGGCCCTTGCTGACACGCTGCAGCATGGTCACCGTGGCATCGAATGGAACCGGGTCTCCAAGGGCCCTTTGTGACACCCGGTGGCATAGGAGCTGGCGGTGACAAGAGCAGGCCACAGTGCTTGGAGCACACCGCGGGACAGGACAGGACAGAGCGGTGCCGTGAGGAGCCCCCGCACAGCTCGCTCGTTCGCGTCCCACCCGGAGCTTTTCTTAAGCGTTGTTCCTGCAGCTGAGCTCCAGGCCAGACCACAGGACCTTCTTACCTGTGGTCTCCCTGAGGCTTCTCTTCTGCAGGTGCCCTTGAGGCCAGACCACAATCCTTCACAGGAGTCTCCTGTCCTTGTGGCAGGAGCCCTTGAGACCGAGTGCAGGACTTGCTGTCCTGTAGCCTTCCTGAGGCTTCTTTCTTGACGGTGCCTTCCAGGCAGGACTGCAGGACTTGGTGACTTGGAGCTTTTCCAAGGCACCTCTCCTGCAAATAGCAACAAATCCAGTCCGAGACATGGAGCAGCGACCCCCAAAAGTGCCCAAGCTGGCCTGGGTGGAGGAGGAGGAAGAAGGCCCTGCAGCTGCCCTGGCACAGCACACTGAAGAGGTGGTGCCATTCCAGCCACCACACGAGGGTGAGTGGCAGAGCTGGGCAACAGGACTGGTGCCTGCGGCCAGCTTGGCTCCACGCCATTCCGTGCCGTGCCGGGCCGTGCCGGGCTATGCCATGCTATCCCCTGGGGACATGCCCCTGGACAGGACGGAAGAGGGGCCGGGCAGACAGCCCGCAGTGGCCGTGCTCCATCCCCTGGCGCATCCCGGGCCTCTCTCTGCCTGGGGAGCGCAGGGCTGGGCCGTGTAGTCCGGCCCCTCCCGCAGCCCCTCATCTCTGGCTGCGCTCGCTCTTTGCCAGATGCAGCCCCGGAGCGCACACAAGAGCAGGAGTCCCGCCGTGGCCGCTTCCGCAGAACAGCGCAGGTACCTGCAGCCATCCCCACCTGGGCTGGGCCTGCTCTCCCTGCTCAGCCCAGCACCGTGTGTGCAGCACTCCATGCAACATCCCTGCCTTCTTGCCCTTCTCCTACAGTTTGTTTGCAACTTCATCAAGAGAATTAAGGAGGAAGAGACCATGGGCCCAGGCCTCAGACCATACTCGCCCATCTTCCAAAGCAAGAGCAGTGCTGCCCTGCTGGCTATGCTTGTAGAGGAAGATTTTTACAATCCCAAGCAAGTAAGCAGCCTGTGGCCAGGCTTTGATCCCCCCAGGAATTGCTTGGCCTCCAAAGCCAGCCATGCTGGCTGCTGTGAGCCTTTCAGGCCACATGGCAGCGTGGTGGCAAGGGAAGCACCCCTCTGGAGAAGCTGGGAACATTGCTCTCTCTGGCAGCTTTCCAAGTCTCCCCGTGCCTTCTCCAGGTGCCTGCCATGGTCAGCTACATCCACCAGTGGCTCTTGGCCAATGATTCTGCTGAGCACAGGCTGGACAAGACCCTGCTGGATCTCACGGAAGCACAGCCAAAGGACGCCGTCATGACGCTCCTGCGTGTGGCCCCGTCCTGTGACAGGTATGGGGCCCACCTGCCCCTGATGGGCTCCCCAGCCCATCACCCTGCACAGCCTGCCCCAGGTGTCTGACCAACAGAGAGTTCCAGGGCCCTCTGGCTGCTCCCTTTCCCAGCCCTGGCATGGCAGCCCCTGAGCCTGCTGCCACGCTCCCTTGCTGCCTCTCAGGGCTCTGTCCCCACAGGGCTGGGCTGTCTGGGTGCTGCTGCCAGGGGGGCAGTGGGCAGTGGGCTGCAGAACTGGCAGCCAGCTCAGCTGGCCCCGGTGCTGTGTCTGAGACCCCCCTGAGACACAGCTCTAACCCCGCAGAGCTGCCATGGCCATGTGGAAGACCATCATGGCCTCAGCCAGGACTGCGGAGCTGGCACAGCTGATACTCCTGGATGTGCTGGGGAGCTGGCCAGAGCACAGCACCTGCACCTCCGATGGGGGCGAAACGGCTGTCTTTGCCCTGGCTGTGAGTTTCTGCAAGTGGCCTTTGCTGGCCCCAAGGCTGCCTCCCCAGCAGCTCTCCATCCTCCTTCCCCCACTGCATCTCCCTGCCTCAGGCGCTGGCCTGAAACCTGGCCCAGGGGCAGCTTCAGGGCCACCAGGTCCCGTGCTCCCCCTGCGCCTCTCCTGGCCTCTCCCTGCCACGCTCGGGCCCGGCCACACGGACACCTGGGCACTGAGCGCTGTCTCGGGGGCTCTGTCCTTTGCAGGCAACTGTGGTGATGTGGAAGATCCTCCAGGTGCCCTGTCTCCCACGGATATTGAGGCTGTATTTCCCCCAGCTATTTGTGCATCTGCTCTTCCAAGTGTTCTTCAGCACTCTGGATACGCCAGAGGAGGTCCTTACCTTCTGGAAGGCATGCCAGGAAGAGCATGGCCTTGCCACCAGCCCCAACAGGTGCTCCGTGCCAGTCCTCCTGTCCCTGCCACGTGGCCTGCCAAGGAGCCACTGCTGCCTGTGTGACCTGGGCTTTGCTCTGCACACAGGTTTGCAGTGCGGACCCTGAAGTCCCTGCTCTGCCTGCTCCGGTGCGAGGATGTGGTGGTGGCAATGGAACGCAGGTGTGCCTGGGACACGCTGCTCTCTGTTGACACTCACCACTTTGCCGTGGCTCTGCTTGCCAGGTGAGACCCCCTTCTCCCCACTGCCTCTGACATTTGTGCTCTGTGCCCAGGTGCCCCACTAAGTGCCCGTGGTAATGGGCAGCAGGGCCTTGTCCCTGAGGGACAGCCAAGCAGACTGGAAAAGGCTGGCAGAGGAGGCTGCCCATCAGCAACCAACTCCCAAATGGCCCAGGTCCCCTTGCTGGAAGGGTGCGGGGGGAAGATGAGAACTAGGTGAGCCACTCCTGGGAGAGCTTTGCCCCACTGCCTCAGGGCTCTTGTTTCCTTTCTCCCCTCTTCAGAGAAATTCGCCGTCTAGCCATACACTTCTGTTCCGCGGTTGCATTCTACCTGCTCGCCCTGCTCGGCCAAGAGATGCCATACTGGGATTTCCCTGCCCTGGCATTCCTTGTGGAGGTGAGCCTCAAGGCCAGCGCTGCCTGGCTGAGCTGCCTCCCAGCTCTCTGCCCTCTCGTAGCCACAGCTGCCAGGACAAAGACACCCGTGCCCGTGCCCTGTGCTGCTGCCTGGGCCATCTGCTGCTGCCTGGGCCCGGCCCTGTGCGCTTCTGGGCTCTGTGCGCTTCTGGGCTCCTGCCGGCCGGCTCCCCTTTCACTGCCCTGTCCCTTTCAGGTCCTCGACTGCCTGGACTTGAGGGAATGCAGTGACAGTCTTCTGGAGATCATGGCACAGAACCTGCAGAGCGAGCACATGGCGAGGCGTTACTTGGCACTCAGGGGCCTCGTAGTGCTGGGCAAGAATCCCTTGATGGTGAGAATGGGCCCGTGGCTGAAGCCCTGCAGGCAGCGTGGGGCTGGGCAACGCAGTCGCTTGGCCTTGCCTGGCCTTTGGGCGCTGGGGCAGCTGCTCCCAGCTCTCCTTCCTCCCGCTTCAGCTGCCCGAGTGCTTCGGGACAGGCCTTTGGCCTCTGGGCCCTGCGGCAGCAGGGCGGCCTTTCACAAAGTTGGCTTCCACGCAGGCCGAAAAAATGCGGAGCCTGACTGAAAGTCTTGTGGAGCTCCTGGAGGAAAATGATAGCGACATGATCAGGATGACCATTCTTCTACTCAGACATTTACTCCTGGATAATGGTGCCCCAATACCCACCCCCATCGCCCTGCAGCTGGCTGAGGCGCTCCTGCCACTCTTTGACCGCGTAAGGCTCTGTGCCCACAGCCACGGCCACTGGCTGCTGCCCGCACACTTGGTGCCCTGTGCAGATGCAGGCCTGTGCCCTGGGGGGCCTGAAGCAGCTGATGCTCAGCTCTTTTGCCCTTCTCTTTCATACAGGATGATATCCAGGTGCAGCTGAGCTCCATGTCTGTCTTTCAAGAGATGCTCGACTTATTAACAGAAGAGGGAAGAAAGGCTCTGAAGTCCCACGTGCGCCAGAGCCTGCTCCCACTCTACTTCCACTGCTATGATGAGAATCAGATTGTTGCTGAGGTGAGCACTTGTGGCCAGCTACTGTCCCCCTGGCAGGGGGTTGCGCTGCCTCCTGCCCTGGCACCTTGCGGGCTGCAGCCTCCTCCAGCCTGTGGCATAGGCTGCCTCCTGTGCCCTGCACTGTGGGGCCATCAGTGCGTCTCTGCTGCTCTCCAGGCCTCCCGGGAAACGCTGCATTCTACGGCCAGATTCCTGAAGAGGAGGGATCTCCAACAAATGCTACAGGTGGATCAGAGGTTTGGCGAGTGCCTGGTAAGAGCAGCCGAGAAACCCCAGCCTCAGCCTGGAGAAGGCCCCTGAGGGCGGTGCTCAGTCTGCGGGGCTGGCAGCTGTGCCCCTGCCCGCTGCTACTCCCAGAGGCCACGCAGGCTCTTCTCCAGGCTCCCGTGGGCCCGAGGCGGGCGCCCACGCAGTCCCGGCCCGGGAGGGCGGCGGGGCGGCACCGCGGCTCCCCGGCTAGCAGCCGGCCCTCGGGCCCCACCCCTCGGGAGCCCGGCGCCAGCTGCTGCTGGCCACGCCTCAGGGCTCTGCGAGCAGGGGAGGGCCGGGGCTGGGCGGAGGCAGCGCCCGGCCCGGGGCCTGAGCCCGCGCCAACCCTTCCCTCCTGCTGCTCTCTCCAGCTGGCAGAGGACAGGAGCCGAGCGGCCGAGCACCTGCGCCGGGCCCTGCGCTACCTGCAGAGCCCACAGGAGCCCCTGCGAGAGGCGGCCGTCAGCTTCATGGGTGAGCCACGAGCCCGCGCTCCCTCCCCTGCCCACCGCAGCTCGGCACCGGCCCCGCCTGCTGCCCCGGCAGCGCCACCCGGGCCCGGCGCCGTGGGGCCCCGCCTGGCCCGGGCATTGCTGCTGCTGCCCTCTGGCAGCCGTGCCCTTGGGCGGCAGCATGCGACAAATGCTCCGGCTGAGCCCTGCGGGGCCAGAAGCCCATCTGGCCACAGCGCCGGCAGCGCCGCTGGCAGGGAGCTGTGCTGCTGGGGCCGTGACAGGCTCTGTGTTCACAGGGATGGCCGGCCGGCACCTGAGGGGGCAGCAGCAAGAGCTTCAGCTGATCTGCAGTGGTGAGTGAGTGAGGGCAGCGGGCTGACTGCGGGGGCAGGCACGGGAAGCTGCAAGCCCTGCCCCGGCTGCGGAGGGCTCTGCTCCCGTGGCCAGAGCACACAGACATTTCAGGGCCACGTGTGGCATTCGTGGCCAGCAGCTTTGGGCTGATCCCCTCGGTCCCTGCTCCCTGCGGGCCATGGCAAGAGCCGGCCGGGATGACCCTGCCAGGGGGTTCACCTCGGCTCCCTGCACATCTGGGATCTGACCTTGGCTCTGTTCCTCTCTCTTGCAGCCCTTGAAGAAATGGCCTATGACAGCAGTCCCGCCATCAGAAATGCTGCAATTGAATCTTGTTTAGTTCTCCGGGCTGTACAGAGAGCTCCGTACTCCACGTGGCAGAAGCTGCGAGATCAATTCCGCAGTGCATGGAAGAAACGGCCTCGTCTCTGGGGCACTGCCTTGCTGTTCTGCTGCAGCTCCTCAGAGAGATGATCTGCGCAAGACTCTGTCTGCTGGGCCACTTGAGCCAGCAGGGTTTTTCTTGTTCTTCTCTTAGATTTTTGTGTTTGTATTTTCCTTTTGGTTGACAATGTAAATATAGAGTATCTTCCAATACACAGAGTCCCAGGATCTTTCTTTTCCTGCACAGTGTCTGTAGGGCATAGGGGAAGAGGGGCAAAAGGGTGCTTGTGCTCATCCAGCTGCCCAAGCGCGCAGTGTTTCAGGGAAAAAGGCCAGAAGCCCCTTGGCCTCTGGTGGTTCTGCTGAAGCCTTTGTGCTGCCGACAGAGCGGCTGGGCAGGGGCAGGAGCTGTGGGGATCCCTGCCAGAGCGGTGCCTGGAGATGGCCACAAGCCCTGTGCCACGCAGGAAGGGCCATCCGCGTCCTCCTGCCCGTGTGCTGCTGGCTGCTTTGCTGAGGGCTCCCAGGTGCCTCTGGATGGGGCTTCTCTGGAGCTGCTGTGGGGCTGTGGCGCTGCTGCCGGGAAGCTTGGCCGGGCTGGGGGACACCGTGAGTCACTGGTAAGCCCTGAGCAATGGGCTGGCAGAGGCCATAAGCAGCCTCCTGGCAGCCGCCTTGATCCTGACAGCCGGCTGCTCTGGCGCTTCCTCGGTGGCCGGTTGGAGGGACCCCCTGGAATCAGGCGTGGAACCCTGGTCCTTGCCTTTCAGGCCTCTGAGGCCAGGAGTTGCGGGGCTGGGCGTGTGGCCTGTGCTCCAGACTGGAGCCCCCCGCCCCTCAGCCTTAGGCATTGAGCTCCACTGCCTGCTTGCTGAGTCTTGCTCCTATTGCTCCGGGGAGGCCTAGCTCTGTGGCTTTAGGTCCCATTGAGCCGGAAGAGCAGCAGCTTGGAGCCCAGAGGGGCCACAGAAAGGCCCTCTTGGACAAGGGGCATTCCTGTCATTCCCAGGGCAGGACCACATGAGAGTGCAGCGGGCACCTTCAGGGCCACCTGGGCCACCTCCCTGTGTGCAGGGCTGGCTCTTTGCTTTGCTGCTCTCGGCCTTTTGTCGCCGTACTCCTTGGGCTGCCTGCAGCGAGGGGCAGCCCTATAAGGAGGGTGAAAGGCCCCGTCTCCCACATCTCAAGGGGGAAATGCAGCTCTCCCGGCCCTCAGCCCACGCTGTAAGCAGAGCAGAGCCCTTTCCCCAGCCCTGATGCCTTTCTGCCTGCTTCTGGCCCCTGGCCACCATGACCCACTGCACTCGCTCTGAGTCACCTACAGGATGGCTGGTGCCTCTTAATTTGCTGACCCTGGGACGTGAGGGTCACTGAGGGAAAGGTGGGTGTCCCAATGCTGAGGGCACACGTGGGTCACTAAGCAGACTTGGGCCTTCCCCAGCAGGTTGCAGGTGTCTTGCCTTATGTGTCGTGTTACAGTGGTTGTGCTGCTGCCTGGTCCTGTCCCTCTTGTCACCCTCACCCAACCTGGACCCTCTGACCTGCCTTCAAGAAACCCTGTTGCATCAGACATGGTGTCAAGAGCCCTCCTTCGCCTGCCGCTCCTGCGCACATTACAAGCTCCGGGCCTGAGAGCAAGGTGGGCTGGGGCAGCTGGTCTCTCAGACCAAGAGGGAACCGCTCTCGACAGCACCGGGCCATGGACGTTCCCCGCACCAGATAAAATCATCTCCAAGTTTAGCTAGTAAGCTAGTAAGGTAGAAACCATTAACTGCCTGCAAATCTGGCACTAGTCTCTAAGTTCCATTAGGTTTCTTTATTGCTAATCTAGGAGTAATTCATTTTGACTCCCATTCTTCCAATAATCCTGATGTCAGCAATTTATTCATTGTTGCCTCCGTTCTTATCCCAGCCTATAGTCTTCAAAGGTATTGCTCTCTGACTATGGCCTAACTCTTGTCTGCAGCTCAATTGTAATAGGGTCTGCTCATTTGGATTTTCCTGGGCTATCAGTATCCCATACTCTTGGCTACACCTGATTCAATACTTGCTCTAAATAGTTATTCTCGTTTGTTGGTCTTGTGTCAATTGTCAGTCCTACTGCTAAAACCAATTTTCAACTTAATTTTTCTTTTCCTAAATGGAACTGTGGTATCGAAATTTTCAAGCAAATCTCTGCCTAGGACAGATTTGGGTGCGTTTGGTAAATAAAGAAACTGATGGATTGCCAGTTTCTTCTTGATTTTCCATTTAAGTGGTTGCAGGAAGAATGCATTTTCTGGCTGGCCCGTGGCTCCTATTGCTTGAAGATACTTCTCACTTTTGGGTATCAGTGCTTGATTCAAGAGTGAAAAATAGGTTTCCACTATTTATTAAAAATTCATCCTCTTCATCATCCTTTAGCCTCATTTTAACCTGCTAGGGTAAGAAGTGCTAGGGTAAGAACTGCCCGTCTCGGTCATTCTTTATCACCTAGAGCGGCTACAAGAATTTGGTGTACTTTGTCTGCTAACTCTGGGCACTGGCCCTATTTCCAGTGTCCCTATTTCTTACAATATGCACATTGATTTGGCCCCAGCTTGGTCTGTGCCTGGTTTGAAACTCCTCTGCCTCTGCTACTTTTGCCCCTGCCTCTGTTTCATGCGCGTCCTCTCCCTGGTGCTGATCCAGAGCTGCCACCATGGCTGCAGGGAGTTCTTTTTCTTTTTCTCTGTCTTTATCATCATACGCTTTCGATGCTTTTCTCATTAATGCCTTTAAGTCTCTCTTTACAGGCTCTTTCAGCCTCTGAAGTTTCTGCCTGACACCTGGGCTAGATTGCCCTAACATCAGGGAAACGGACTGCTGCTTTCCCATATCCGACCAGGGATCCAGAGCTGTGCTTTATGTGCAGCTGCTCACAACCTGTCCACAAAGTCAGTGGGTGACTCGTGCTGGCCCTGTGTAACATTATCTATTACTGATCAATTTATTGCTTTTGGACTAGCATTTTCTAATTCAAATTTGACTAGTTCCTGGCATCTGGTTAACATTGCACAGCTGCCTGCATCGTTCGGGTCCCACAAAGGGCTTACAATAGGAGACAGCTGGTCCACTGTGCCTTGTAAGGCTCCACTAGCAATTTGTCCCTGCGCACGTGCTCTGGCTACCTTGATCACCAACTCTTTGCTGGTTTTGTTAGCTCTGTCAACATCAAATCAGTAGCACCTCACTCTGGGTCTTGATTCTTGACTATGCACTCCAATCTTTTTGCTACTTTGCCTGGGTTTTCTCTATACATGTTAACTTTTTCCCACCAACGGTTCAGCTCACTCGGAGAAAAGCAGATGTTCACACACATGGCTTCTCCTGGGCGACTCAAGACTTGCCATAAGCGGGGGACTAAAGGCAAAGCTTTCTTGGTTTTATTCCTTGTGTTGGTTGTCACTGGGGGTCTCTGAAAGTGTCCCCTCACCTCATCCTCACTGCCATCTGGGTTTCATTCAGGGGGCGGCGTGGTTGGCTGAGGGGGAGTGTACTCGAGCTGGCCTGGAGTAACTCGGCTGTAAGTCTTGGACACCTAGGACACAATCTTCCTGGTGCATTGGAGCCAATTTCAAACATCTCTGCCCTATGCTGGATGCTGAACAGCTTTATTTTCTGCCTCTTTTCTCTTTCCAAAGTTAGGACTAAAGGTCCTATGGGGCCAAATAAAAAAGCCACAATTCTTTCTGCCCCTCAGGTTGATTCTTCAGGGTAAAAAACATGTCTGCATATATGGCTGGATCTCATTTTTCTTCTTTGCTTCAAAATAACATCAACTGTAAAAATCTATCATAAAGTTTCAGCAGCGGTCACTTTTCACCGCTTCCTAATGGACACCAAGGCTACCATTGGGTAGGCTATTTCATCCAATTACCTTTCTTTGAAAAATTACCCTCTGGCATTCCTCCCAAATCTTTCTCCACTGCTAAATTACCTTCTAGTGGACTCTTTTTAATACCATCTTTACTTCTCGTCTTGTTCATTCTTCATGCTATCAAAATTTCAAAACTCAGCAGGATCTAGTAGTACTTCTCCTTTCCTTCTCTTCATCCCCTGTATACTCCACTTCACACACATGGGCTGTCTCTCAGTCACCCAGCACCAAGATTCTTTTTTACAGTCCTAACAAGCAATGAAAATAAAAGGATTCCACGTTCCACACAACCTTCGCGGAACTGGGGTTTGATCAGACATGAAACGAATTTCTTAAAAAACCGCCTAAAGTCATACCCGGGAGTATATACTCGTGTCAACCTGGAGTTCACAACCCTTGACTTTTGATGTAGTGTCTAAAAGATTGAGTGACTGCTCGATGCTGTTCAAACGCTTCTCAAAGTCAGACGAGCTCGGTGCTGTGCCCATTTCCCTGGGGTGTTCCGGTGGGTGTTTATTTGTCAGTTAGCGTATGATGGTTTGTTTTCACGTAGCCCGTGCTTTCCCCACGTTGGTTTTCCCCACTCCTGGCGCAGCGCCGCAGTTTTCCCAAGAGCCAGCCCGGGCTCCGCTGGGCTGCGTCAATGGGGAACCTGTCCCAGTGCCTGACCGTGCTCTGGGTGAAAGACCTTTTCCTGATATGGAAATGAAACTTGCCCTATCCCAGCTCCCTGCCCTTTTCTCCAGTGCTGTCACTGCTCCCAACAGTGACAGGAGCTGCAGCAGCCCCTCCGATTCCCCTCAGGAGGATGGTGAAGACCACAATGGCGCCCTTTACTCTCCTCCAGGCAGAAGAAAGTGGCCTCAGCTGCATCTGGGGCTTCCCCTCCAGACCACACTCCATCCTTGCAGTCCTCCTTTGCATTCTGGCTAAAGGCTTCATATCTTTTTCCATTGTCCTGCCCAAAACCGTGCCCATCTGTTTCCAGCACTTCTCTTGGCTGCTGCTTTAGGGTGTGGGCACCATCATCAGAGACACAGAACAGCTTGTCCTCCCACAGTTATCCTTATCCTCTGCACTTCCACGTGTCTGCCTTGATGTTCACTGGGGAACTTCCCACTTTGTGGCCACTCATTGCTGTGCTCAGCAGGGACACGGTTTTGTTTGGACGGGAGCTGCCGGAGCGACACGTGCAGCAACTGAAGCCGAGAATAGCAGAGGCTGGGCAGATTCTATTTGTCCCAGAATGCAGGGAAGAGAGTGAGAAAAGCACAAGGAAATTTCAGACTTTGTTACTTTGTAATCTAATTGCCCCGGGGAAACTCAGCAATGGATGGTGCTCTGCTGCTACTGCCAATGCCTTCCATGAGAAAAATTCATTGCAGGAAGGAGCAACATCATCTGACAGAGACCAAGTGTGCCAGCAGTTGCTCCAGCTGCTCCTGCCATCAGCCCCTGCAGGAAGGAGCACAGCCCCCAATGCACGTGGGCTTTGGCTCCCTCTGGCACAGAAGCCCCCCGGGGGCACAGGTCTCTGGGGCAGGAGACGGGCACCAGCGCTGCCAGGGGCTCGAGGGGTGGCGGGTCTGCTTGGCCGGCCACTCTGCCACACCTGCTGATGTCAGCGCTCCCCGGGCCCCAGGGCTCAGAGCAGCATTCGTGCCCGGGCCCACACGTTCCTTGTGCAGTCACACCCGCAGGTTTAGGAAGGCCACCAGCTGGGACGTGTCCCAAGGAGGCCGTGCCAGTTTCCCTGCAAGGTCCCGTGCCCTTCCCAGCGCGGCTGCGTCAGCAGCCCTGGGGGCTCCTTCTGCTGCCCCTGAGCCCGCAGAGCAGGGCAGCCTTTGCTGATGCTCTGAGCCCTTGCTAAAGGGCCCTTGCTAAAGATCTTGTCGGCCTGGCTTAGACACCTGGGGCCAGGCATTCCTTCCAACCTGGGCCAGTTTGGGTGGGCTGGGGGCAGCCCCGAGGCAGGCGGCAGTGTGTGCAAGGGCCCTTGCTGACACGCTGCAGCATGGTCACTGTGGCATCGAATGGAACCGGGTCTCCAAGGGCCCTTTGTGACACCCGGTGGCATAGGAGCTGGCGGTGACAAGAGCAGGCCACAGTGCTTGGAGCACACCGCGGGACAGGACAGGACAGAGCGGTGCCGTGAGGAGCCCCCGCACAGCTCGCTCGTTCGCGTCCCACCCGGAGCTTTTCTTAAGCGTTGTTCCTGCAGCTGAGCTCCAGGCCAGACCACAGGACCTTCTTACCTGTGGTCTCCCTGAGGCTTCTCTTCTGCAGGTGCCCTTGAGGCCAGACCACAATCCTTCACAGGAGTCTCCTGTCCTTGTGGCAGGAGCCCTTGAGACCGAGTGCAGGACTTGCTGTCCTGTAGCCTTCCTGAGGCTTCTTTCTTGACGGTGCCTTCCAGGCAGGACTGCAGGACTTGGTGACTTGGAGCTTTTCCAAGGCACCTCTCCTGCAAATAGCAACAAATCCAGTCCGAGACATGGAGCAGCGACCCCCAAAAGTGCCCAAGCTGGCCTGGGTGGAGGAGGAGGAAGAAGGCCCTGCAGCTGCCCTGGCACAGCACACTGAAGAGGTGGTGCCATTCCAGCCACCACACGAGGGTGAGTGGCAGAGCTGGGCAACAGGACTGGTGCCTGCGGCCAGCTTGGCTCCACGCCATTCCGTGCCGTGCCGGGCCGTGCCGGGCCATGCCATGCTATCCCCTGGGGACATGCCCCTGGACAGGACGGAAGAGGGGCCGGGCAGACAGCCCGCAGTGGCCGTGCTCCATCCCCTGGCGCATCCCGGGCCTCTCTCTGCCTGGGGAGCGCAGGGCTGGGCCGTGTAGTCCGGCCCCTCCCGCAGCCCCTCATCTCTGGCTGCGCTCGCTCTTTGCCAGATGCAGCCCCGGAGCGCACACAAGAGCAGGAGTCCCGCCGTGGCCGCTTCCGCAGAACAGCGCAGGTACCTGCAGCCATCCCCACCTGGGCTGGGCCTGCTCTCCCTGCTCAGCCCAGCACCGTGTGTGCAGCACTCCATGCAACATCCCTGCCTTCTTGCCCTTCTCCTACAGTTTGTTTGCAACTTCATCAAGAGAATTAAGGAGGAAGAGACCATGGGCCCAGGCCTCAGACCATACTCGCCCATCTTCCAAAGCAAGAGCAGTGCTGCCCTGCTGGCTATGCTTGTAGAGGAAGATTTTTACAATCCCAAGCAAGTAAGCAGCCTGTGGCCAGGCTTTGATCCCCCCAAGAATTGCTTGGCCTCCAAAGCCAGCCATGCTGGCTGCTGTGAGCCTTTCAGGCCACATGGCAGCGTGGTGGCAAGGGAAGCACCCCTCTGGAGAAGCTGGGAACATTGCTCTCTCTGGCAGCTTTCCGGTGCCTTCTCCAGGTGCCTGCCATGGTCAGCTACATCCACCAGTGGCTCTTGGCCAATGATTCTGCTGAGCACAGGCTGGACAAGACCCTGCTGGATCTCACGGAAGCACAGCCAAAGGACGCCGTCATGACGCTCCTGCGTGTGGCCCCGTCCTGTGACAGGTATGGGGCCCACCTGCCCCTGATGGGCTCCCCAGCCCATCACCCTGTACAGCCTGCCCCAGGTGTCTGACCAACAGAGAGTTCCAGGGCCCTCTGGCTGCTCCCTTTCCCAGCCCTGGCATGGCAGCCCCTGAGCCTGCTGCCACGCTCCCTTGCTGCCTCTCAGGGCTCTGTCCCCACAGGGCTGGGCTGTCTGGGTGCTGCTGCCAGGGGGGCAGTGGGCAGTGGGCTGCAGAACTGGCAGCCAGCTCAGCTGGCCCCGGTGCTGTGTCTGAGACCCCCCTGAGACACAGCTCTAACCCCGCAGAGCTGCCATGGCCATGTGGAAGACCATCATGGCCTCAGCCAGGACTGCGGAGCTGGCACAGCTGATACTCCTGGATGTGCTGGGGAGCTGGCCAGAGCACAGCACCTGCACCTCCGATGGGGGCGAAACGGCTGTCTTTGCCCTGGCTGTGAGTGTCTGCAAGTGGCCTTTGCTGGCCCCAAGGCTGCCTCCCCAGCAGCTCTCCATCCTCCTTCCCCCACTGCATCTCCCTGCCTCAGGCGCTGGCCTGAAACCTGGCCCAGGGGCAGCTTCAGGGCCACCAGGCCCCGTGCTCCCACTGCGCCTCTCCTAGCCTCTCCCTGCCACGCTCGGGCTCGGCCACACGGAAACCTGGGCACTGAGCGCCGTCTCGGGGGGCTCTGTCCTTTGCAGGCAACTGTGGTGATGTGGAAGATCCTCCAGGTGCCCTGTCTCCCACGGATATTGAGGCTGTATTTCCCCCAGCTATTTGTGCATCTGCTCTTCCAAGTGTTCTTCAGCACTCTGGATACGCCAGAGGAGGTCCTTACCTTCTGGAAGGCATGCCAGGAAGAGCATGGCCTTGCCACCAGCCCCAACAGGTGCTCCGTGCCAGTCCTCCTGTCCCTGCCACGTGGCCTGCCAAGGAGCCACTGCTGCCTGTGTGACCTGGGCTTTGCTCTGCACACAGGTTTGCAGTGCGGACCCTGAAGTCCCTGCTCTGCCTGCTCCGGTGCGAGGATGTGGTGGTGGCAATAGAACGCAGGTGTGCCTGGGACACGCTGCTCTCTGTTGACACTCACCACTTTGCCGTGGCTCTGCTTGTCAGGTGAGACCCCCTTCTCCCCACTGCCTCTGACATTTGTGCTCTGTGCCCAGGTGCCCCACTAAGTGCCCGTGGTAATGGGCAGCAGGGCCTTGTCCCTGAGGGACAGCCAAGCAGACTGGAAAAGGCTGGCAGAGGAGGCTGCCCATCAGCAACCAACTCCCAAATGGCCCAGGTCCCCTTGCTGGAAGGGTGCTGGGGGAAGATGAGAACTAGGTGAGCCACTCCTGGGAGAGCTTTGCCCCACTGCCTCAGGGCTCTTGTTTCCTTTCTCCCCTCTTCAGAGAAATTCGCCGTCTAGCCATACACTTCTGTTCCGCGGTTGCATTCTACCTGCTCGCCCTGCTCGGCCAAGAGATGCCATACTGGGATTTCCCTGCCCTGGCATTCCTTGTGGAGGTGAGCCTCAAGGCCAGCGCTGCCTGGCTGAGCTGCCTCCCAGCTCTCTGCCCTCTCGTAGCCACAGCTGCCAGGACAAAGACACCCGTGCCCGTGCCCTGTGCTGCTGCCTGGGCCATCTGCTGCTGCCTGGGCCCGGCCCTGTGCGCTTCTGGGCTCCTGCCGGCTGGCTCCTCTTTCACTGCCCTGTCCCTTTCAGGTCCTCGACTGCCTGGACTTGAGGGAATGCAGTGACAGTCTTCTGGAGATCATGGCACAGAACCTGCAGAGCGAGCACATGGCGAGGCGTTACTTGGCACTCAGGGGCCTCGTAGTGCTGGGCAAGAATCCCTTGATGGTGAGAATGGGCCCGTGGCTGAAGCCCTGCAGGCAGCGTGGGGCTGGGCAACGCAGTCGCTTGGCCTTGCCTGGCCTTTGGGCGCTGGGGCAGCTGCTCCCAGCTCTCCTGCCTCCCGCTTCAGCTGCCCGAGTGCTTCGGGACAGGCCTTTGGCCTCTGGGCCCTGCGGCAGCAGGGCGGCCTTTCACAAAGTTGGCTTCCACGCAGGCCGAAAAAATGCGGAGCCTGACTGAAAGTCTTGTGGAGCTCCTGGAGGAAAATGATAGCGACATGATCAGGATGACCATTCTTCTACTCAGACATTTACTCCTGGATAATGGTGCCCCAATACCCACCCCCATCGCCCTGCAGCTGGCTGAGGCGCTCCTGCCACTCTTTGACCGCGTAAGGCTCTGTGCCCACAGCCACGGCCACTGGCTGCTGCCCGCACACTTGGTGCCCTGTGCAGATGCAGGCCTGTGCCCTGGGGGGCCTGGAGCAGCTGATGCTCAGCTCTTTTGCCCTTCTCTTTCATACAGGATGATATCCAGGTGCAGCTGAGCTCCATGTCTGTCTTTCAAGAGATGCTCGACTTATTAACAGAAGAGGGAAGAAAGGCTCTGAAGTCCCACGTGCGCCAGAGCCTGCTCCCACTCTACTTCCACTGCTATGATGAGAATCAGATTGTTGCTGAGGTGAGCACTTGTGGCCAGCTACTGTCCCCCTGGCAGGGGGTTGCGCTGCCTCCTGCCCTGGCACCTTGCGGGCTGCAGCCTCCTCCAGCCTGTGGCATAGGCTGCCTCCTGTGCCCTGCACTGTGGGGCCATCAGTGCGTCTCTGCTGCTCTCCAGGCCTCCCGGGAAACGCTGCATTCTACGGCCAGATTCCTGAAGAGGAGGGATCTCCAACAAATGCTACAGGTGGATCAGAGGTTTGGCGAGTGCCTGGTAAGAGCAGCCGAGAAACCCCAGCCTCAGCCTGGAGAAGGCCCCTGAGGGCGGTGCTCAGTCTGCGGGGCTGGCAGCCGTGCCCCTGCCCGCTGCTGCTCCCAGAGGCCACGCAGGCTCTTCTCCAGGCTCCCGTGGGCCCGAGGCGGGCGCCCACGCAGTCCCGGCCCGGGAGGGCGGCGGGGCGGCACCGCGGCTCCCCGGCTAGCAGCCGGCCCTCGGGCCCCACCCCTCGGGAGCCCGGCGCCAGCTGCTGCTGGCCACGCCTCAGGGCTCTGCGAGCAGGGGAGGGCTGGGGCTGGGCGGAGGCAGCGCCCGGCCCGGGGCCTGAGCCCGCGCCAACCCTTCCCTCCTGCTGCTCTCTCCAGCTGGCAGAGGACAGGAGCCGAGCGGCCGAGCACCTGCGCCGGGCCCTGCGCTACCTGCAGAGCCCACAGGAGCCCCTGCGAGAGGCGGCCGTCAGCTTCATGGGTGAGCCACGAGCCCGCGCTCCCTCCCCTGCCCACCGCAGCTCGGCACCGGCCCCGCCTGCTGCCACGGCAGCGCCACCCGGGCCCGGCGCCGTGGAGCCCCGCCTGGCCCGGGCATTGCTGCTGCTGCCCTCTGGCAGCCGTGCCCTTGGGCGGCAGCATGCGACAAATGCTCCGGCTGAGCCCTGCGGGGCCAGCAGCCCATCTGGCCACAGCGCCGGCAGCGCCGCTGGCAGGGAGCTGTGCTGCTGGGGCCGTGACAGGCTCTGTGTTCACAGGGATGGCCGGCCGGCACCTGAGGGGGCAGCAGCAAGAGCTTCAGCTGATCTGCAGTGGTGAGTGAGTGAGGGCAGCGGGCTGACTGCGGGGGCAGGCACGGGAAGCTGCAAGCCCTGCCCCGGCTGCGGAGGGCTCTGCTCCCGTGGCCAGAGCACACAGACATTTCAGGGCCACGTGTGGCATTCGTGGCCAGCAGCTTTGGGCTGATCCCCTCGGTCCCTGCTCCCTGCGGGCCATGGCAAGAGCCGGCCGGGATGACCCTGCCAGGGGGTTCACCTCGGCTCCCTGCACATCTGGGATCTGACCTTGGCTCTGTTCCTCTCTCTTGCAGCCCTTGAAGAAATGGCCTATGACAGCAGTCCCGCCATCAGAAATGCTGCAATTGAATCTTGTTTAGTTCTCCGGGCTGTACAGAGAGCTCCGTACTCCACGTGGCAGAAGCTGCGAGATCAATTCCGCAGTGCATGGAAGAAACGGCCTCGTCTCTGGGGCACTGCCTTGCTGTTCTGCTGCAGCTCCTCAGAGAGATGATCTGCGCAAGACTCTGTCTGCTGGGCCACTTGAGCCAGCAGGGTTTTTCTTGTTCTTCTCTTAGATTTTTGTGTTTGTATTTTCATTTTGTTGACAATGTAAATATAGAGTATCTTCCAATACACAGAGTCCCAGGATCTTTCTTTTCCTGCACAGTGTCCGTAGGGCATAGGGGAAGAGGGGCAAAAGGGTGCTTGTGCTCATCCAGCTGCCCAAGCGCGCAGTGTTTCAGGGAAAAAGGCCAGAAGCCCCTTGGCCTCTGGTGGTTCTGCTGAAGCCTTTGTGCTGCCGACAGAGCGGCTGGGCAGGGGCAGGAGCTGTGGGGATCCCTGCCAGAGCGGTGCCTGGAGATGGCCACAAGCCCTGTGCCACGCAGGAAGGGCCATCCGCGTCCTCCTGCCCGTGTGCTGCTGGCTGCTTTGCTGAGGGCTCCCAGGTGCCTCTGGATGGGGCTTCTCTGGAGCTGCTGTGGGGCTGTGGCGCTGCTGCCGGGAAGCTTGGCCGGGCTGGGGGACACCGTGAGTCACTGGTAAGCCCTGAGCAATGGGCTGGCAGAGGCCATAAGCAGCCTCCTGGCAGCCGCCTTGATCCTGACAGCCGGCTGCTCTGGCGCTTCCTCGCTGGCCGGTCGAGGGACCCCCTGGAATCAGGCGTGGAACCCTGGTCCTTGCCTTTCAGGCCTCTGAGGCCAGGAGTTGCGGGGCTGGGCGTGTGGCCTGTGCTCCAGACTGGAGCCCCCCGCCCCTCAGCCTTAGGCATTGAGCTCCACTGCCTGCTTGCTGAGTCTTGCTCCTATTGCTCCGGGGAGGCCTAGCTCTGTGGCTTTAGGTCCCATTGAGCCGGAAGAGCAGCAGCTTGGAGCCCAGAGGGGCCACAGAAAGGCCCTCTTGAACAAGGGGCATTCCTGTCATTCCCAGGGCAGGACCACATGAGAGTGCAGCGGGCACCTTCAGGGCCACCTGGGCCACCTCCCTGTGTGCAGGGCTGGCTCTTTGCTTTGCTGCTCTCGGCCTTTTGTCGTCGTACTCCTTGGGCTGCCTGCAGCGAGGGGCAGCCCTATAAGGAGGGTGAAAGGCCCCGTCTCCCACATCTCAAGGGGGAAATGCAGCTCTCCTGGCCCTCAGCCCACGCTGTAAGCAGAGCAGAGCCCTTTCCCCAGCCCTGATGCCTTTCTGCCTGCTTCTGGCCCCTGGCCACCATGACCCACTGCACTCGCTCTGAGTCACCTACAGGATGGCTGGTGCCTCTTAATTTGCTGACCCTGGGACGTGAGGGTCACTGAGGGAAAGGTGGGTGTCGCAATGCTGAGGGCACACGTGGGTCACTAAGCAGACTTGGGCCTTCCCCAGCAGGTTGCAGGTGTCTTGCCTTATGTGTCGTGTTACAGTGGTTGTGCTGCTGCCTGGTCCTGTCCCTCTTGTCACCCTCACCCAACCTGGACCCTCTGACCTGCCTTCAAGAAACCCTGTTGCATCAGACATGGTGTCAAGAGCCCTCCTTCGCCTGCCGCTCCAGCGCACATTACAAGCTCCGGGCCTGAGAGCAAGGTGGGCTGGGGCAGCTGGTCTCTCAGACCAAGAGGGAACCGCTCTCGACAGCACCGGGCCATGGACGTTCCCCGCACCAGATAAAATCATCTCCAAGTTTAGCTAGTAAGCTAGTAAGGTAGAAACCATTAACTGCCTGCAAATCTGGCACTAGTCTCTAAGTTCCATTAGGTTTCTTTATTGCTAATCTAGGAGTAATTCATTTTGACTCCCATTCTTCCAATAATCCTGATGTCAGCAATTTATTCATTGTTGCCTCCGTTCTTTTCCCAGCCTATAGTCTTCAAAGGTATTGCTTTCTGACTATGGCCTAACTCTTGTCTGCAGCTCAATTGTAATAGGGTCTGCTCATTTGGATTTTCCTGGGCTATCAGTATCCCATACTCTTGGCTACACCTGATTCAATACTTGCTCTAAATAGTTATTCTCGTTTGTTGGTCTTGTGTCAATTGTCAGTCCTACTGCTAAAACCAATTTTCAACTTAATTTTTCTTTTCCTAAATGGAACTGTGGTATCGAAATTTTCAAGCAAATCTCTGCCTAGGACAGATTTGGGTGCGTTTGGTAAATAAAGAAACTGATGGATTGCCAGTTTCTTCTTGATTTTCCATTTAAGTGGTTGCAGGAAGAATGCATTTTCTGGCTGGCCCGTGGCTCCTATTGCTTGAAGATAGTTCTCACTTTTGGGTATCAGTGCTTGATTCAAGAGTGAAAAATAGGTTTCCACTATTTATTAAAAATTCATCCTCTTCATCATCCTTTAGCCTCATTTTAACCTGCTAGGGTAAGAAGTGCTAGGGTAAGAACTGCCCGTCTCGGTCATTCTTTATCACCTAGAGCGGCTACAAGAATTTGGTGTACTTTGTCTGCTAACTCTGGGCACTGGCCCTATTTCCAGTGTCCCTATTTCTTACAATATGCACATTGATTTGGCTCCAGCTTGGTCTGTGCCTGGTTTGAAACTCCTCTGCCTCTGCTACTTTTGCCCCTGCCTCTGTTTCATGCGCGTCCTCTCCCTGGTGCTGATCCAGAGCTGCCACCATGGCTGCAGGGAGTTCTTTTTCTTTTTCTCTGTCTTTATCATCATACGCTTTCGATGCTTTTCTCATTAATGCCTTTAAGTCTCTCTTTACAGGCTCTTTCAGCCTCTGAAGTTTCTGCCTGACACCTGGGCTAGATTGCCCTAACATCAGGGAAACGGACTGCTGCTTTCCCATATCCGACCAGGGATCCAGAGCTGTGCTTTATGTGCAGCTGCTCACAACCTGTCCACAAAGTCAGTGGGTGACTCGTGCTGGCCCTGTGTAACATTATCTATTACTGACCAATTTATTGCTTTTGGACTAGCATTTTCTAATTCAAATTTGACTAGTTCCTGGCATCTGGTTAACATTGCACAGCTGCCTGCATCGTTCGGGTCCCACAAAGGGCTTACAATAGGAGACAGCTGGTCCACTGTGCCTTGTAAGGCTCCACTAGCAATTTGTCCCTGCGCACGTGCTCTGGCTACCTTGATCACCAACTCTTTGCTGGTTTTGTTAGCTCTGTCAACATCAAATCAGTAGCACCTCACTCTGGGTCTTGATTCTTGACTATGCACTCCAATCTTTTTGCTACTTTGCCTGGGTTTCTCTATACATGTTAACTTTTTCCCACCAATGGTTCAGCTCACTCGGAGAAAAGCAGATGTTCACACACATGGCTTCTCCTGGGCGACTCAAGACTTGCCATAAGCGGGGGACTAAAGGCAAAGCTTTCTTGGTTTTATTCCTTGTGTTGGTTGTCACTGGGGGTCTCTGAAAGTGTCCCCTCACCTCATCCTCACTGCCATCTGGGTTTCATTCAGGGGGCGGCGTGGTTGGCTGAGGGGGAGTGTACTCGAGCTGGCCTGGAGTAACTCGGCTGTAAGTCTTGGACACCTAGGACACAATCTTCCTGGTGCATTGGAGCCAATTTCAAACATCTCTGCCCTATGCTGGATGCTGAACAGCTTTATTTTCTGCCTCTTTTCTCTTTCCAAAGTTAGGACTAAAGGTCCTATGGGGCCAAATAAAAAAGCCACAATTCTTTCTGCCCCTCAGGTTGATTCTTCAGGGTAAAAAACATGTCTGCATATATGGCTGGATCTCATTTTTCTTCTTTGCTTCAAAATAACATCAACTGTAAAAATCTATCATAAAGTTTCAGCAGCGGTCACTTTTCACCGCTTCCTAATGGACACCAAGGCTACCATTGGGTAGGCTATTTCATCCAATTACCTTTCTTTGAAAAATTACCCTCTGGCATTCCTCCCAAATCTTTCTCCACTGCTAAATTACCTTCTAGTGGACTCTTTTTAATACCATCTTTACTTCTCGTCTTGTTCATTCTTCATGCTATCAAAATTTCAAAACTCAGCAGGATCTAGTAGTACTTCTCCTTTCCTTCTCTTCATCCCCTGTATACTCCACTTCACACACATGGGCTGTCTCTCAGTCACCCAGCACCAAGATTCTTTTTTACAGTCCTAACAAGCAATGAAAATAAAAGGATTCCACGTTCCACACAACCTTCGCGGAACTGGGGTTTGATCAGACATGAAACGAATTTCTTAAAAAACCGCCTAAAGTCATACCCGGGAGTATATACTCGTGTCAACCTGGAGTTCACAACCCTTGACTTTTGATGTAGTGTCTAAAAGATTGAGTGACTGCTCGATGCTGTTCAAACGCTTCTCAAAGTCAGACGAGCTCGGTGCTGTGCCCATTTCCCTGGGGTGTTCCGGTTGGTGTTTATTTGTCAGTTAGCGTATGATGGTTTGTTTTCACGTAGCCCGTGCTTTCCCCACGTTGGTTTTCCCCACTCCTGGCGCAGCGCCGCAGTTTTCCCAAGAGCCAGCCCGGGCTCCGCTGGGCTGCGTCAATGGGGAACCTGTCCCGGTGCCTGACCGTGCTCTGGGTGAAAGACCTTTTCCTGATATGGAAATGAAACTTGCCCTATCCCAGCTCCCTGCCCTTTTCTCCAGTGCTGTCACTGCTCCCAACAGTGACGAGAGCTGCAGCAGCCCCTCCGATTCCCCTCAGGAGGATGGTGAAGACCACAATGGCGCCCTTTACTCTCCTCCAGGCAGAAGAAAGTGGCCTCAGCTGCATCTGGGGCTTCCCCTCCAGACCACACTCCATCCTTGCAGTCCTCCTTTGCATTCTGGCTAAAGGCTTCATATCTTTTTCTATTGTCCTGCCCAAAACCGTGCCCATCTGTTTCCAGCACTTCTCTTGGCTGCTGCTTTAGGGTGTGGGCACCATCATCAGAGACACAGAACAGCTTGTCCTCCCACAGTTATCCTTATCCGCTGCACTTCCACGTGTCTGCCTTGATGTTCACTGGGGAACTTCCCACTTTGTGGCCACTCATTGCTGTGCTCAGCAGGGACACGGTTTTGTTTGGACGGGAGCTGCCGGAGCGACACGTGCAGCAACTGAAGCCGAGAATAGCAGAGGCTGGGCAGATTCTATTTGTCCCAGAATGCAGGGAAGAGAGTGAGAAAAGCACAAGGAAATTTCAGACTTTGTTACTTTGTAATCTAATTGCCCCGGGGAAACTCAGCAATGGATGGTGCTCTGCTGCTACTGCCAATGCCTTCCATGAGAAAAATTCATTGCAGGAAGGAGCAACATCATCTGACAGAGACCAAGTGTGCCAGCAGTTGCTCCAGCTGCTCCTGCCATCAGCCCCTGCAGGAAGGAGCACAGCCCCCAATGCACGTGGGCTTTGGCTCCCTCTGGCACAGAAGCCCCCCGGGGGCACAGGTCTCTGGGGCAGGAGACGGGCACCAGCGCTGCCAGGGGCTCGAGGGGTGGCGGGTCTGCTTGGCCGGCCACTCTGCCACACCTGCTGATGTCAGCGCTCCCCGGGCCCCAGGGCTCAGAGCAGCATTCGTGCCCGGGCCCACACGTTCCTTGTGCAGTCACACTCGCAGGTTTAGGAAGGCCACCAGCTGGGATGTGTCCCAAGGAGGCCGTGCCAGTTTCCCTGCAAGGTCCCGTGCCCTTCCCAGCGCGGCTGCGTCAGCAGCCCTGGGGGCTCCTTCTGCTGCCCCTGAGCCCGCAGAGCAGGGCAGCCTTTGCTGATGCTCTGAGCCCTTGCTAAAGGGCCCTTGCTAAAGATCTTGTCGGCCTGGCTTAGACACCTGGGGCCAGGCATTCCTTCCAACCTGGGCCAGTTTGGGTGGGCTGGGGGCAGCCCCAAGGCAGGCGGCAGTGTGTGCAAGGGCCCTTGCTGACACGCTGCAGCATGGTCACTGTGGCATCGAATGGAACCGGGTCTCCAAGGGCCCTTTGTGACACCCGGTGGCATAGGAGCTGGCAGTGACAAGAGCAGGCCACAGTGCTTGGAGCACACCGCGGGACAGGACAGGACAGAGCGGTGCCGTGAGGAGCCCCCGCACAGCTCGCTCGTTCGCGTCCCACCCGGAGCTTTTCTTAAGCGTTGTTCCTGCAGCTGAGCTCCAGACCAGACCACAGGACCTTCTTACCTGTGGTCTCCCTGAGGCTTCTCTTCTGCAGGTGCCCTTGAGGCCAGACCACAATCCTTCACAGGAGTCTCCTGTCCTTGTGGCAGGAGCCCTTGAGACCGAGTGCAGGACTTGCTGTCCTGTAGCCTTCCTGAGGCTTCTTTCTTGACGGTGCCTTCCAGGCAGGACTGCAGGACTTGGTGACTTGGAGCTTTTACAAGGCACCTCTCCTGCAAATAGCAACAAATCCAGTCCGAGACATGGAGCAGCGACCCCCAAAAGTGCCCAAGCTGGCCTGGGTGGAGGAGGAGGAAGAAGGCCCTGCAGCTGCCCTGGCACAGCACACTGAAGAGGTGGTGCCATTCCAGCCACCACACGAGGGTGAGTGGCAGAGCTGGGCAACAGGACTGGTGCCTGCGGCCAGCTTGGCTCCACGCCATTCCGTGCCGTGCCGGGCCGTGCCGGGCCATGCCATGCTATCCCCTGGGGACATGCCCCTGGACAGGACGGAAGAGGGGCCGGGCAGACAGCCCGCAGTGGCCGTGCTCCATCCCCTGGCGCATCCCGGGCCTCTCTCTGCCTGGGGAGCGCAGGGCTGGGCCATGTAGTCCGGCCCCTCCCGCAGCCCCTCATCTCTGGCTGCGCTCGCTCTTTGCCAGATGCAGCCCTGGAGCGCACACAAGAGCAGGAGTCCCGCCTTGGCCGCTTCCGCAGAACAGCGCAGGTACCTGCAGCCATCCCCACCTGGGCTGGGCCTGCTCTCCCTGCTCAGCCCAGCACCGTGTGTGCAGCACTCCATGCAACATCCCTGCCTTCTTGCCCTTCTCCTACAGTTTGTTTGCAACTTCATCAAGAGAATTAAGGAGGAAGAGACCATGGGCCCAGGCCTCAGACCATACTCGCCCATCTTCCAAAGCAAGAGCAGTGCTGCCCTGCTGGCTATGCTTGTAGAGGAAGATTTTTACAATCCCAAGCAAGTAAGCAGCCTGTGGCCAGGCTTTGATCCCCCAATAATTGCTTGGCCTCCAAAGCCAGCCATGCTGGCTGCTGTGAGCCTTTCAGGCCACATGGCAGCGTGGTGGCAAGGGAAGCACCCCTCTGGAGAAGCTGGGAACATTGCTCTCTCTGGCAGCTTTCCAAGTCTCCCGGTGCCTTCTCCAGGTGCCTGCCATGGTCAGCTACATCCACCAGTGGCTCTTGGCCAATGATTCTGCTGAGCACAGGCTGGACAAGACCCTGCTGGATCTCACGGAAGCACAGCCAAAGGACGCCGTCATGACGCTCCTGCGTGTGGCCCCGTCCTGTGACAGGTATGGGGCCCACCTGCCCCTGATGGGCTCCCCAGCCCATCACCCTGCACAGCCTGCCCCAGGTGTCTGACCAACAGAGAGTTCCAGGGCCCTCTGGCTGCTCCCTTTCCCAGCCCTGGCATGGCAGCCCCTGAGCCTGCTGCCACGCTCCCTTGCTGCCTCTCAGGACTCTGTCCCCACAGGGCTGGGCTGTCTGGGTGCTGCTGGCAGGGGGGCAGTGGGCAGTGGCTGCAGAACTGGCAGCCAGCTCAGCTGGCCCCGGTGCTGTGTCTGAGACCCCCCTGAGACACAGCTCTAACCCCGCAGAGCTGCCATGGCCATGTGGAAGACCATCATGGCCTCAGCCAGGACTGCGGAGCTGGCACAGCTGATACTCCTGGATGTGCTGGGGAGCTGGCCAGAGCACAGCACCTGCACCTCCGATGGGGGCGAAACGGCTGTCTTTGCCCTGGCTGTGAGTTTCTGCAAGTGGCCTTTGCTGGCCCCAAGGCTGCCTCCCCAGCAGCTCTCCATCCTCCTTCCCCCACTGCATCTCCCTGCCTCAGGCGCTGGCCTGAAACCTGGCCCAGGGGCAGCTTCAGGGCCACCAGGTCCCGTGCTCCCCCTGCGCCTCTCCTGGCCTCTCCCTGCCACGCTCGGGCTCGGCCACACGGAAACCTGGGCACTGAGCGCCGTCTCGGGGGGCTCTGTCCTTTGCAGGCAACTGTGGTGATGTGGAAGATCCTCCAGGTGCCCTGTCTCCCACGGATATTGAGGCTGTATTTCCCCCAGCTATTTGTGCATCTGCTCTTCCAAGTGTTCTTCAGCACTCTGGATACGCCAGAGGAGGTCCTTACCTTCTGGAAGGCATGCCAGGAAGAGCATGGCCTTGCCACCAGCCCCAACAGGTGCTCCGTGCCAGTCCTCCTGTCCCTGCCACGTGGCCTGCCAAGGAGCCACTGCTGCCTGTGTGACCTGGGCTTTGCTCTGCACACAGGTTTGCAGTGCGGACCCTGAAGTCCCTGCTCTGCCTGCTCCGGTGCGAGGATGTGGTGGTGGCAATAGAACGCAGGTGTGCCTGGGACACGCTGCTCTCTGTTGACACTCACCACTTTGCCGTGGCTCTGCTTGCCAGGTGAGACCCCCTTCTCCCCACTGCCTCTGACATTTGTGCTCTGTGCCCAGGTGCCCCACTAAGTGCCCGTGGTAATGGGCAGCAGGGCCTTGTCCCTGAGGGACAGCCAAGCAGACTGGAAAAGGCTGGCAGAGGAGGCTGCCCATCAGCAACCAACTCCCAAATGGCCCAGGTCCCCTTGCTGGAAGGGTGCTGGGGGAAGATGAGAACTAGGTGAGCCACTCCTGGGAGAGCTTTGCCCCACTGCCTCAGGGCTCTTGTTTCCTTTCTCCCCTCTTCAGAGAAATTCGCCGTCTAGCCATACACTTCTGTTCCGCGGTTGCATTCTATCTGCTCGCCCTGCTCGGCCAAGAGATGCCATACTGGGATTTCCCTGCCCTGGCATTCCTTGTGGAGGTGAGCCTCAAGGCCAGCGCTGCCTGGCTGAGCTGCCTCCCAGCTCTCTGCCCTCTCGTAGCCACAGCTGCCAGGACAAAGACACCCGTGCCCGTGCCCTGTGCTGCTGCCTGGGCCATCTGCTGCTGCCTGGGCCCGGCCCTGTGCGCTTCTGGGCTCCTGCCGGCTGGCTCCTCTTTCACTGCCCTGTCCCTTTCAGGTCCTCGACTGCCTGGACTTGAGGGAATGCAGTGACAGTCTTCTGGAGATCATGGCACAGAACCTGCAGAGCGAGCACATGGCGAGGCGTTACTTGGCACTCAGGGGCCTCGTAGTGCTGGGCAAGAATCCCTTGATGGTGAGAATGGGCCCGTGGCTGAAGCCCTGCAGGCAGCGTGGGGCTGGGCAACGCAGTCGCTTGGCCTTGCCTGGCCTTTGGGCGCTGGGGCAGCTGCTCCCAGCTCTCCTGCCTCCCGCTTCAGCTGCCCGAGTGCTTCGGGACAGGCCTTTGGCCTCTGGGCCCTGCGGCAGCAGGGCGGCCTTTCACAAAGTTGGCTTCCACGCAGGCCGAAAAAATGCGGAGCCTGACTGAAAGTCTTGTGGAGCTCCTGGAGGAAAATGATAGCGACATGATCAGGATGACCATTCTTCTACTCAGACATTTACTCCTGGATAATGGTGCCCCAATACCCACCCCCATCGCCCTGCAGCTGGCTGAGGCGCTCCTGCCACTCTTTGACCGCGTAAGGCTCTGTGCCCACAGCCACGGCCACTGGCTGCTGCCCGCACACTTGGTGCCCTGTGCAGATGCAGGCCTGTGCCCTGGGGGGCCTGGAGCAGCTGATGCTCAGCTCTTTTGCCCTTCTCTTTCATACAGGATGATATCCAGGTGCAGCTGAGCTCCATGTCTGTCTTTCAAGAGATGCTCGACTTATTAACAGAAGAGGGAAGAAAGGCTCTGAAGTCCCACGTGCGCCAGAGCCTGCTCCCACTCTACTTCCACTGCTATGATGAGAATCAGATTGTTGCTGAGGTGAGCACTTGTGGCCAGCTACTGTCCCCCTGGCAGGGGGTTGCGCTGCCTCCTGCCCTGGCACCTTGCGGGCTGCAGCCTCCTCCAGCCTGTGGCATAGGCTGCCTCCTGTGCCCTGCACTGTGGGGCCATCAGTGCGTCTCTGCTGCTCTCCAGGCCTCCCGGGAAACGCTGCATTCTACGGCCAGATTCCTGAAGAGGAGGGATCTCCAACAAATGCTACAGGTGGATCAGAGGTTTGGCGAGTGCCTGGTAAGAGCAGCCGAGAAACCCCAGCCTCAGCCTGGAGAAGGCCCCTGAGGGCGGTGCTCAGTCTGCGGGGCTGGCAGCCGTGCCCCTGCCCGCTGCTGCTCCCAGAGGCCACGCAGGCTCTTCTCCAGGCTCCCGTGGGCCCGAGCCGGGCGCCCACGCAGTCCCGGCCCGGGAGGGCGGCGGGGCGGCACCGCGGCTCCCCGGCTAGCAGCCGGCCCTCGGGCCCCACCCCTCGGGAGCCCGGCGCCAGCTGCTGCTGGCCACGCCTCAGGGCTCTGCGAGCAGGGGAGGGCCGGGGCTGGGCGGAGGCAGCGCCCGGCCCGGGGCCTGAGCCCGCGCCAACCCTTCCCTCCTGCTGCTCTCTCCAGCTGGCAGAGGACAGGAGCCGAGCGGCCGAGCACCTGCGCCGGGCCCTGCGCTACCTGCAGAGCCCACAGGAGCCCCTGCGAGAGGCGGCCGTCAGCTTCATGGGTGAGCCACGAGCCCGCGCTCCCTCCCCTGCCCACCGCAGCTCGGCACCGGCCCCGCCTGCTGCCACGGCAGCGCCACCCGGGCCCGGCGCCGTGGAGCCCCGCCTGGCCCGGGCATTGCTGCTGCTGCCCTCTGGCAGCCGTGCCCTTGGGCGGCAGCATGCGACAAATGCTCCGGCTGAGCCCTGCGGGGCCAGCAGCCCATCTGGCCACAGCGCCGGCAGCGCCGCTGGCAGGGAGCTGTGCTGCTGGGGCCGTGACAGGCTCTGTGTTCACAGGGATGGCCGGCCGGCACCTGAGGGGGCAGCAGCAAGAGCTTCAGCTGATCTGCAGTGGTGAGTGAGTGAGGGCAGCGGGCTGACTGCGGGGGCAGGCACGGGAAGCTGCAAGCCCTGCCCCGGCTGCGGAGGGCTCTGCTCCCGTGGCCAGAGCACACAGACATTTCAGGGCCACGTGTGGCATTCGTGGCCAGCAGCTTTGGGCTGATCCCCTCGGTCCCTGCTCCCTGCGGGCCATGGCAAGAGCCGGCCGGGATGACCCTGCCAGGGGGTTCACCTCGGCTCCCTGCACATCTGGGATCTGACCTTGGCTCTGTTCCTCTCTCTTGCAGCCCTTGAAGAAATGGCCTATGACAGCAGTCCCGCCATCAGAAATGCTGCAATTGAATCTTGTTTAGTTCTCCGGGCTGTACAGAGAGCTCCGTACTCCACGTGGCAGAAGCTGCGAGATCAATTCCGCAGTGCATGGAAGAAACGGCCTCGTCTCTGGGGCACTGCCTTGCTGTTCTGCTGCAGCTCCTCAGAGAGATGATCTGCGCAAGACTCTGTCTGCTGGGCCACTTGAGCCAGCAGGGTTTTTCTTGTTCTTCTCTTAGATTTTTGTGTTTGTATTTTCATTTTGTTGACAATGTAAATATAGAGTATCTTCCAATACACAGAGTCCCAGGATCTTTCTTTTCCTGCACAGTGTCCGTAGGGCATAGGGGAAGAGGGGCAAAAGGGTGCTTGTGCTCATCCAGCTGCCCAAGCGCGCAGTGTTTCAGGGAAAAAGGCCAGAAGCCCCTTGGCCTCTGGTGGTTCTGCTGAAGCCTTTGTGCTGCCGACAGAGCGGCTGGGCAGGGGCAGGAGCTGTGGGGATCCCTGCCAGAGCGGTGCCTGGAGATGGCCACAAGCCCTGTGCCACGCAGGAAGGGCCATCCGCGTCCTCCTGCCCGTGTGCTGCTGGCTGCTTTGCTGAGGGCTCCCAGGTGCCTCTGGATGGGGCTTCTCTGGAGCTGCTGTGGGGCTGTGGCGCTGCTGCCGGGAAGCTTGGCCGGGCTGGGGGACACCGTGAGTCACTGGTAAGCCCTGAGCAATGGGCTGGCAGAGGCCATAAGCAGCCTCCTGGCAGCCGCCTTGATCCTGACAGCCGGCTGCTCTGGCGCTTCCTCGCTGGCCGGTCGAGGGACCCCCTGGAATCAGGCGTGGAACCCTGGTCCTTGCCTTTCAGGCCTCTGAGGCCAGGAGTTGCGGGGCTGGGCGTGTGGCCTGTGCTCCAGACTGGAGCCCCCCGCCCCTCAGCCTTAGGCATTGAGCTCCACTGCCTGCTTGCTGAGTCTTGCTCCTATTGCTCCGGGGAGGCCTAGCTCTGTGGCTTTAGGTCCCATTGAGCCGGAAGAGCAGCAGCTTGGAGCCCAGAGGGGCCACAGAAAGGCCCTCTTGGACAAGGGGCATTCCTGTCATTCCCAGGGCAGGACCACATGAGAGTGCAGCGGGCACCTTCAGGGCCACCTGGGCCACCTCCCTGTGTGCAGGGCTGGCTCTTTGCTTTGCTGCTCTCGGCCTTTTGTCGTCGTACTCCTTGGGCTGCCTGCAGCGAGGGGCAGCCCTATAAGGAGGGTGAAAGGCCCCGTCTCCCACATCTCAAGGGGGAAATGCAGCTCTCCCGGCCCTCAGCCCACGCTGTAAGCAGAGCAGAGCCCTTTCCCCAGCCCTGATGCCTTTCTGCCTGCTTCTGGCCCCTGGCCACCATGACCCACTGCACTCGCTCTGAGTCACCTACAGGATGGCTGGTGCCTCTTAATTTGCTGACCCTGGGACGTGAGGGTCACTGAGGGAAAGGTGGGTGTCGCAATGCTGAGGGCACACGTGGGTCACTAAGCAGACTTGGGCCTTCCCCAGCAGGTTGCAGGTGTCTTGCCTTATGTGTCGTGTTACAGTGGTTGTGCTGCTGCCTGGTCCTGTCCCTCTTGTCACCCTCACCCAACCTGGACCCTCTGACCTGCCTTCAAGAAACCCTGTTGCATCAGACATGGTGTCAAGAGCCCTCCGTCGCCTGCCGCTCCAGCGCACATTACAAGCTCCGGGCCTGAGAGCAAGGTGGGCTGGGGCAGCTGGTCTCTCAGACCAAGAGGGAACCGCTCTCGACAGCACCGGGCCATGGACGTTCCCCGCACCAGATAAAATCATCTCCAAGTTTAGCTAGTAAGCTAGTAAGGTAGAAACCATTAACTGCCTGCAAATCTGGCACTAGTCTCTAAGTTCCATTAGGTTTCTTTATTGCTAATCTAGGAGTAATTCATTTTGACTCCCATTCTTCCAATAATCCTGATGTCAGCAATTTATTCATTGTTGCCTCCGTTCTTTTCCCAGCCTATAGTCTTCAAAGGTATTGCTTTCTGACTATGGCCTAACTCTTGTCTGCAGCTCAATTGTAATAGGGTCTGCTCATTTGGATTTTCCTGGGCTATCAGTATCCCATACTCTTGGCTACACCTGATTCAATACTTGCTCTAAATAGTTATTCTCGTTTGTTGGTCTTGTGTCAATTGTCAGTCCTACTGCTAAAACCAATTTTCAACTTAATTTTTCTTTTCCTAAATGGAACTGTGGTATCGAAATTTTCAAGCAAATCTCTGCCTAGGACAGATTTGGGTGCGTTTGGTAAATAAAGAAACTGATGGATTGCCAGTTTCTTCTTGATTTTCCATTTAAGTGGTTGCAGGAAGAATGCATTTTCTGGCTGGCCCGTGGCTCCTATTGCTTGAAGATAGTTCTCACTTTTGGGTATCAGTGCTTGATTCAAGAGTGAAAAATAGGTTTCCACTATTTATTAAAAATTCATCCTCTTCATCATCCTTTAGCCTCATTTTAACCTGCTAGGGTAAGAAGTGCTAGGGTAAGAACTGCCCGTCTCGGTCATTCTTTATCACCTAGAGCGGCTACAAGAATTTGGTGTACTTTGTCTGCTAACTCTGGGCACTGGCCCTATTTCCAGTGTCCCTATTTCTTACAATATGCACATTGATTTGGCCCCAGCTTGGTCTGTGCCTGGTTTGAAACTCCTCTGCCTCTGCTACTTTTGCCCCTGCCTCTGTTTCATGCGCGTCCTCTCCCTGGTGCTGATCCAGAGCTGCCACCATGGCTGCAGGGAGTTCTTTTTCTTTTTCTCTGTCTTTAGCATCATACGCTTTCGATGCTTTTCTCATTAATGCCTTTAAGTCTCTCTTTACAGGCTCTTTCAGCCTCTGAAGTTTCTGCCTGACACCTGGGCTAGATTGCCCTAACATCAGGGAAACGGACTGCTGCTTTCCCATATCCGACCAGGGATCCAGAGCTGTGCTTTATGTGCAGCTGCTCACAACCTGTCCACAAAGTCAGTGGGTGACTCGTGCTGGCCCTGTGTAACATTATCTATTACTGACCAATTTATTGCTTTTGGACTAGCATTTTCTAATTCAAATTTGACTAGTTCCTGGCATCTGGTTAACATTGCACAGCTGCCTGCATCGTTCGGGTCCCACAAAGGGCTTACAATAGGAGACAGCTGGTCCACTGTGCCTTGTAAGGCTCCACTAGCAATTTGTCCCTGCGCACGTGCTCTGGCTACCTTGATCACCAACTCTTTGCTGGTTTTGTTAGCTCTGTCAACATCAAATCAGTAGCACCTCACTCTGGGTCTTGATTCTTGACTATGCACTCCAATCTTTTTGCTACTTTGCCTGGGTTTCTCTATACATGTTAACTTTTTCCCACCAATGGTTCAGCTCACTCGGAGAAAAGCAGATGTTCACACACATGGCTTCTCCTGGGCGACTCAAGACTTGCCATAAGCGGGGGACTAAAGGCAAAGCTTTCTTGGTTTTATTCCTTGTGTTGGTTGTCACTGGGGGTCTCTGAAAGTGTCCCCTCACCTCATCCTCACTGCCATCTGGGTTTCATTCAGGGGGCGGCGTGGTTGGCTGAGGGGGAGTGTACTCGAGCTGGCCTGGAGTAACTCGGCTGTAAGTCTTGGACACCTAGGACACAATCTTCCTGGTGCATTGGAGCCAATTTCAAACATCTCTGCCCTATGCTGGATGCTGAACAGCTTTATTTTCTGCCTCTTTTCTCTTTCCAAAGTTAGGACTAAAGGTCCTATGGGGCCAAATAAAAAAGCCACAATTCTTTCTGCCCCTCAGGTTGATTCTTCAGGGTAAAAAACATGTCTGCATATATGGCTGGATCTCATTTTTCTTCTTTGCTTCAAAATAACATCAACTGTAAAAATCTATCATAAAGTTTCAGCAGCGGTCACTTTTCACCGCTTCCTAATGGACACCAAGGCTACCATTGGGTAGGCTATTTCATCCAATTACCTTTCTTTGAAAAATTACCCTCTGGCATTCCTCCCAAATCTTTCTCCACTGCTAAATTACCTTCTAGTGGACTCTTTTTAATACCATCTTTACTTCTCGTCTTGTTCATTCTTCATGCTATCAAAATTTCAAAACTCAGCAGGATCTAGTAGTACTTCTCCTTTCCTTCTCTTCATCCCCTGTATACTCCACTTCACACACATGGGCTGTCTCTCAGTCACCCAGCACCAAGATTCTTTTTTACAGTCCTAACAAGCAATGAAAATAAAAGGATTCCACGTTCCACACAACCTTCGCGGAACTGGGGTTTGATCAGACATAAAACGAATTTCTTAAAAAACCGCCTAAAGTCATACCCGGGAGTATATACTCGTGTCAACCTGGAGTTCACAACCCTTGACTTTTGATGTAGTGTCTAAAAGATTGAGTGACTGCTCGATGTTGTTCAAACGCTTCTCAAAGTCAGACGAGCTCGGTGCTGTGCCCATTTCCCTGGGGTGTTCCGGTGGGTGTTTATTTGTCAGTTAGCGTATGATGGTTTGTTTTCACGTAGCCCGTGCTTTCCCCACGTTGGTTTTCCCCACTCCTGGCGCAGCGCCGCAGTTTTCCCAAGAGCCAGCCCGGGCTCCGCTGGGCTGCGTCAATGGGGAACCTGTCCCAGTGCCTGACCGTGCTCTGGGTGAAAGACCTTTTCCTGATATGGAAATGAAACTTGCCCTATCCCAGCTCCCTGCCCTTTTCTCCAGTGCTGTCACTGCTCCCAACAGTGACGAGAGCTGCAGCAGCCCCTCCGATTCCCCTCAGGAGGATGGTGAAGACCACAATGGCGCCCTTTACTCTCCTCCAGGCAGAAGAAAGTGGCCTCAGCTGCATCTGGGGCTTCCCCTCCAGACCACACTCCATCCTTGCAGTCCTCCTTTGCATTCTGGCTAAAGGCTTCATATCTTTTTCTATTGTCCTGCCCAAAACCGTGCCCATCTGTTTCCAGCACTTCTCTTGGCTGCTGCTTTAGGGTGTGGGCACCATCATCAGAGACACAGAACAGCTTGTCCTCCCACAGTTATCCTTATCCGCTGCACTTCCACGTGTCTGCCTTGATGTTCACTGGGGAACTTCCCACTTTGTGGCCACTCATTGCTGTGCTCAGCAGGGACACGGTTTTGTTTGGACGGGAGCTGCCGGAGCGACACGTGCAGCAACTGAAGCCGAGAATAGCAGAGGCTGGGCAGATTCTATTTGTCCCAGAATGCAGGGAAGAGAGTGAGAAAAGCACAAGGAAATTTCAGACTTTGTTACTTTGTAATCTAATTGCCCCGGGGAAACTCAGCAATGGATGGTGCTCTGCTGCTACTGCCAATGCCTTCCATGAGAAAAATTCATTGCAGGAAGGAGCAACATCATCTGACAGAGACCAAGTGTGCCAGCAGTTGCTCCAGCTGCTCCTGCCATCAGCCCCTGCAGGAAGGAGCACAGCCCCCAATGCACGTGGGCTTTGGCTCCCTCTGGCACAGAAGCCCCCCGGGGGCACAGGTCTCTGGGGCAGGAGACGGGCACCAGCGCTGCCAGGGGCTCGAGGGGTGGCGGGTCTGCTTGGCCGGCCACTCTGCCACACCTGCTGATGTCAGCGCTCCCCGGGCCCCAGGGCTCAGAGCAGCATTCGTGCCCGGGCCCACACGTTCCTTGTGCAGTCACACTCGCAGGTTTAGGAAGGCCACCAGCTGGGATGTGTCCCAAGGAGGCCGTGCCAGTTTCCCTGCAAGGTCCCGTGCCCTTCCCAGCGCGGCTGCGTCAGCAGCCCTGGGGGCTCCTTCTGCTGCCCCTGAGCCCGCAGAGCAGGGCAGCCTTTGCTGATGCTCTGAGCCCTTGCTAAAGGGCCCTTGCTAAAGATCTTGTCGGCCTGGCTTAGACACCTGGGGCCAGGCATTCCTTCCAACCTGGGCCAGTTTGGGTGGGCTGGGGGCAGCCCCAAGGCAGGCGGCAGTGTGTGCAAGGGCCCTTGCTGACACGCTGCAGCATGGTCACTGTGGCATCGAATGGAACCGGGTCTCCAAGGGCCCTTTGTGACACCCGGTGGCATAGGAGCTGGCAGTGACAAGAGCAGGCCACAGTGCTTGGAGCACACCGCGGGACAGGACAGGACAGAGCGGTGCCGTGAGGAGCCCCCGCACAGCTCGCTCGTTCGCGTCCCACCCGGAGCTTTTCTTAAGCGTTGTTCCTGCAGCTGAGCTCCAGACCAGACCACAGGACCTTCTTACCTGTGGTCTCCCTGAGGCTTCTCTTCTGCAGGTGCCCTTGAGGCCAGACCACAATCCTTCACAGGAGTCTCCTGTCCTTGTGGCAGGAGCCCTTGAGACCGAGTGCAGGACTTGCTGTCCTGTAGCCTTCCTGAGGCTTCTTTCTTGACGGTGCCTTCCAGGCAGGACTGCAGGACTTGGTGACTTGGAGCTTTTCCAAGGCACCTCTCCTGCAAATAGCAACAAATCCAGTCCGAGACATGGAGCAGCGACCCCCAAAAGTGCCCAAGCTGGCCTGGGTGGAGGAGGAGGAAGAAGGCCCTGCAGCTGCCCTGGCACAGCACACTGAAGAGGTGGTGCCATTCCAGCCACCACACGAGGGTGAGTGGCAGAGCTGGGCAACAGGACTGGTGCCTGCGGCCAGCTTGGCTCCACGCCATTCCGTGCCGTGCCGGGCCGTGCCGGGCCATGCCATGCTATCCCCTGGGGACATGCCCCTGGACAGGACGGAAGAGGGGCCGGGCAGACAGCCCGCAGTGGCCGTGCTCCATCCCCTGGCGCATCCCGGGCCTCTCTCTGCCTGGGGAGCGCAGGGCTGGGCCATGTAGTCCGGCCCCTCCCGCAGCCCCTCATCTCTGGCTGCGCTCGCTCTTTGCCAGATGCAGCCCCGGAGCGCACACAAGAGCAGGAGTCCCGCCGTGGCCGCTTCCGCAGAACAGCGCAGGTACCTGCAGCCATCCCCACCTGGGCTGGGCCTGCTCTCCCTGCTCAGCCCAGCACCGTGTGTGCAGCACTCCATGCAACATCCCTGCCTTCTTGCCCTTCTCCTACAGTTTGTTTGCAACTTCATCAAGAGAATTAAGGAGGAAGAGACCATGGGCCCAGGCCTCAGACCATACTCGCCCATCTTCCAAAGCAAGAGCAGTGCTGCCCTGCTGGCTATGCTTGTAGAGGAAGATTTTTACAATCCCAAGCAAGTAAGCAGCCTGTGGCCAGGCTTTGATCCCCCAAGAATTGCTTGGCCTCCAAAGCCAGCCATGCTGGCTGCTGTGAGCCTTTCAGGCCACATGGCAGCGTGGTGGCAAGGGAAGCACCCCTCTGGAGAAGCTGGGAACATTGCTCTCTCTGGCAGCTTTCCAAGTCTCCCGGTGCCTTCTCCAGGTGCCTGCCATGGTCAGCTACATCCACCAGTGGCTCTTGGCCAATGATTCTGCTGAGCACAGGCTGGACAAGACCCTGCTGGATCTCACGGAAGCACAGCCAAAGGACGCCGTCATGACGCTCCTGCGTGTGGCCCCGTCCTGTGACAGGTATGGGGCCCACCTGCCCCTGCTGGGCTCCCCAGCCCATCACCCTGTACAGCCTGCCCCAGGTGTCTGACCAACAGAGAGTTCCAGGGCCCTCTGGCTGCTCCCTTTCCCAGCCCTGGCATGGCAGCCCCTGAGCCTGCTGCCACGCTCCCTTGCTGCCTCTCAGGGCTCTGTCCCCACAGGGCTGGGCTGTCTGGGTGCTGCTGGCAGGGGGGCAGTGGGCAGTGGCTGCAGAACTGGCAGCCAGCTCAGCTGGCCCCGGTGCTGTGTCTGAGACCCCCCTGAGACACAGCTCTAACCCCGCAGAGCTGCCATGGCCATGTGGAAGACCATCATGGCCTCAGCCAGGACTGCGGAGCTGGCACAGCTGATACTCCTGGATGTGCTGGGGAGCTGGCCAGAGCACAGCACCTGCACCTCCGATGGGGGCGAAACGGCTGTCTTTGCCCTGGCTGTGAGTTTCTGCAAGTGGCCTTTGCTGGCCCCAAGGCTGCCTCCCCAGCAGCTCTCCATCCTCCTTCCCCCACTGCATCTCCCTGCCTCAGGCGCTGGCCTGAAACCTGGCCCAGGGGCAGCTTCAGGGCCACCAGGTCCCGTGCTCCCCCTGCGCCTCTCCTGGCCTCTCCCTGCCACGCTCGGGCTCGGCCACACGGAAACCTGGGCACTGAGCGCCGTCTCGGGGGGCTCTGTCCTTTGCAGGCAACTGTGGTGATGTGGAAGATCCTCCAGGTGCCCTGTCTCCCACGGATATTGAGGCTGTATTTCCCCCAGCTATTTGTGCATCTGCTCTTCCAAGTGTTCTTCAGCACTCTGGATACGCCAGAGGAGGTCCTTACCTTCTGGAAGGCATGCCAGGAAAAGCATGGCCTTGCCACCAGCCCCAACAGGTGCTCCGTGCCAGTCCTCCTGTCCCTGCCACGTGGCCTGCCAAGGAGCCACTGCTGCCTGTGTGACCTGGGCTTTGCTCTGCACACAGGTTTGCAGTGCGGACCCTGAAGTCCCTGCTCTGCCTGCTCCGGTGCGAGGATGTGGTGGTGGCAATAGAACGCAGGTGTGCCTGGGACACGCTGCTCTCTGTTGACACTCACCACTTTGCCGTGGCTCTGCTTGCCAGGTGAGACCCCCTTCTCCCCACTGCCTCTGACATTTGTGCTCTGTGCCCAGGTGCCCCACTAAGTGCCCGTGGTAATGGGCAGCAGGGCCTTGTCCCTGAGGGACAGCCAAGCAGACTGGAAAAGGCTGGCAGAGGAGGCTGCCCATCAGCAACCAACTCCCAAATGGCCCAGGTCCCCTTGCTGGAAGGGTGCTGGGGGAAGATGAGAACTAGGTGAGCCACTCCTGGGAGAGCTTTGCCCCACTGCCTCAGGGCTCTTGTTTCCTTTCTCCCCTCTTCAGAGAAATTCGCCGTCTAGCCATACACTTCTGTTCCGCGGTTGCATTCTACCTGCTCGCCCTGCTCGGCCAAGAGATGCCATACTGGGATTTCCCTGCCCTGGCATTCCTTGTGGAGGTGAGCCTCAAGGCCAGCGCTGCCTGGCTGAGCTGCCTCCCAGCTCTCTGCCCTCTCGTAGCCACAGCTGCCAGGACAAAGACACCCGTGCCCGTGCCCTGTGCTGCTGCCTGGGCCATCTGCTGCTGCCTGGGCCCGGCCCTGTGCGCTTCTGGGCTCCTGCCGGCTGGCTCCTCTTTCACTGCCCTGTCCCTTTCAGGTCCTCGACTGCCTGGACTTGAGGGAATGCAGTGACAGTCTTCTGGAGATCATGGCACAGAACCTGCAGAGCGAGCACATGGCGAGGCGTTACTTGGCACTCAGGGGCCTCGTAGTGCTGGGCAAGAATCCCTTGATGGTGAGAATGGGCCCGTGGCTGAAGCCCTGCAGGCAGCGTGGGGCTGGGCAACGCAGTCGCTTGGCCTTGCCTGGCCTTCGGGCGCTGGGGCAGCTGCTCCCAGCTCTCCTGCCTCCCGCTTCAGCTGCCCGAGTGCTTCGGGACAGGCCTTTGGCCTCTGGGCCCTGCGGCAGCAGGGCGGCCTTTCACAAAGTTGGCTTCCACGCAGGCCGAAAAAATGCGGAGCCTGACTGAAAGTCTTGTGGAGCTCCTGGAGGAAAATGATAGCGACATGATCAGGATGACCATTCTTCTACTCAGACATTTACTCCTGGATAATGGTGCCCCAATACCCACCCCCATCGCCCTGCAGCTGGCTGAGGCGCTCCTGCCACTCTTTGACCGCGTAAGGCTCTGTGCCCACAGCCACGGCCACTGGCTGCTGCCCGCACACTTGGTGCCCTGTGCCGATGCAGGCCTGTGCCCTGGGGGGCCTGGAGCAGCTGATGCTCAGCTCTTTTGCCCTTCTCTTTCATACAGGATGATATCCAGGTGCAGCTGAGCTCCATGTCTGTCTTTCAAGAGATGCTCGACTTATTAACAGAAGAGGGAAGAAAGGCTCTGAAGTCCCACGTGCGCCAGAGCCTGCTCCCACTCTACTTCCACTGCTATGATGAGAATCAGATTGTTGCTGAGGTGAGCACTTGTGGCCAGCTACTGTCCCCCTGGCAGGGGGTTGCGCTGCCTCCTGCCCTGGCACCTTGCGGGCTGCAGCCTCCTCCAGCCTGTGGCATAGGCTGCCTCCTGTGCCCTGCACTGTGGGGCCATCAGTGCGTCTCTGCTGCTCTCCAGGCCTCCCGGGAAACGCTGCATTCTACGGCCAGATTCCTGAAGAGGAGGGATCTCCAACAAATGCTACAGGTGGATCAGAGGTTTGGCGAGTGCCTGGTAAGAGCAGCCGAGAAACACCTGCCTCAGCCTGGAGAAGGCCCCTGAGGGCGGTGCTCAGTCTGCGGGGCTGGCAGCCGTGCCCCTGCCCGCTGCTGCTCCCAGAGGCCACGCAGGCTCTTCTCCAGGCTCCCGTGGGCCCGAGCCGGGCGCCCACGCAGGCCCGGCCCGGGAGGGCGGCGGGGCGGCACCGCGGCTCCCCGGCTAGCAGCCGGCCCTCGGGCCCCACCCCTCGGGAGCCCGGCGCCAGCTGCTGCTGGCCACGCCTCATGGCTCTGCGAGCAGGGGAGGGCCGGGGCTGGGCGGAGGCAGCGCCCGGCCCGGGGCCTGAGCCCGCGCCAACCCTTCCCTCCTGCTGTTCTCTCCAGCTGGCAGAGGACAGGAGCCGAGCGGCCGAGCACCTGCGCCGGGCCCTGCGCTACCTGCAGAGCCCACAGGAGCCCCTGCGAGAGGCGGCCGTCAGCTTCATGGGTGAGCCACGAGCCCGCGCTCCCTCCCCTGCCCACCGCAGCTCGGCACCGGCCCCGCCTGCTGCCACGGCAGCGCCACCCGGGCCCGGCGCCGTGGAGCCCCGCCTGGCCCGGGCATTGCTGCTGCTGCCCTCTGGCAGCCGTGCCCTTGGGCGGCAGCATGCGACAAATGCTCCGGCTGAGCCCTGCGGGGCCAGCAGCCCATCTGGCCACAGCGCCGGCAGCGCCGCTGGCAGGGAGCTGTGCTGCTGGGGCCGTGACAGGCTCTGTGTTCACAGGGATGGCCGGCCGGCACCTGAGCGGGCAGCAGCAAGAGCTTCAGCTGATCTGCAGTGGTGAGTGAGTGAGGGCAGCGGGCTGACTGCGGGGGCAGGCACGGGAAGCTGCAAGCCCTGCCCCGGCTGCGGAGGGCTCTGCTCCCGTGGCCAGAGCACACAGACATTTCAGGGCCACGTGTGGCATTCGTGGCCAGCAGCTTTGGGCTGATCCCCTCGGTCCCTGCTCCCTGCGGGCCATGGCAAGAGCCGGCCGGGATGACCCTGCCAGGGGGTTCACCTCGGCTCCCTGCACATCTGGGATCTGACCTTGGCTCTGTTCCTCTCTCTTGCAGCCCTTGAAGAAATGGCCTATGACAGCAGTCCCGCCATCAGAAATGCTGCAATTGAATCTTGTTTAGTTCTCCGGGCTGTACAGAGAGCTCCGTACTCCACGTGGCAGAAGCTGCGAGATCAATTCCGCAGTGCATGGAAGAAACGGCCTCGTCTGTGGGGCACTGCCTTGCTGTTCTGCTGCAGCTCCTCAGAGAGATGATCTGCGCAAGACTCTGTCTGCTGGGCCACTTGAGCCAGCAGGGTTTTTCTTGTTCTTCTCTTAGATTTTTGTGTTTGTATTTTCATTTTGTTGACAATGTAAATATAGAGTATCTTCCAATACACAGAGTCCCAGGATCTTTCTTTTCCTGCACAGTGTCCGTAGGGCATAGGGGAAGAGGGGCAAAAGGGTGCTTGTGCTCATCCAGCTGCCCAAGCGCGCAGTGTTTCAGGGAAAAAGGCCAGAAGCCCCTTGGCCTCTGGTGGTTCTGCTGAAGCCTTTGTGCTGCCGACAGAGCGGCTGGGCAGGGGCAGGAGCTGTGGGGATCCCTGCCAGAGCGGTGCCTGGAGATGGCCACAAGCCCTGTGCCACGCAGGAAGGGCCATCCGCGTCCTCCTGCCCGTGTGCTGCTGGCTGCTTTGCTGAGGGCTCCCAGGTGCCTCTGGATGGGGCTTCTCTGGAGCTGCTGTGGGGCTGTGGCGCTGCTGCCGGGAAGCTTGGCCGGGCTGGGGGACACCGTGAGTCACTGGTAAGCCCTGAGCAATGGGCTGGCAGAGGCCATAAGCAGCCTCCTGGCAGCCGCCTTGATCCTGACAGCCGGCTGCTCTGGCGCTTCCTCGGTGGCCGGTTGGAGGGACCCCCTGGAATCAGGCGTGGAACCCTGGTCCTTGCCTTTCAGGCCTCTGAGGCCAGGAGTTGCGGGGCTGGGCGTGTGGCCTGTGCTCCAGACTGGAGCCCCCCGCCCCTCAGCCTTAGGCATTGAGCTCCACTGCCTGCTTGCTGAGTCTTGCTCCTATTGCTCCGGGGAGGCCTAGCTCTGTGGCTTTAGGTCCCATTGAGCCGGAAGAGCAGCAGCTTGGAGCCCAGAGGGGCCACAGAAAGGCCCTCTTGGACAAGGGGCATTCCTGTCATTCCCAGGGCAGGACCACATGAGAGTGCAGCGGGCACCTTCAGGGCCACCTGGGCCACCTCCCTGTGTGCAGGGCTGGCTCTTTGCTTTGCTGCTCTCGGCCTTTTGTCGTCGTACTCCTTGGGCTGCCTGCAGCGAGGGGCAGCCCTATAAGGAGGGTGAAAGGCCCCGTCTCCCACATCTCAAGGGGGAAATGCAGCTCTCCCGGCCCTCAGCCCACGCTGTAAGCAGAGCAGAGCCCTTTCCCCAGCCCTGATGCCTTTCTGCCTGCTTCTGGCCCCTGGCCACCATGACCCACTGCACTCGCTCTGAGTCACCTACAGGATGGCTGGTGCCTCTTAATTTGCTGACCCTGGGACGTGAGGGTCACTGAGGGAAAGGTGAGTGTCGCAATGCTGAGGGCACACGTGGGTCACTAAGCAGACTTGGGCCTTCCCCAGCAGGTTGCAGGTGTCTTGCCTTATGTGTCGTGTTACAGTGGTTGTGCTGCTGCCTGGTCCTGTCCCTCTTGTCACCCTCACCCAACCTGGACCCTCTGACCTGCCTTCAAGAAACCCTGTTGCATCAGACATGGTGTCAAGAGCCCTCCGTCGCCTGCCGCTCCAGCGCACATTACAAGCTCCGGGCCTGAGAGCAAGGTGGGCTGGGGCAGCTGGTCTCTCAGACCAAGAGGGAACCGCTCTCGACAGCACCGGGCCATGGACGTTCCCCGCACCAGATAAAATCATCTCCAAGTTTAGCTAGTAAGCTAGTAAGGTAGAAACCATTAACTGCCTGCAAATCTGGCACTAGTCTCTAAGTTCCATTAGGTTTCTTTATTGCTAATCTAGGAGTAATTCATTTTGACTCCCATTCTTCCAATAATCCTGATGTCAGCAATTTATTCATTGTTGCCTCCGTTCTTTTCCCAGCCTATAGTCTTCAAAGGTATTGCTTTCTGACTATGGCCTAACTCTTGTCTGCAGCTCAATTGTAATAGGGTCTGCTCATTTGGATTTTCCTGGGCTATCAGTATCCCATACTCTTGGCTACACCTGATTCAATACTTGCTCTAAATAGTTATTCTCGTTTGTTGGTCTTGTGTCAATTGTCAGTCCTACTGCTAAAACCAATTTTCAACTTAATTTTTCTTTTCCTAAATGGAACTGTGGTATCGAAATTTTCAAGCAAATCTCTGCCTAGGACAGATTTGGGTGCGTTTGGTAAATAAAGAAACTGATGGATTGCCAGTTTCTTCTTGATTTTCCATTTAAGTGGTTGCAGGAAGAATGCATTTTCTGGCTGGCCCGTGGCTCCTATTGCTTGAAGATAGTTCTCACTTTTGGGTATCAGTGCTTGATTCAAGAGTGAAAAATAGGTTTCCACTATTTATTAAAAATTCATCCTCTTCATCATCCTTTAGCCTCATTTTAACCTGCTAGGGTAAGAAGTGCTAGGGTAAGAACTGCCCGTCTCGGTCATTCTTTATCACCTAGAGCGGCTACAAGAATTTGGTGTACTTTGTCTGCTAACTCTGGGCACTGGCCCTATTTCCAGTGTCCCTATTTCTTACAATATGCACATTGATTTGGCCCCAGCTTGGTCTGTGCCTGGTTTGAAACTCCTCTGCCTCTGCTACTTTTGCCCCTGCCTCTGTTTCATGCGCGTCCTCTCCCTGGTGCTGATCCAGAGCTGCCACCATGGCTGCAGGGAGTTCTTTTTCTTTTTCTCTGTCTTTAGCATCATACGCTTTCGATGCTTTTCTCATTAATGCCTTTAAGTCTCTCTTTACAGGCTCTTTCAGCCTCTGAAGTTTCTGCCTGACACCTGGGCTAGATTGCCCTAACATCAGGGAAACGGACTGCTGCTTTCCCATATCCGACCAGGGATCCAGAGCTGTGCTTTATGTGCAGCTGCTCACAACCTGTCCACAAAGTCAGTGGGTGACTCGTGCTGGCCCTGTGTAACATTATCTATTACTGACCAATTTATTGCTTTTGGACTAGCATTTTCTAATTCAAATTTGACTAGTTCCTGGCATCTGGTTAACATTGCACAGCTGCCTGCATCGTTCGGGTCCCACAAAGGGCTTACAATAGGAGACAGCTGGTCCACTGTGCCTTGTAAGGCTCCACTAGCAATTTGTCCCTGCGCACGTGCTCTGGCTACCTTGATCACCAACTCTTTGCTGGTTTTGTTAGCTCTGTCAACATCAAATCAGTAGCACCTCACTCTGGGTCTTGATTCTTGACTATGCACTCCAATCTTTTTGCTACTTTGCCTGGGTTTTCTCTATACATGTTAACTTTTTCCCACCAATGGTTCAGCTCACTCGGAGAAAAGCAGATGTTCACACACATGGCTTCTCCTGGGCGACTCAAGACTTGCCATAAGCGGGGGACTAAAGGCAAAGCTTTCTTGGTTTTATTCCTTGTGTTGGTTGTCACTGGGGGTCTCTGAAAGTGTCCCCTCACCTCATCCTCACTGCCATCTGGGTTTCATTCAGGGGGCGGCGTGGTTGGCTGAGGGGGAGTGTACTCGAGCTGGCCTGGAGTAACTCGGCTGTAAGTCTTGGACACCTAGGACACAATCTTCCTGGTGCATTGGAGCCAATTTCAAACATCTCTGCCCTATGCTGGATGCTGAACAGCTTTATTTTCTGCCTCTTTTCTCTTTCCAAAGTTAGGACTAAAGGTCCTATGGGGCCAAATAAAAAAGCCACAATTCTTTCTGCCCCTCAGGTTGATTCTTCAGGGTAAAAAACATGTCTGCATATATGGCTGGATCTCATTTTTCTTCTTTGCTTCAAAATAACATCAACTGTAAAAATCTATCATAAAGTTTCAGCAGCGGTCACTTTTCACCGCTTCCTAATGGACACCAAGGCTACCATTGGGTAGGCTATTTCATCCAATTACCTTTCTTTGAAAAATTACCCTCTGGCATTCCTCCCAAATCTTTCTCCACTGCTAAATTACCTTCTAGTGGACTCTTTTTAATACCATCTTTACTTCTCGTCTTGTTCATTCTTCATGCTATCAAAATTTCAAAACTCAGCAGGATCTAGTAGTACTTCTCCTTTCCTTCTCTTCATCCCCTGTATACTCCACTTCACACACATGGGCTGTCTCTCAGTCACCCAGCACCAAGATTCTTTTTTACAGTCCTAACAAGCAATGAAAATAAAAGGATTCCACGTTCCACACAACCTTCGCGGAACTGGGGTTTGATCAGACATAAAACGAATTTCTTAAAAAACCGCCTAAAGTCATACCCGGGAGTATATACTCGTGTCAACCTGGAGTTCACAACCCTTGACTTTTGATGTAGTGTCTAAAAGATTGAGTGACTGCTCGATGCTGTTCAAACGCTTCTCAAAGTCAGACGAGCTCGGTGCTGTGCCCATTTCCCTGGGGTGTTCCGGTGGGTGTTTATTTGTCAGTTAGCGTATGATGGTTTGTTTTCATGTAGCCCGTGCTTTCCCCACGTTGGTTTTCCCCACTCCTGGCGGAGCGCCGCAGTTTTCCCAAGAGCCAGCCCGGGCTCCGCTGGGCTGCGTCAATGGGGAACCTGTCCCGGTGCCTGACCGTGCTCTGGGTGAAAGACCTTTTCCTGATATGGAAATGAAACTTGCCCTATCCCAGCTCCCTGCCCTTTTCTCCAGTGCTGTCACTGCTCCCAACAGTGACGAGAGCTGCAGCAGCCCCTCCGATTCCCCTCAGGAGGATGGTGAAGACCACAATGGCGCCCTTTACTCTCCTCCAGGCAGAAGAAAGTGGCCTCAGCTGCATCTGGGGCTTCCCCTCCAGACCACACTCCATCCTTGCAGTCCTCCTTTGCATTCTGGCTAAAGGCTTCATATCTTTTTCTATTGTCCTGCCCAAAACCGTGCCCATCTGTTTCCAGCACTTCTCTTGGCTGCTGCTTTAGGGTGTGGGCACCATCATCAGAGACACAGAACAGCTTGTCCTCCCACAGTTATCCTTATCCGCTGCACTTCCACGTGTCTGCCTTGATGTTCACTGGGGAACTTCCCACTTTGTGGCCACTCATTGCTGTGCTCAGCAGGGACACGGTTTTGTTTGGACGGGAGCTGCCGGAGCGACACGTGCAGCAACTGAAGCCGAGAATAGCAGAGGCTGGGCAGATTCTATTTGTCCCAGAATGCAGGGAAGAGAGTGAGAAAAGCACAAGGAAATTTCAGACTTTGTTACTTTGTAATCTAATTGCCCCGGGGAAACTCAGCAATGGATGGTGCTCTGCTGCTACTGCCAATGCCTTCCATGAGAAAAATTCATTGCAGGAAGGAGCAACATCATCTGACAGAGACCAAGTGTGCCAGCAGTTGCTCCAGCTGCTCCTGCCATCAGCCCCTGCAGGAAGGAGCACAGCCCCCAATGCACGTGGGCTTTGGCTCCCTCTGGCACAGAAGCCCCCCGGGGGCACAGGTCTCTGGGGCAGGAGACGGGCACCAGCGCTGCCAGGGGCTCGAGGGGTGGCGGGTCTGCTTGGCCGGCCACTCTGCCACACCTGCTGATGTCAGCGCTCCCCGGGCCCCAGGGCTCAGAGCAGCATTCGTGCCCGGGCCCACACGTTCCTTGTGCAGTCACACTCGCAGGTTTAGGAAGGCCACCAGCTGGGACGTGTCCCAAGGAGGCCGTGCCAGTTTCCCTGCAAGGTCCCGTGCCCTTCCCAGCGCGGCTGCGTCAGCAGCCCTGGGGGCTCCTTCTGCTGCCCCTGAGCCCGCAGAGCAGGGCAGCCTTTGCTGATGCTCTGAGCCCTTGCTAAAGGGCCCTTGCTAAAGATCTTGTCGGCCTGGCTTAGACACCTGGGGCCAGGCATTCCTTCCAACCTGGGCCAGTTTGGGTGGGCTGGGGGCAGCCCCAAGGCAGGCGGCAGTGTGTGCAAGGGCCCTTGCTGACACGCTGCAGCATGGTCACTGTGGCATCGAATGGAACCGGGTCTCCAAGGGCCCTTTGTGACACCCGGTGGCATAGGAGCTGGCAGTGACAAGAGCAGGCCACAGTGCTTGGAGCACACCGCGGGACAGGACAGGACAGAGCGGTGCCGTGAGGAGCCCCCGCACAGCTCGCTCGTTCGCGTCCCACCCGGAGCTTTTCTTAAGCGTTGTTCCTGCAGCTGAGCTCCAGACCAGACCACAGGACCTTCTTACCTGTGGTCTCCCTGAGGCTTCTCTTCTGCAGGTGCCCTTGAGGCCAGACCACAATCCTTCACAGGAGTCTCCTGTCCTTGTGGCAGGAGCCCTTGAGACCGAGTGCAGGACTTGCTGTCCTGTAGCCTTCCTGAGGCTTCTTTCTTGATGGTGCCTTCCAGGCAGGACTGCAGGACTTGGTGACTTGGAGCTTTTACAAGGCACCTCTCCTGCAAATAGCAACAAATCCAGTCCGAGACATGGAGCAGCGACCCCCAAAAGTGCCCAAGCTGGCCTGGGTGGAGGAGGAGGAAGAAGGCCCTGCAGCTGCCCTGGCACAGCACACTGAAGAGGTGGTGCCATTCCAGCCACCACACGAGGGTGAGTGGCAGAGCTGGGCAACAGGACTGGTGCCTGCGGCCAGCTTGGCTCCACGCCATTCCGTGCCGTGCCGGGCCGTGCCGGGCCATGCCATGCTATCCCCTGGGGACATGCCCCTGGACAGGACGGAAGAGGGGCCGGGCAGACAGCCCGCAGTGGCCGTGCTCCATCCCCTGGCGCATCCCGGGCCTCTCTCTGCCTGGGGAGCGCAGGGCTGGGCCATGTAGTCCGGCCCCTCCCGCAGCCCCTCATCTCTGGCTGCGCTCGCTCTTTGCCAGATGCAGCCCCGGAGCGCACACAAGAGCAGGAGTCCCGCCGTGGCCGCTTCCGCAGAACAGCGCAGGTACCTGCAGCCATCCCCACCTGGGCTGGGCCTGCTCTCCCTGCTCAGCCCAGCACCGTGTGTGCAGCACTCCATGCAACATCCCTGCCTTCTTGCCCTTCTCCTACAGTTTGTTTGCAACTTCATCAAGAGAATTAAGGAGGAAGAGACCATGGGCCCAGGCCTCAGACCATACTCGCCCATCTTCCAAAGCAAGAGCAGTGCTGCCCTGCTGGCTATGCTTGTAGAGGAAGATTTTTACAATCCCAAGCAAGTAAGCAGCCTGTGGCCAGGCTTTGATCCCCCAAGAATTGCTTGGCCTCCAAAGCCAGCCATGCTGGCTGCTGTGAGCCTTTCAGGCCACATAGCAGCGTGGTGGCAAGGGAAGCACCCCTCTGGAGAAGCTGGGAACATTGCTCTCTCTGGCAGCTTTCCAAGTCTCCCGGTGCCTTCTCCAGGTGCCTGCCATGGTCAGCTACATCCACCAGTGGCTCTTGGCCAATGATTCTGCTGAGCACAGGCTGGACAAGACCCTGCTGGATCTCACGGAAGCACAGCCAAAGGACGCCGTCATGACGCTCCTGCGTGTGGCCCCGTCCTGTGACAGGTATGGGGCCCACCTGCCCCTGATGGGCTCCCCAGCCCATCACCCTGTACAGCCTGCCCCAGGTGTCTGACCAACAGAGAGTTCCAGGGCCCTCTGGCTGCTCCCTTTCCCAGCCCTGGCATGGCAGCCCCTGAGCCTGCTGCCACGCTCCCTTGCTGCCTCTCAGGACTCTGTCCCCACAGGGCTGGGCTGTCTGGGTGCTGCTGGCAGGGGGGCAGTGGGCAGTGGCTGCAGAACTGGCAGCCAGCTCAGCTGGCCCCGGTGCTGTGTCTGAGACCTCCCTGAGACACAGCTCTAACCCCGCAGAGCTGCCATGGCCATGTGGAAGACCATCATGGCCTCAGCCAGGACTGCGGAGCTGGCACAGCTGATACTCCTGGATGTGCTGGGGAGCTGGCCAGAGCACAGCACCTGCACCTCCGATGGGGGCGAAACGGCTGTCTTTGCCCTGGCTGTGAGTTTCTGCAAGTGGCCTTTGCTGGCCCCAAGGCTGCCTCCCCAGCAGCTCTCCATCCTCCTTCCCCCACTGCATCTCCCTGCCTCAGGCGCTGGCCTGAAACCTGGCCCAGGGGCAGCTTCAGGGCCACCAGGTCCCGTGCTCCCACTGCGCCTCTCCTGGCCTCTCCCTGCCACGCTCGGGCTCGGCCACACGGAAACCTGGGCACTGAGCGACGTCTCGGGGGGCTCTGTCCTTTGCAGGCAACTGTGGTGATGTGGAAGATCCTCCAGGTGCCCTGTCTCCCACGGATATTGAGGCTGTATTTCCCCCAGCTATTTGTGCATCTGCTCTTCCAAGTGTTCTTCAGCACTCTGGATACGCCAGAGGAGGTCCTTACCTTCTGGAAGGCATGCCAGGAAGAGCATGGCCTTGCCACCAGCCCCAACAGGTGCTCCGTGCCAGTCCTCCTGTCCCTGCCACGTGGCCTGCCAAGGAGCCACTGCTGCCTGTGTGACCTGGGCTTTGCTCTGCACACAGGTTTGCAGTGCGGACCCTGAAGTCCCTGCTCTGCCTGCTCCGGTGCGAGGATGTGGTGGTGGCAATGGAACGCAGGTGTGCCTGGGACACGCTGCTCTCTGTTGACACTCACCACTTTGCCGTGGCTCTGCTTGCCAGGTGAGACCCCCTTCTCCCCACTGCCTCTGACATTTGTGCTCTGTGCCCAGGTGCCCCACTAAGTGCCCGTGGTAATGGGCAGCAGGGCCTTGTCCCTGAGGGACAGCCAAGCAGACTGGAAAAGGCTGGGAGAGGAGGCTGCCCATCAGCAACCAACTCCCAAATGGCCCAGGTCCCCTTGCTGGAAGGGTGCTGGAGGAAGATGAGAACTAGGTGAGCCACTCCTGGGAGAGCTTTGCCCCACTGCCTCAGGGCTCTTGTTTCCTTTCTCCCCTCTTCAGAGAAATTCGCCGTCTAGCCATACACTTCTGTTCCGCGGTTGCATTCTATCTGCTCGCCCTGCTCGGCCAAGAGATGCCATACTGGGATTTCCCTGCCCTGGCATTCCTTGTGGAGGTGAGCCTCAAGGCCAGCGCTGCCTGGCTGAGCTGCCTCCCAGCTCTCTGCCCTCTCGTAGCCACAGCTGCCAGGACAAAGACACCCGTGCCCGTGCCCTGTGCTGCTGCCTGGGCCCGGCCCTGTGCGCTTCTAGGCTCTGTGCGCTTCTGGGCTCCTGCCGGCCAGCTCCCCTTTCACTGCCCTGTCCCTTTCAGGTCCTCAACTGCCTGGACTTGAGGGAATGCAGTGACAGTCTTCTGGAGATCATGGCACAGAACCTGCAGAGCGAGCACATGGCGAGGCGTTACTTGGCACTCAGGGGCCTCGTAGTGCTGGGCAAGAATCCCTTGATGGTGAGAATGGGCCCGTGGCTGAAGCCCTGCAGGCAGCGTGGGGCTGGGCAACGCAGTCGCTTGGCCTTGCCTGGCCTTCGGGCGCTGGGGCAGCTGCTCCCAGCTCTCCTGCCTCCTGCTTCAGCTGCCCGAGTGCTTTGGGACAGGCCTTTGGCCTCTGGGCCCTGCGGCAGCAGGGCGGCCTTTCACAAAGTTGGCTTCCACGCAGGCCGAAAAAATGCGGAGCCTGACTGAAAGTCTTGTGGAGCTCCTGGAGGAAAATGATAGCGACATGATCAGGATGACCATTCTTCTACTCAGACATTTACTCCTGGATAATGGTGCCCCAATACCCACCCCCATCGCCCTGCAGCTGGCTGAGGTGCTCCTGCCACTCTTTGACCGCGTAAGGCTCTGTGCCCACAGCCACGGCCACTGGCTGCTGCCCGCACACTTGGTGCCCTGTGCAGATGCAGGCCTGTGCCCTGGGGGGCCTGAAGCAGCTGATGCTCAGCTCTTTTGCCCTTCTCTTTCATACAGGATGATATCCAGGTGCAGCTGAGCTCCATGTCTGTCTTTCAAGAGATGCTCGACTTATTAACAGAAGAGGGAAGAAAGGCTCTGAAGTCCCACGTGCGCCAGAGCCTGCTCCCACTCTACTTCCACTGCTATGATGAGAATCAGATTGTTGCTGAGGTGAGCACTTGTGGCCAGCTACTGTCCCCCTGGCAGGGGGTTGCGCTGCCTCCTGCCCTGGCACCTTGCGGGCTGCAGCCTCCTCCAGCCTGTGGCATAGGCTGCCTCCTGTGCCCTGCACTGTGGGGCCATCAGTGCGTCTCTGCTGCTCTCCAGGCCTCCCGGGAAACGCTGCATTCTACGGCCAGATTCCTGAAGAGGAGGGATCTCCAACAAATGCTACAGGTGGATCAGAGGTTTGGCGAGTGCCTGGTAAGAGCAGCCGAGAAACCCCTGCCTCAGCCTGGAGAAGGCCCCTGAGGGCGGTGCTCAGTCTGCGGGGCTGGCAGCCGTGCCCCTGCCCGCTGCTGCTCCCAGAGGCCACGCAGGCTCTTCTCCAGGTTCCCGTGGGCCCGAGCCGGGCGCCCACGCAGTTCCGGCCCGGGAGGGCGGCGGGGCGGCACCGCGGCTCCCCGGCCAGCAGCCGGCCCTCGGGCCCCACCCCTCGGGAGCCCGGCGCCAGCTGCTGCTGGCCACGCCTCAGGGCTCTGCGAGCAGGGGAGGGCCGGGGCTGGGCGGAGGCAGCGCCCGGCCCGGGGCCTGAGCCCACGCCAACCCTTCCCTCCTGCTGCTCTCTCCAGCTGGCAGAGGACAGGAGCCGAGCGGCCGAGCACCTGCGCCGGGCCCTGCGCTACCTGCAGAGCCCACAGGAGCCCCTGCGAGAGGCGGCCGTCAGCTTCATGGGTGAGCCACGAGCCCGCGCTCCCTCCCCTGCCCACCGCAGCTCGGCACCGGCCCCGCCTGCTGCCACGGCAACGCCACCCGGGCCCGGCGCCGTGGGGCCCCGCCTGGCCCGGGCATTGCTGCTGCTGCCCTCTGGCAGCCGTGCCCTTGGGCGGCAGCATGCGACAAATGCTCGGGCTGAGCCCTGCGGGGCCAGCAGCCCGTCTGGCCACAGCGCCGGCAGCGCCGCTGGCAGGGAGCTGTGCTGCTGGGGCCGTGACAGGCTCTGTGTTCACAGGGATGGCCGGCCGGCACCTGAGGGGGCAGCAGCAAGAGCTTCAGCTGATCTGCAGTGGTGAGTGAGTGAGGGCAGCGGGCTGACTGCGGGGGCAGGCACGGGAAGCTGCAAGCCCTGCCCCGGCTGCGGAGGGCTCTGCTCCCGTGGCCAGAGCACACAGACATTTCAGGGCCACGTGTGGCATTCGTGGCCAGCAGCTTTGGGCTGATCCCCTCGGTCCCTGCTCCCTGCGGGCCATGGCAAGAGCCGGCCGGGATGACCCTGCCAGGGGGTTCACCTCGGCTCCCTGCACATCTGGGATCTGACCTTGGCTCTGTTCCTCTCTCTTGCAGCCCTTGAAGAAATGGCCTATGACAGCAGTCCCGCCATCAGAAATGCTGCAATTGAATCTTGTTTAGTTCTCCGGGCTGTACAGAGAGCTCCGTACTCCACGTGGCAGAAGCTGCGAGATCAATTCCGCAGTGCATGGAAGAAACGGCCTCGTCTCTGGGGCACTGCCTTGCTGTTCTGCTGCAGCTCCTCAGAGAGATGATCTGCGCAAGACTCTGTCTGCTGGGCCACTTGAGCCAGCAGGGTTTTTCTTGTTCTTCTCTTAGATTTTTGTGTTTGTATTTTCCTTTTGGTTGACAATGTAAATATAGAGTATCTTCCAATACACAGAGTCCCAGGATCTTTCTTTTCCTGCACAGTGTCCGTAGGGCATAGGGGAAGAGGGGCAAAAGGGTGCTTGTGCTCATCCAGCTGCCCAAGCGCGCAGTGTTTCAGGGAAAAAGGCCAGAAGCCCCTTGGCCTCTGGTGGTTCTGCTGAAGCCTTTGTGCTGCCGACAGAGCGGCTGGGCAGGGGCAGGAGCTGTGGGGATCCCTGCCAGAGCGGTGCCTGGAGATGGCCACAAGCCCTGTGCCACGCAGGAAGGGCCATCCGCGTCCTCCTGCCCGTGTGCTGCTGGCTGCTTTGCTGAGGGCTCCCAGGTGCCTCTGGATGGGGCTTCTCTGGAGCTGCTGTGGGGCTGTGGCGCTGCTGCCGGGAAGCTTGGCCGGGCTGGGGGACACCGTGAGTCACTGGTAAGCCCTGAGCAATGGGCTGGCAGAGGCCATAAGCAGCCTCCTGGCAGCCGCCTTGATCCTGACAGCCGGCTGCTCTGGCGCTTCCTCGGTGGCCGGTTGGAGGGACCCCCTGGAATCAGGCGTGGAACCCTGGTCCTTGCCTTTCAGGCCTCTGAGGCCAGGAGTTGCGGGGCTGGGCGTGTGGCCTGTGCTCCAGACTGGAGCCCCCCGCCCCTCAGCCTTAGGCATTGAGCTCCACTGCCTGCTTGCTGAGTCTTGCTCCTATTGCTCCGGGGAGGCCCAGCTCTGTGGCTTTAGGTCCCATTGAGCCGGAAGAGCAGCAGCTTGGAGCCCAGAGGGGCCACAGAAAGGCCCTCTTGGACAAGGGGCATTCCTGTCATTCCCAGGGCAGGACCACATGAGAGTGCAGCGGGCACCTTCAGGGCCACCTGGGCCACCTCCCTGTGTGCAGGGCTGGCTCTTTGCTTTGCTGCTCTCGGCCTTTTGTCGTCGTACTCCTTGGGCTGCCTGCAGCGAGAGGCAGCCCTATAAGGAGGGTGAAAGGCCCCGTCTCCCACATCTCAAGGGGGAAATGCAGCTCTCCCGGCCCTCAGCCCACGCTGTAAGCAGAGCAGAGCCTTTTCCCCAGCCCTGATGCCTTTCTGCCTGCTTCTGGCCCCTGGCCACCATGACCCACTGCACTCGCTCTGAGTCACCTACAGGATGGCTGGTGCCTCTTGATTTGTGGACCCTGGGACGTGAGGGTCACTGAGGGAAAAGTGGGTGTCCCAATGCTGAGGGCACACGTGGGTCACTGAGCAGACTTGAGGCTTCCCCTGCAGGTTTCATGTGCCTTATGTGTCATGGTACTAGCAAGAGGAAATCACTGTTGACGCAGTTGCCCTGGGAATATCCCTGCTGCTGGCGCCCAAAGAGGGACCTAGGCAGTTGTCCACTCATCGAGATCTTTGAGAGCGGCTCTTCAGTGCAGCACCTCTGTGATCTGTTGCTCCTGGAAATGACGCGCAGTTCTGTCTCAGCTCCAGGGAGAGTTGCACCTCAATTGTATTAGGACTGCTTGCCTGGCCTGCCCACAGCCTTCTGCACTTCACCTGTGAGGACCTGCATGTAGGTCCAGGGAGAGCTTTTGGGAAACGAGAAGGACTGGCAGGAGCCAACCAGCCTCACGAGACATTTTCTTTTCGCCTTAGTCTTCGTAGTCGGTGAGTGACTTGGATGCTACCAAGGAGCACCCCAGATGGAGTTCTATTTTTTAGTTCTCGTTTTACCTCATTGGGGAAAATCAGTTGGGGCAAGGGGGGGACCCCTTTCCTTTTTCCAGAAGGAGTTTTACATCCAAGTTCAGTCAATCCTTGGGTTGAGGAACGTTTCTTTTTTAAAAAGGGAGGTCAAGACTTTTGTTAACTTTTTCTTGAAGCACTTCCCCAAGATCACTTGAGAAGATGCCTTTTCGGTTTCCTTTTGGGGGAAAAGTTGGGAAATGCATTTACTCAGAGCATGGTAAAGGGAATTCTAAAGTGGGGAAATTTAATTCTTTATTTGACCCTATTCTTAAGCTGGTGAAGGAAAAGGGGAAAGTTGGGGCACCCAGTTCTCCTTCCTCATGTTCCTGCCCACCCAGTCCTAGACCCCTTTCCCCGATGAGTGGGGCAGGACACAGATCCTGCTCAAGGGCACAGTGCTGCCACCTGCTCCCTGCTGCCTCCTGTCCCACTCGGTCTGCTTCCCAGCCTGGGGCTGGCCTCCTCAGTCCAGACCTTACCCACCCTCCTGATCCCAAGCCCCCTGTCCCCAGTTCAGACTTTAGTTTGTGTAGTTACAAGACAGCCACCCAAGATGGCACCAACCACGTGGCTGACCACCCTAGTCTACAAAATGGTGCCCCAGTGCCTCTGGGCAGGACTTTTGGTTTCATCTCCCCTTGGAAACTGATTTAGTGCCAGCAGGGCGGTTGCTAGGATTTGCGCTTGATCTTTTGGTGGGATGGAATTGGTGAAACCTTCTGCTTTTGCTAGCACCTCCAGTTTACTTTTCAGGGTCTGATTAGCCCGTTTGATGATGGCCTGTCCGGTGCTGTTATATGGGATGCCATGGACTAAAGTTATCCCCCACCTTGATGCGAACGCCTTTACCGATTTCAAGATGAAACTTGGACCATTATCTGTTTTGATCTGCCTTGGGATGCCTAGCCTTGCCATGGCTGTTAACCAGTGCTGGACAGTTGCTCTGTAATCAGCTCTTTGGTGTTGTGTGGTCACGATTATTCCGCTGTAAGTATCCAATGTTACTGCAAGCCACGCCCAGGGTTTCAGCAGTTGGCATAATGTAAAATCCGTCTGCCATATATCGGCGGCCTTGAGGCCCCTGGGGTTGACTCCGCTGGACCACAATGGTGACTTTTGGCAGTAGGGGTATGAGGCGACAACGTGCCTTGCATCAGTGACGGAGATCCTGCATTTTCTTGCGAGCGCTTTGGCCCCGACATGCAGGGATTCATGCAGCTGGTGGGCTTCTCTTAGGGTCCACAGCCCTTATGCAGCAGCGTCTGCTTTGTTGTTGCCAACCTGAAAGAATCCCTTGACCGGACTGTGGCTGTTGATATGGATGACTGACACGGTGCCCTTTTGCAGATAGAGCACTTATTCCAGTATCGCTGCCACTGTGGACACTGCCACGTCGGGTCTGGCATGCCATGCCTAGACAGAGTCTGGCCATGAATATGGAGTCTGTCACAATGTTGAGGCATTCCTCCGGGAACAGTCCACATGCCAGTGCCACAGCAGCTGCTTCAAGTTGCTGGACCGAAAGCGCAGGATCTGTTGTTTTAATACACCGCCACTGCTCTCCTGCCTGCCATACCACCGCTGCAGTGGAGGTTAATGAAGACGCATTGGTAAAGACTGTGGGTCCTTCTCGTGGCCGGTCAATTACTTTAGGTGGTAGGTTGATGTCAACAACTGCAAACCACTGAGTTCATGGGGGTTTCACCGCATATGGAATCTCTCCTCCGAACCCAGCGGGGGCCATGGCCAGGTATTCTGATATCACTGGCAACTGTGCAGGAAGCTGTTACAGAAGGGTAGGTATACTCTGGTGAGTTCAGTGGCCAAATGTCTCGAGCAAGCTTTCTGCCTTTCATGATGAGGCTACCAAGGCACTCAACTCCTGGGGAAAAAGCACACGATAGTTTTCCCTGGACCACCCATTGTACTGGTTGGGCTTTATCAGGGGGTCCCTGGGCTAGCACTCCTCCTCCCCCCTTCTTCGTGAGGTGGACATATAGATCGACCAGTGTGTTCGAGTCCCATCTGGCGAGCGTGCTCATTGACATCTGACGCTCGATAAAGTCGAGCAAGCTCACTGCCTCTGGCATCAGTACTTTTTTCTCCCATGGGTTTTTCCCTTTTAGGAGATCGTTTAGGGGGTCCATGACCTCAGAAGGGATCAGGATGGTGTTGCGGAGCCATTGTAAAGATCCCACCAGCTGCTGCATGTCATGAAGCGTTCTGTTGAACGCTTCGGTGAATTTTTATTTGGGGAGGGGTTACATAGGAGTCCAAGATTCCCACCCCTAAAAAGGTCATGCATGGTCCTCTTTTTTACTCTGCGCTGGCAATTTCAAATCCATTTGCTTTTAGGGTCTCTGAGACCGCAGACACTAGCTGGTCTACCTGGCTCGCTGACGGCACGGTGATCAGGATGTCATCCATGTATTGAATAATGGTCGTGGTGGGATCGCTCTGCCAGACTGGCACCAGTGCTTGGTCTACGGTGATTTGGCAAATGGCAGGGGAGTTAAGCATCCCCTGCGGAAGCACAGGTTGGGCCGCTGGCTGTTCGGGAAAGTGACTGAAAAGGAGAACCACTCTTTGTCCTCATCATGCAGGGCGATGGAGAAGAAGCAGTCCTTGATGTTGAGCTCTGCACACGGTTGTCCTTTTGGCACCATAGAATTCATTGACAATAAAGTTTGCACAGGGCCCATCGGCTGGATTTTTTTGTTCACCTCTTGCAGGTCATGTAAGAGAGGGAAGCTGTCGACGGAAGGAGACCAGGACATCAATTAGATCATCACAGGCCCAATTTTATTGATCAGTACAGCAGGTTAAATACAGTTCATAATGATCTTCATACATATTGCAAAAGTTGAGCTCAGGATTGGTCAGTTACATATCAGCACCAACGCCTACTTCTGCATTCCTATGGTTCTACTTTTGATACTTTCTACATATTCTCAGGATATATTCAGGAATAATCTCTACTCCCTATCCTCATGTTGCAGCAAGGTCACTGACTGCTGACCTCTCCTTTCAGCTTGCTGACTGCTGACTTTCCTCCTTCAGCTTAACCAGCGGCATTATGTCAGTATGGCCTTTCTCAGCTAACCAATTATTAATAATACTCTCCACAGGAAGCCTTCGCCAGACCGCTTGGGTATGATGAAGATGGGGGTGTTCCATGGGCTTGTGCAGGGCCTGATGTGGTTTTGCTGTAACTCCCGGGTAATTAATTAGAGAAGGGCAGTCATTCGAGGCTTAGACAGGGGCCACTGCTTGACCCACACTGGGTCTAGTGATTTCCATACCAATTTGATGACCATTTGTGGATATAAAGCAGTGGCCCTTAGAATAAATTTGTCATTCTGACATCTAATAGGGTCAGGGCATCCCTTCCTAGCAAGGGTGGACATTCAGACATCACATACAGCGATAGGGTGATGGTTCTCCCCAGTCCCTTCTCTGTGCAAAGTGTCAGGGCAACAACCTGGGTGCTTTTTTGGGCACAGGACAGTCCTCCAACCCTGCCTACCATGGGGGCCTCTTCCAACTTCCATTGTGAAGGCCAGTGTATGTCGGGGATCACGGTGACATCTGATCCTGTATCGACCCAAAAAGGGATACAGATAGCAGGGCCATCAGAGTTGTTATGGAGACAGCAGACAGCCCACAGTATTAGTGGGTGTCTGCCCACCTTCACAGCGAAAGCCTCCCATGGGTCTCGCTCCCATGCCTTCATGGCCAGGGCCACCCAGGGGCCTTGTCCCCAGGGAGCCATTCTTGGCATTCCTGGGGTGTGGATGGGCCTGTCTGGGCCACTGGCTGGCCTGTAAAGTTGACCACGGGAGGGGGCAGTGGGTGCAGGAGTTCCGTTCCCCATTGACAATTGGTACAGCCAATTCACGTTCCGGGTGGGAGGGGTAGGTGGGCGGCCCAGGCGCCCCCTCCCGTTTCCCTGATCCTTGGGCCTGCACTTCCTAGTGAAATGCCCCCTCCTACCATATGTCCAGCATGGTCCTCTAGGTCCCGTCTGGCATGGGGGAACAGCTGTCATTGGGTATCCTGACTGAGGGCAGTTTGCTGCGATATACCCCGCTTGGCCACACTTAAAGCATGCCATTACGCTAGTCATAGCAGTGTGGACAGCTGCCTGAATTGGGGCTAGATGTTTCTCTTTAACAACATGCCTAATCATGTCTGCTATGGTAGCCCCGGGTGGTAGCAACCGCAAGATGTCCTTTGTGGCAATATTACACTGCTGGCGCAGGCACTCCGCTAGCACAGGCCCTTTGCCTCTGACGGTAGAGCACAGAAATCAATTGCTGCCTGGAGGTGGTCCACAAACTGCATGAAACCCTCACTTTCGTTTTGCTTTATAGTGGACCACGGCGATGGTCTGGCAATAACTTTAGATGTGGAGCAAATAGCCTCTCTGGCAGCTCAGGTTGTTGCCACTACCTTGGGGGCCCGAAGGCCCTCAGCCTGCACCTGGGGGATGATCATAGTCAGGTGTGTGCCCATTAAGCGCTGCAAGCTGGAGCCATGCAGTGGATGATCTGCCCCAGTCACCAAGGCCAGCTGCCTTGCACAGCTGTCCTCCCACTCTTGTTTGAAGACAATCATTCCTGCCCCATCAAAAATTAACCTGCACGTCTGTTTGATATCAAATGGGAGCATGTCATCCCCTCCAAAAACACTGTCGATGAGAGTAGAGACCATTGCCAAATTAATCCCCCTGTCTGCAATTGCTTTTACAATTGCCTGCCCATTCTTTGGGTTCACAGGCGTATAAGTTCTTTGATTTCTGCCTGGCCTCCCCACACAGACAGGAAACGCTAGCTTAGCTGAAGGGGCCCACTCAGCACACATTATTTTAATTCTCCTCCAGTGCGTTAGAGGGGCTTGTCCCTTTCCTAGTTTTCCCCTGACCTAAGCAGGAGGATTGCGGTGGCTACCCTTATGCGCCCTCACTGCCTCTTCTTCTGAATCAGAATAATCAGAATCAGAGTTGGGATCAGTGATGGACCACCTGTGAAACCACTCATCCCAGCTCAAGTCCGACTCGGTCCCGAAACTCGAATGGCTGGACATTTCTGGGCTCCAAGACCATTTCGCCAGGCTCCGACCTTGCCCCTTTGCCTTAGCCCTGGGCTACTCCCTCCCTCTAGGCTCCCCCCGCCTCCTGCTGGGGGAGGCCAGTGCCCTGTAATGAGATCTCCAATGCGTATTCCAAGCGGTGTCAGCTCTGATTATTCTGTTACACCTGCATGTGTCTGTGCTACCTTATAGCCCTTCTCCGTCTCTGCCAATCGTGCCCACATCTGTGTTCCTCCCCTTCGGGGTCCCACCACCCTGCGGCGCACAAGGCAGAGGCAGGGCCCAGGCTCCGTCGGAGTCTGAATCAGTGGTGGCGCCCCCCGCCTCCAAGCTAACGGCCCTGCTCCGTGCCCCCGACTTAATGGGCAGGGCTCCACGCCCCTGGGCTAACGGCCCCAGTCCGCACCTCTGAACTAATGACCGCCTCTCTCGCTTCCTCCAGCAGCCCATCCCAAAATGATCACTTTCTCCCTGTAGCTGGGGTGCCTGGGCTCGGGAGTCGCAAAGAGCGTTTCTGCGGCTGCAAATCTTCAGACTCAGTGGACCCACAATCATCCGCACCTTGCCGGGGCCCCTCCCGCAAGTAGCCCTGGGTGGCCTTCCACTTTCCCCACTCCTGCTGAACTTGCTGAACCTTTTACAGAGCCTGCATGACCCTGCCCCATAATTTTAGATTCCACCCCGAGCCTGAGGACATAGCCTCCTCCACTAGGGCTCCGGTACAATCATCCCACACTTCTGGGTGGAGGACATCCCCTGGCTGCCCAAGTACCCCAATACACAGGAGCCTTGAACTGTAAGAATAAAGTCTCTCAGCTCACAATCTATGCCCCATCGTCTATGAATTTTTACAATGACCTTTGAAAGGGATTGCATCCTCTTCTTCACTGGTATTTCGGCACAAGACCTCCTCCTTCACCAGCCTGGTGCGAGCCCTCCTCCTTCGCCAATTGTGACGCAAGCCCTCCTCCTTTGCTGGCCGTGGCGTGAGCCTTCCTCCTTCACCAATTTTCGGTGCAAGACTTCCTCTTCCACTGCCCCAGTGCAAGACTTCCTCTTTTGTCAGTCCTAGGCATGAGCCTTCCTCCTTCGCCAGTCCTGGCACGAGCCTTCCTCTTCCACCGATTCTCAGCGCGGGATTTTTCCCTCTGTCGGTCCTCCGGGAGTGTCCTCCCCACTGGAAACTGTCCCGCTGCTCCAGCTGCCATTCCCTCACCCAGGTGATTCCCACTTCTGGGATTGTTTCCAGGTTCTCGGCACCACTAGTTGCTGCCGCTAGGGGTGTAGTGTCCCAGGTCGAGGACGGCTCGGTGGCAGCACCCCTGCCACACGGACCAAAGCACACGCAGACACCAGTGTGGTGGACAGTGAAATGGCGTTTATTAATGGCTAATGAGGGTAATTTATAACAGGGGTAACGGTAGGGTAATGGTAAAAGGGGAGGGGTTTCGCCTGAGGGTAACATCGCGTTATCTTGAGCGTGACATCTCGCGATATCTTGAGCCCACAAATAAACAAGGGGGAGATGTGAGAGGGAGCCACAGGGAAGACAAGACAGAGATGCCCAGGGAATATACTGTTGTCTGATGCCCTGCTGTCAATCAACTGTGGTTCACTCCCCTGTTCGGGAAAGTTCTACGCTTTCTGTTCCCCTGTTGGTTCCCCACGAAAGACCAGCCTCAATCCACTCCCTCATTGATGTATCCCATGTCACCCCACCTCAACTCCTCCCCTGACTCCCTTCGCCATTGGACAGCTTGTACCCTGACCCCTGCTATCTTCCCCAGGTTATAAACCCTGGCCACTCCCTTGTTCTGGGCTCTGCCAGTGATCCCCTTCAAGAGTGGTTGTGCTGCTGCCTGGTCCTGTCCCTCTTCTCACCCTCACCCAACCTGGACCCTCTGACCTGCCTTCAAGAAACCCTGTTGCATCAGACATGGTGTCAAGAGCCCTCCTTCGCCTGCCGCTCCAGCGCACATTACAAGCTCCGGGCCTGAGAGCAAGGTGGGCTGGGGCAGCTGGTCTCTCAGACCAAGAGGGAACTGCTCTCGACAGCACCATCCAAGGGAATATCCCCGCAAAGGGCTGCATAACTTTACTAGGCAGGGATCTTTCATCTCAATGGAGAGCAAGACTAGAAATCCCTCGACCCACCTGGAATTTTTAGCTGGGGCCACTGTGGAGCACGCCATCCCACCACTCACCTGGACAACAGACGACCTAGTGTGGGTGGACCAGTGGCCCCTTCCACAAGCCAATCTAAATGCAGTCCAGCCCTTGTTGCAATAGCAGTTATCTAAAGGTCATATAACATCATCTACCAGCTTTTGGAACACTGCTGTCTTTGTAATAAAAAAAAACAGGAAACGACAGGTAGAGGCTTTTACAAGACCTTAGTAAAATTAATGACATTCTAGAAGATATGGGCCCCCTACAACCAGGTCTTCCCTCACCCTCAATGTTCCCTAGGGATTGGCAGCTTGCAGTTCTGTTTTTTTAACATCCCCCTCCACCCCAGAGACACACCCAGATTCACATTCTCAGTGCCGTCAATGAATTGCCAAGCCCCTCTAAAAAGATATCAATGGTGTACCTTTCCACAGGGAATGAGAAACTCCCTGTTTTTGTGCCAGAAGTTTATCGCCAAGATCCTATCACCCATAAGGAAAATCTTTCCAGAGGTGATCATCTTTGATTTTATGGATGACACTCTGATTTGTGCAGAGAACAAGAGTTACTTAGACTTAGTACTAAAAAGAATTGTCTGTGCCATCAAGGAGGCAGTGTTTGAGATCACTTCAGACAAGATTCAATACACCTGTCCCTGGAAGTATCTTGGATTTTTGATCAGTGCATGAATCATCATGCCCCAACATCTTACTGTCAAAGACAACCCCCAGACACTATGGGATCTACAACAACTATGTGGCTCCAACAGCTGGGTACGTCCGCTCTTGGGATTGACAACTGAAAAACTTGCCCCTCTCTTCAATCTTTTACAAGGCAATGATGGCTTGATCTCACCGGAGCCATGACCCCAGAGGCAAAAGAGGCACTGTAGGAAGTAGCTCATGCTATTTCTTCTCACAAAGCTCACCATACTGATCCAACCTCACCATTCAGATTTGCAGTTCTTGGTAAGTCACCTCACTTTCATGGTCTTCTTTTTCAATGGGACACATCACACACAGACCAACTTTTAATAATTGAGTGTTTGTTCCTATAATACCAGCCACAAAAGACTATTACTACTTCACAAGAAATAATGGCTCAACTTATCACCAGGCCGGGGCTCACCTCCAAACCCTCTCACTGGGTGCGACCTCTCATGCATATGCCTACCATTAAAACTTAACGAATTTGAAGCTTTACTCCAAATGAACAAAACCCGTCAGTTCTCTCTTAACAGTTATCCCGGCCAAATTTCAATACACTATCCAAGGCACAAGCTATTCAGAGAAACCTTTCATTTGGCCCCAAATTCTTTAAAAAGTAAAACCCCTCTCAATGCCCTCAATCTTTACTGTTGGTTCAGGGAAATCACACAAGTCAGTGATAACCTGGAAGGACCCAAACACTCAGAAGTGGGCATCTGACATGCAAACTGTTGAAGGATCTCCACAGATCGCTGAATTAGCAGCCATCGTTAGGGCCTTTGAGGGATTCCAACAACTGTTCAATTTGGTCACTGATTCGGCATATATTGTAGTGATAGCTGAAAGAGCTGAACACGCTTTACTGAAAGAATTGTCTAATCAAATGTTATTCAGTTTGCTCTTGAAATTAATTTATCTCCCACCAAGAGCAACCTTGTCATACTATGCATGTGAGACCACACACAGACCTTTCTGGACCTATAGTAAAAGGAAATTGGAAAGCAGACCTTCTGGCCATGGCTGTAACAAATACTAATACCTTACCCAATATTTTTAACTAAGCAAAATTAAGTCATTGCTTTTATCATCAAAACATACCTGAGTTAGTACGAATGTTTAAAATTACCAGACACCAAGCTAGAACCACAGTAGCCTCATGCCCCAATCGCCAAACCTATGCCTAACCTTCTATGGGGACGGGAGTCAATCCTCAAAGCTTGGGAAGACTTGAACTATGGCAAACCGATGTTACACATTACATACCATTCAGAAATATCAAATATCTACACATACCTATTGATACCTTATCTGGTGTAATTTTGCCTCTGCTCATGCAGGCATAAAATTAAGGAAGTAATCAAACACTTCTATCTAGCGTTTGCTACATTAGGGTACAAGTCAAAAAAACAGACAATGCGCCAGCATGTATTTCTAAAAGGTTTAAAGACTTCCCGGAACAATGGTGCAGCAAACATCATACAGACATTCCTCACAACCCCACTGGACAATCAATAGTAGAAAGAGCACATCGTATCATGTAGCAGGTGCTTGACCAGCAGTGAGGAGGCGTAAACACTATCACCTATTGAGAGGCTTTGCAAAGCCTTGTATGTTATCAACTTTCTCAATAACTCCTTCCAAGATCCAAACCCACGCACCATAAGACATTTCACAAATTGTTGTGTTTTACTTGTTTTGCTCTCCCTTTGTTTAAGTTGGATTGTTCTGTCACCCCTATGTTAGAAGGGTTCTGCCCAGGTTCTCCCTCCCCTCTCCGCTATGTGTCAATCTCCCTGGTCCCCATGGTTGCAAATGTATCCTTCCCTTGACTCCACCCCAGGGTCCTGCCAGTCACTCCCTGCTCACACCTTTTTATCCAGAAACTTCTCTCCAGGGCTTGGAGTGATTGGCTTAGGGACTGGGGACCCTCCTTTAAATTGTATCCATTGGTTCTCCCTGTATGTCAGTCATATGTACCCCCCTCCCCCCTGGATTCCCATTCGTCCCTGTACCGGTTCCACCCCTACCTCCCACTCCCTTTATAAACCCATGTTGCCCCTCCCCTGTTCTCTTCATTTGCTGGCTGCCTTGGAGTTCATTAAAATCAGGACTTGCCCCAGACAGAGAGCACTCTTTATTGCCTGTTCGTCGCAGCATTAACTCGGTCTTGTCCACATCTGGCAGCACCTGCAGCCATAGCTTTGGGTGACTGCTTGAGGCACTCTCCCGAAGCCCGGCTATCGGGACAAGTGTCCCCTGTGCTGCTAGCAGTTGCTGGCTGGCTAGCCTGGGCGAATAACATCAAAGCCATCGCCGCTGCAACAAATAACACTAAAGCCTGCCTTAATGAAAAACCCCGTTCTCATAGAAGACCCAGAAACCAAACAAATCCAAGGACCTTTTCAATTAATTACACGGGGAAGAGGTTATGCTTGTGTCTCAACAGGTACCAGCCCCAAATGGATACCTGGAAGATGTGTTGAACCTTACCTAGACTCAGTGACTTTGTCAGATCTTGATCAACACCACCCTGGTAACAATCAAGGCAACAAAGATCTAGAAACTGCATCTACATGGTGACGCAGAAGGAAAAACTACCAAACATCATTGCCTGTGTATTAATTACCAGAAGATATTTTCATTAATTTCTTTACTTAGATTCATAACGATACCTTATCTCACTTAACCTCCTTGCCCCTTTTCTCCCACTTTAACTAATGTTACTCTACCATATATACCAGCCCCCAATCTCCTCCCTCTTTGTTAGACTAATAAAACGGGGGAAGTGGAGCAGAGGAAGGGGGACCAGACGAAAATTAAATGGAGGAGTGAAAGATCAATATAAAGTTCCTTACTTACTGTAACAATCCCTTTATTCATTATAACAACTTTTAGATTACATCCCAGCAACCGGAAAAACATCAGGATGTCTCCAACCTGATTGTGTGGCTGCCCTGCATCACTGTCAGTGCCATCACTGCTTGGATCATCCAACAGCCCAAAAAAAAATATGGGTCACTCTTGCAAAGTTGTTACAACAGGACAGTTTCTGCATGGCCATGGGCAGCATGGAGGACCCTTTATCCACCTGCCTGGCAGGAATCCCTTTGACATCTCAGGATTATCCCTATACAGGTAAGAGGCCCAACCTTGTGGACACCTCGGATGAGTGGACGAAGATCTTACCACATGCACCACAAGAACCCCAAGAGCTGGATCTACTGGGATCTTCAAAGGCCTTCTGTGTTCAATTTTACTATTAATTTACAATTAAAAGGTCTTCTGTGTTCAATTTTACTATAAGCAATCTAAGCAGCCTTGAGACACACAGGCCCAATTAATTAGTAGAAAAGATATGACCCCAATTCTAAAGGAATTTAATTCAGCCAATTGGTGCAATTACACCAGCCCCATATTGTCTGCATCCTCTCCATACCCCAGAGTCCTCCCCAGGGGAGTGTTTCTTATCTGTGGGGATGGAGTGTGGGCAGAGATGCCTTCATGACTTCAAAGAGGTCCCAGCAGCCTTGGCCAGCTTACTATCCTCACCCCAAATATTACTTTGACTCAGGATTGGAAACAAGTAAATTGGCCCACCAAAAGAGATCATATTCAGAATTTGATGAAAATTTTGATAATCAAATTTACAATTGGAGTAAAGACAAGAGGGTCACAGTTTGTATCTTCTTACCTTGGGTTACTGCAGCTAAGGCCCTCAGTGAGCTTTCTCACCTGGGGTGTTGGCTTAGTAAGCAGGCCAGCCAACACCACATCCGCAGCCCTCAGCGATCTCCTGGCAGATGAAGAAGCTACTAAGTGAGCCACACTACAAAATAGAGCAGCAATCGACTTCCTCTTGCTAGCCCATGGCCATGAATGTGAAGAATTCGAAGGACTTTGCTGTTTTAACCTGACAGTACACAATCAATCCAGGCAAACATCAAGAAGATCCAAGACCAAATAAATTACATCAAAGTGGAGAAGAAAACTGCTGACAGGTTGGACAACTTGTTCAGACATTGGGGCATCCCAGGTTGCACAACCCTGGTTGTGAGGGGATTACTATTGGTTTTAGTGATTATTGTCATCTCCTTAATCATAGTTTCATGTTTTGTTAGGTTTATTGAGAAAACTGTAGAGGAAGCATTTTTAATACATAAAAAAGAGGGAGCTGTAGCATTCCAGGTGGGTGAGGGAGAAACTGGGATGCTGTGGGAGGACACTCTTATTTGAGTGACACATTGAGACTCTTCCCCACAGTTCCTTTGTTCTGTATGTTAATGACCTCAGTGACATCATCTCCTTCCCACTTCTGAAAAGTTCATTGCTTCTGATTTCCCCATTGGCTTACCTTTATAGACACTCCTCCACTGCATCCCCGTTGGTTGTTTTCCCCCGACCCTGCCCTAGCTCGACCACGATCCCCTTACCCACTGGCCCTCAGACTGTGATACTCCACCCACTTCAGACTGTTTAGAACCCCTGAACCCTCCTCTGTCAGGGCTCTTTTGTCCCTGAGTCCCTTCAGTGTGCTTGTTATTAAACTGCCACTGGAATCTCATACAAAGAGCTCTCCTGCCTTTCTCCATGGACCTGCATTTAGCAACTGGCAGTGCAAGTGTCTGGTGCTTGCTTGCCTGAGCTATCTGCCTTCTCTGGAGGAGGATGCTCTTGGGAAGCTGGTGTGTGTGTATATATATGTGTATATATATATATATATATATATATATATATATATATATATATATATACATATATATATACACACACATGCCATTAGAGCACTACAAAAAGAAGACACACTGTAATTTGTACACACTGTAGACAAATTTGACATACCAAAACCATATTGAAAAATGATCCTTAAATAATCTAAGTGCTGAGACTAACTAACTCCTAGGGGTGGATATATATGAATATACATCTACTTATATATAGGTGTATATATATATATAGGTCAATATCAGTGTGTATAATGCATAGATATCAATATAGACATAGCTATAGATAGACAGATATACATAGGCCATTACAGGCCTACACATGTGTCTATATATTTAGGTCATCATCAGTATATACTTAATGGATGCAAATGTAATATATATATATATATATATATATGTATCTATTATCAGAATATATTTTATCAGTATATATACATGATATACATGTATATATATATACATGTATGTATACATATATACATATGTATGTACACATACATATTTTTATATATGTATGTAAAATACACCTATATTTTATGTATATACACAAGTATTTATATCTACATTAAAGCCCTAAAAAACAAGACACATTTGTACATAGTGTACACAAACTTGGCATACCAATAAGAGATTGATCCTTAAATGATCTATGTGCTGTGAGAAACTAACTTCTAGTGGTACTATATATGTGGATCTATATATAGGTATACATATCTATGTAAATATAAATATGTATGTACATGTACATATGTGTATATATAAAGAGAAGGAGCATATATAAATATATGCAGAGGTGTATATATATACATATATATTCACATATACATATGTTTTTATCAATTGAAACCTTACAGAAGAAGAAGATACAGAAAAGAGGGGAAAGCCACTTATGTCATGAACGGTGGGTCATGGACTGTGGGGCTGTGTGGGCACATGTAGGGCTCTCTGTCTCTGGCTGCACTTCCTTTTCCATGCTTTCATCCTGCTCTTGCTGCTCCTCTGGGTATTTGAATCCTCCCAGAACCATAAGCACAGCCTTAAGCACCTCCACCCATCCGATGTCAGTACAGTCCACGAATTCCAGAGCATCAGCTCTTTGACTGTGCACACTGTGTCGTAGCCTCTCTGTCCCTGCTGCTGGGGCTGTTACCATCATCCCCTCACCAATACCTTGTTCCAGGTCCCCCTGTTCTTCCATGTGCTCCTCAGATCCATGGATCACACAACTTTGCTCAGGAGCTCATCTGTCATGTACGGGGCTGTGTCCAGCAGAGCCAGGCCATCAGCTGTGCGGCTGTGCAGGGCATGTGCCGGCCTCACTGCCCCTGCTGCTCCAGCTCTTACTGCCAGTGTGGCATCTGGGCTGTGTTCCAGGCACTCCTGCACTTCTTTCTGCTTGACTCCCTCAGTCACAATGGTAGCCTCACTCAGGAGCTCACTGCTGATATTCTGGGCTGTGTCCGGCAGATCTCTTGCACAGGCTGTGGGCTGCTGCTGTTCCTGCCCTCCTCTCCTGTGCATTGCAATGAAGGCCTGGGGCAGAGCCCTTGGGGCACTCTGGAAGATGGACGTCCGTCTTTCTCGAGCCAGGGCATCAATGACTGTGGGTGAAGGAGATCTGAAGGCAGGTCCTGCAAGTGGTCCTGCTTCTGTTGCTTCCTTCATGCTCAGTTGCAGGTCTGGCTCTGCTTCAAGCAGCTGCTGGCCAGGACCTTCTTTCATTGGGGGCTCCTTGTCCAGGTCCTTATCCGTGATGGACTGTGCTGGCTCTGGCACAACCTCTTGGCCACCTGTGGGCTGCTGTCTCTTTTGCTCTCCTTTGCTTTGGGCAGCAGTTAAGGCCTTCCACAGAACGCTCAGCACCTTCCTGCGCGACATCTGGGTCTCTTGAGCCAGGGTGTCCAGGAGGGTAGACAAAGGGATGGTGTAGGTGATGGCCTGCCCAGGGTCAGGGACAGCTGCTGCCTGCTCCCCCACCAGAGAGGGCTTTTCCTGAGCTGCTGGGTGGCAATGGCTGTGCTACCTTCTCCTTCATGCTCTTCAGCTGGGGGGCATTCCTTGTCCTGAGGTCCTTCCCATGTGCCACTTGGTACTGTTGCCTCATCTGTGGGGAAGGCAGTCCCCTCCTTGGCACCAGGGTGGGAGCCCTTGTCCTGCAGTCCCAAGGATTTGAGAGGGTGAACGTGATCCAGTACCATCTGTCCCTTGGAACAGCTCAGTACCAATTGTGTCTTCCTACTCCTCTCCCCCAGTCATCTCAACATCAAGGGCATCTTCCCACTCCTCTTCCTCGGATGGCTCTTGATCAAGGGCGTCTTCCCACTCCTCTTCCTCAGACAGCTCTGGATCAAGGCCCCATTCACACTCCTTGGTCCTGGACACCTGCTCACTGCTTGCAGCCTGGGCTCCCAGCCACTCCAGTAGCACCTGATGGTTTGTGGTGCCCTCAGTGAACCTCCTACATGTCATCTGTGGCTGCTGTGGTGCAGTGTAGCCCATCGGCCAGGGCAGGCTTGTGCTCCCGTTCCGTCCAGTCTCAGGCTGTCCTCTCCTATAGTTGGCACTTACCTGCCCAGGTGTGTCATCAAGGGCCCCAGAATGCCTAAGGGAGGAACCCTGACATTGCCTCTGTGGCTCTCTGTCCTCCATGCCCTCCTGCTGCTGCGGCCAGCCATGGGCCCAGGAACTCCTGCCCGGCTTCTCTGAAGGCCTCCTCGTGAAGGTCACGATGACCTCCTTCAAAACAGGCCCACTCCTCCAAGGGCTTTGCTGACACTCAAGGAGCACAGACAGCCCTGCCTGCTGCTGCTGTGACGCTTCCTGCTGCTGCTGGCCTGTCCCTGCATCTGCATCCTGTCTTGGGGAAGCTGATACAGACACGGGGCCTGCCTGGGCTGGCTCTGCTGCTGGCTGATCCCCCTGCATGCTGGCCTGGGGCGTCCTGTGCCACAGACCTGTCACTGTCACTCCAATGAACTCTGCCTCACAAGAGAACTGCCCTCCTAGGACTTGGCACCCCGGGCCTCTCTGTCCCTTAAATACCCTCCCCGTCAGGGCAGGGCCTGGCATCACAATGGCCTCTGCTTATTATGGCCACCACCTCACACAGGGCCACTGGCGCACACAGCCATGCCCCAGTTTGGCCTTTCTGTTCCCTAATGCAGTCTTAAGATAGACAATGAAGATTCAAACGATACAAGCGGAGATGAAACATACAGCTTCTGTACCCTTTGCTACCTCTTGGCTCAGCAGGAAGGACTCAAGTAAATAACAGTCCAGAACTACAAGAAAGAGTGAAGAAGAAGCAGGAGATGCCGTTATTTAATCCCATGTTTGTCCAACAGACACTCTTCATCTTCCAGCAGCAGCTTAATATGTTTTATTTGGGAAGCAAGAAATCCTCAGTCAGTGTAGTGTTGCTGGGCTTGCAGGAGTGAAGAGAGATAGACGAGAATCTTGACTCCGTGATCAGAAGGCTGGATTTATTATTTTATTATATATAATACATTAAGACTATACTAAAAGGAATAGAGAGAAAAGTCTCAGAAGCCTGCTACGCTAAGAATAGAAAAGGAATGAATCAACAAAGGAGGTCTCTCTGATTCTCCCAGAGAGAGCTCAGTCTTTGATTGGCCCTTAATTGTACACAAGCAACATGGGCCAATCACAGGTGCACCTGTTACATTCCACAGCAGCAGATAACCATTGTTTATATTCTTTCTCTGGGGCCTCAGCTTCCCAGAAGAGGGAAAAATCCTAAAGAAAGGATTTTCCACAAAAGATGTCTGTGACATTACACCCTTTAAATTCTAAAAAATTAAAAAGAAAAAATGCTGGTGGGGAATGAACAGGAAATTTCTTCACCTGTAGAACATACAATACTAACATGCCACTAAAACAATCTTACAATCTAAGAAAATGCAAAAAACAATGTAAATAAAATTCAAGTCCAAGCAGCTGAGTTTCAGGAACAGTCCATGCGCTGACGATCTTCCTCTTGGACATATCTGGAAGTCCTTTTTGGTCCTGAAACAGGCTCCTGCCTCCAGAGTTCACATCTTCCTTTGGCCTTCCCAGCCACTTAAAAGCTTTTTCTTACTCTCCCCGACATCCACTCATTCAAAGTCCTGCCAAAATTCAGGATCTCTTCTGTATTGCTGTAAAGGCTGTTGGAGGCTGCACTCTGCACTGTGGCACACACGACACTGCCCTTTGGAGGACTTCCAGAACTGGACACCTCTCCCTTTTGTGGAATTCTCAAGCAGAAGTGACTTGAGCTCAACAAACCAACCTTTGATTGGGGATGCCTCTAATTAACTGTAATCCTTTCCATTGCCTTCTCCTATCTAACACACTTTTCTTCAACACTCTAAAGAAGGCACACAAAGGAGTCAGGTCACAACACAAGGATTTTTTTTTTTTGCCCCATTTGCCCTTGAGAATTTAAAAAGAGTCCTTTGGATCAAGGCATGCAAGCACTGCCAGGACACATTACAGAGACAGCTCAAGATGGTGGAAAAGCTGGGGTGGGAACAGGACCTTATTCCCAAGAGAAGCTAAATAAATTGTTTGCATTGGTGCTTGAGCCACACAAAATACACAGCTTCTCCACCTTTGACTGAAAACTGGGTTGGACTTAGCTGTATTTTCAGCTCTCAGTCCATATGCTGGGCTCCTACAAGTGACATGCTCAAAAGATGTTCTTTAAGCTCAGGGAAAGTAGGACAAGAATTTTCTCTCTTCCATTTCTGCACACATTATGTACCAGTAGATGGCATTCAAAGCATGATCCATAAATTTCACTGAAGACTTGCCAGGATTTCCTTGACCTCATTAGTTAAGAGAAGGAATTATGTGTCCAAAGACCATTTTGTTTTATTCTTTGAATGATTAAATAATGATAGTGATGCCTCAAGGGAATCTTGAAATGAAAGTTATCTGCCTGAAGGCATTTCTCTCTCTATGGTGTTGTGAAAAGCCAGAATTGTGGATGAAATGAAATATAAAATAACGAAGACGTGTCCACATGAAAAAAAAAATAATGAAAAGGGGGGTAAAAGTTGAAGTCTGTGGAGATGCAAGCTGCAAAGGTACATTCTGTGTACACATTCGTAGCATGTATATGTATTTCATCCCTACACCTATGTCTCTTGACAGGGCCAGGAACAGAAAGCCTGGATTCCAAACAAAACCAAGCCTGGACAGACAACATGAGCTCAAATTTTTTATATCTATCTGAAACTATTTTTGATTCATACAGAAAATAATTTTTATTTGAAATGACAGGCTCCAGAGTTTAAAAACAGGAAGAATAAGGTCCTAATTATAGTACAATGCAGAAAAACACCCTCAAGTTTCTGCTTTCTCTGTCTTCTCAGAACTTCCTTCTCCTCTTCAGGCTCACACAATAAAAATACGCCTACACAGCATTTCAAAGAGAATATGTGGTATCGTGGCCATCAGGAGATACCTCTGGCTAGTCCTATCTCCTGGTCTGTGCCAAGAGTAGCCACTCCCTATCTGCCCCCAGGGCCAGTCTAGGAAGCGGTGGGAGCAGGACTGCTTGGTACCCTGAAGCAGCAAGGCTGTTCTCTATGGCTGCTGGTTTTAATCCCAGTCAAGAATCTGAGGCAAAGGAATAAGAGAGCACACTTGCATAGGTTTTCAATAGATTTAATTCTTGAGAAGAGGAAGGACAGGCGACAAAAAAAAAAATACAGCCTTGCAACAACTTAAATACGGGTGAGGGTACAAGGGGAGGATACAAACTTCAACTAATTGCAGGATACCTGGGGAGGAGCACAGGTGAGGAATACATTGTGACAGCCAATGGGGGGCAATAGGGGAGGAGAATAGTTTAAACATACCAATGGGGTTTCAAGGGATACAGAATAGACGCAGAAGATTCTAGGAATAAAGGTGGGGCCACGGTGATGGACAAGGGAGGCAGGCAGGGTTTCACTGACTGGCGGGGAAGGAGATCCAGAATAAAGGGTTGGTCTTTGGGAGATAGACGGGGAAATGGGAGGGTACAACTCTGGGGTGAACCAAACATGCATGGGGGCCAACCGGAACAAACCATTTTGAACTTATGCAGGAAAACCATGCCATCACAAATATATATGTAAGATGCAGCCAGGTAGGCATGTTCAGATGTAGTTTAAGCTACCTTAGTACATTTATTTCTCTAAAGGACTTAGCAGTACCACTGGGAAAACCAGGGGGGACACCGCTCCTGATTCTGTCTTCCCAAGAGTATTCTCAATTCAATCTGTGCCAAGAGAACAAGGAAAAATAGTTTTATGTAAACTCTTATAGAGCCTATGAAGATGAGTTATTAGGCTTTGTATGCAATCAGTTACAGCCCTTGTGTTGTAATAGGGAAATCACTGACCAATAAACTATTAAAAGCATCTGTAATCAAAACAGGGAACCTAGTCTGTTATCCAAGAATATGAATAAAATAATACCTCAGAAAGACAAACAAGACAGGGCACAAGTAAGGGCATAAGCATATGTTTCTGAAGGAGGATGAAGACATGGCAATGGTCATTATGTCCAGTTTTTTCCAGTGGTCCTGATTCATCATGGAGCAAAAGCCAGATTGTAAGGAGCTGAAGAGAAAAGAATGAAGTTCTAGGTTGGTGGAACCTAGGTTCTAGGTTGCCCTCTGGTGTACAGAGAAAAACAGAGACCAGGGTAAGTAAGGAAACGGTTCAATAAGGAAGCCAGAATTTCTATTGTGATTTTTCAAAGGTTTAAATTCCTTTACCAGTAAATTAAGTAGGCAGCAAATGCTTTCAAGGACAGTAAGCTCTCTGTGTTTCTTATGTAAGTCTGACTTCACTGTGATATGTAACCCTTTCCACAAAAATCAGCATTCACAATTTATATTTTATGACCTACTTAAAAGACTGTAAAAATTTTGTTACATTGAAACACATAGAGGCCAAAATATGTAAATAATTCAGGTACTTTATGTACAGCTGACTCTCTGAGCAAAGCAGGACCAAAAATTCATTATGCTAATATTTTTAGAAATGCTCTGGGTATGTGGATGAGTGGATTCCCCATTGAACTGCATTGACACTTCCTCAGCATGGAAACCTTCAAACACCTTTTGAAATAATGTATTGATGAAAAAGAAAAGATGAAACATTCAATACAGATCAGTGTAACACAGTGGTCTTTGTAAAACACCATTTATACTACCTTTCTTCATTAGCTTCAGGAGCACATGAAATTATATTGCATTGTTGCATTTACTTCAATAAAATGAATGCAAGCAGTAGATTATGACATGTTTTCACTTCAACTAGATTAGAAGGAGTAGAACACATATAGGAAACCATGCTGCAAGTAAAGGAAAATTCGTAATGGTTATTTTATGTAAGCGCCATACAGGGAAACCTTACCCTGTGTCTTTTTTAAAAACTAAATTTAAAATATTTATTGTTTCCTTACAAGTAGATTTCAAGTGCTAGGGTGGATTAGTTACCTAGAATAGATCTGGTAGGACATGCCTAGCTTATTTTAACCCATTCATGAGGAATCTTTTTATAGATTGAAAAGTGAAGAGAATAAAAGAAGTTTACATTAGGTTAGTCCAGATGGCTTTTCTGTTTTAATTATTAAGTGATCCTATAAAGCTGCCCAGTTGATGGAACAGCAACAGCTTCCATGCTCTTTGTGTGATCTAAAATAACCCCTGAAACCCCTCGGTCTTCGCTAAGTCTTGCTCTATTTACAGCCAAGTGTGTCAGGCACAACCCACAGAGCAGGTTCTGAGGTGCAGTGTGCACTGCATCCAAGTGGCCGAGGTGTTACCATTCAAGCTGTATGGCATAAAGAAGCCCAGAGCTGTTCCTGCTCTGGCTGTGTTAATGAGTTAACCGATCAGAGGAGGCTGCTGAATATGTGTATTTATGAGATTAATTTTTACTTCATAACTCAATAGCTGTGTTTTTCTATCTCACTTCCTTTGCCCCCTCCAAGCTTAAGCTCTCTCTATTCAGCTTTCCTCTTGCTCTGAGAGTTTCCCTCTCTACCCTTTCCTGCTGCCCCTTTAAGTACTCTCTCTCTCTCTGCATTCCCACATTCCCTGGCTCTTCTAGAAGACTTTTTACCAGGGATCAAACAAACCGGAACAGTCAAATCCCCGGTTAATTGGTGGGGGTGGGGGAAAGGCTGCACAAGCAGCTGCACAGATGAGCCCTGAGCCATGGCAGAAGTTGCAGGCTGGTGCTTCCGCAGCTTGGGTGTAGTGAGGGCCAAAGAGTTTGCTCTCCTCAGCCTCAACACGTTCCAGGTATTATTGTGCCCTGATACTGAATGTGACTGGGTTTTGCCTGTTTGTCAGGCCAGGCTTGCAGTTCCCCCAGTGCCAAGGAAAGGTGCTGTGGGTGCTTTGACCTGGGTAGGTATTGCCACCGAGCAGCTGGACATGGAGTATTTGGCTTTCCTGGCCTACAGCAAAGGCCAAAAGGTAAGGCAGTTTTATTTCCCCCAGCAGCCTGTGGTGCTTGATGGATGTCTCGCGTTAGCCCTGTCTCTGTACTACTGAGGCTGCAAATCTTTGATTGTCAAGAAAATGTCAGAATAAAGGTAATTTTGTGTCTGAGACACAAGTCTGAGACAGCCTTTAGTTACATCTGCCTTGTGTATGGAGTCCATGCCTGAGTCAACTGTATAGAGGTGGCAACATTCAATAAACTGCTGTTTTTTCAACTCACTGTCAGAATTTTGGTAATAGGCTTTAGGGTGGTGTTTCTGCAAATTTTAAAGTCCTTCCTTCAGAGGAATTATTATGGGCTGTTCTATGAGGCTTTCTTGAAACAGTATCTAGACTCCTCACAAGACCAATAAAATTCATGAAGCACTTGCAAGGTAAGTGGTATCCTTGTAATACTCAGAGTTCAGTCTGAGCTCTTAGTGCACTGCACAAACTGCTGTCCCTGGACCAAGATGAGAAACTGATTCTATATTGGGGTGCTTTGCTTTCTGCAGAAGGTGAGGAAGGATATGATTATGGAATGAACAAGATACTTTGCCTTTGAATTTCACAGATATTTTTGTCTGTAAAGTAGTAGTGAAATTCAGGGTACATGCTGTCCAGCCTGGTACACAGGCTCTGTGTGAACCAGTTCCAGGTCCAACTGCACCAATGCAGGACTTTGCAGCCCAGGAGCAGCACTTCACCAAGGTGGTGACTCTTCTGGGATCCAAGCTACTGTTCTGCTGAGAGGTCCATGACAACTCATAGGCACCTGTCAAAGCTCTTGGATGTCTGAGGTGGAACTGTGCAGCACCAGGCAAGGACATGGACTTGAACACACATATTTTTCTGCCCTCCATCCCTCAGGTTTAACACACTCTTCTCTGCTTTTTCCACTGTGTCCATCCCAGCTGTGTCCCTAAACTGCCATTTTCTCTTTGTCCTGCTCCTGTGCCCCTGCTCCTGATCTCAGCATCTTCCCTACTCAGGTTGCTTCTCCCTGTGCCAGCCAAGCAGTTCTGTAAGAAGTTTTCACCAGGTGTCATTCTTGCCTCTGTTTGATCCAGGTGGCTTCAGGCCAACATCATTCTCTTTGCTTAAAAGAAGATTTAACTACAGCACACATACATACGTTTATGGTTTTTTCACGGTCATGAATGTATAAAACATCACCATTCCTTTCCTACAAGAAAGGCTCATTGAGGGTAGTGCCTCTCTTTTTAAAATGTGTCACAGTGACCACAAGAAAGAAACTTTTCTTTGGATCATCATAAATGTGCTGTTAAAAAATCATCTTTCAAAGCTTTAAGGTAGTAGAATATATGTTACTATTTCAAAAGGAAATAGAATAAGGAGAGAAATAGAAACAGTAGTTATAGAATCATAGTAAGCACAGTTGGGAGGACTCTTGAGAAATTATTTCATCCTTAGTAATCTTGCAAGAAATACCTGTCCAAGACTACTGCTGTCTCTTTTGGCAGTCCCTCTCCCAGTACTTCTACTGCCATTAGAACATATGCAGCTAAAATTTCTCTTGCTTGGATTGAAGCCCATTAACTTTTATCATCCCCATTTTGCACAGGTAGCAATATGTTTGGTTGTACAGCAACCGTTTATTTAGTTTCAGATTATTATCATGTGCCCTTTGAGTCCTCTTTGGGCCATAGAATGCAAGATCCTCTGGTCTTTCCTTACTGGTCATATTTTATCATATTAAATTCTCCAGACTCTTTTAAATTACTTGCATCTTTCCTAAGGGCAATACCCAAGCCTGGGACGGACTTTGGCTGAGCCTATCCAGAGCTGTGTTGAGCAGAGATTAATGCTCTATTATATCTCAAGTATCCTGTTGTTGCCATGGGCAACAGCAAAAAGGAATAACTAGTGGCTGAACCTCCTCCCATTAGTGAGAAGAGTGTTTGCCATCTAAGCAGAATTGAAAGATATGAGGAAGGTTGTGGAAAGTGGATACAGGAAACAAAAAGCACCAATTGAGTCCAGGTAAATGAGCAGCTGAGGTACGTGAAGGCAATACCATGTGCAAATGAAGAACTGGAGAACTGCAAAGTGACTGAGCAAATAAAAGGTGAACGTTTTGCAGATTGCTTAGCTTAGAGGAGTCTGCACATGTGCACAGATCCTTCTCCATGTTGCCAGGGCTCCAGGCAGTGTGGCCAACAACTTTGTGCTGCACATTCACATCTGTGTCCATAACATCTGGGGGGGGGGAGGCTGCCCTAGGGACAGCTGCCCGACTGCCCATATTTTTCACCTTTCACTATTCCCCACCTGCACACAGCTTTGAATACTGTTTCCCTCACAACAGCACTGATTCTTGTTTTTTTAACTGAAGCTTGTCTTGTAGTCTAGTGATCTTCCATTTCCTTTCTGAAGGTTTGCTGCCTCAAAACCTTTCCTCGTTTATTAGTGATAACAATTACTTACCTTGCCTTTGCTCATTCTGACTGCCATCCTAATTAGTTTATTTGTTAAAATAATTTTAATTTCCATACCTACCCTCCAGTATACTCACTGTCCTTTCCCTCTTCATTTCAGTGTGGATTCCATAAGCTTCTGACTGTCTATGCAATTTTCTAATTTTCTAAGAAATTTTCTTTCTTTAGTGCCAGGTTTGGAACTTCAAAACAATATTTCAGACCAGCTTTATTCCTTGTCGCTTTAGGTCTTGTTTTGTTTCTTCTAGAAGCTAAGGCTGAAAAAGGCAGCTTTTTAACAGGAACATTTAAATTTTTACCCCTACTCAATTTTTACAATAGAATAAATTTCTAAACAACTTCTGATAATTCTAATCCAAATGGTTAGATATGTTCTATCTAAAAAATCTATCTATAAAAGGAGTGCAGGTCCCAAATAATGCAGATACCTTTTAAAATTTTGCTGTTCAAGAACCTCTTCTCAGCTGGGAGGAATGTGAACATTAGGCTGCATGAAGTTTCTTTACCTCAATTTCTGAATCCTATCTCAGGTGTTCCTTATTAAGCATGCCATTGAGATACATCCTATGCTGTAAAAGAAAGAGTGCAATTTGAAGTGGGTGTTAAAACAGGGATTTTAGAAACTTAATTCTCTTTTGGAATTTGACAGGATGGAAATGTGTCATGTTCAACATATGTGAGTATAAGGAATAGCTGATCACATTACCTGACTTTACTTACCTGGCACTTTTAGAACAAGAAAAATTCTCTAGTCCTCTCTAGACCAGCTCATCTCCCTACCTTTTCAGAAAATGCTGTATTTAGACACAGATAAAATATTCCTATAGACGCTGTATTATGAGGCAACAAGGTGTTGTTGCATTGACGAGGCATTAGGATTAGTGTAGCGAAGAGCCTCTGCAACCCACTGCTGACTCACAGAGAGTTACAAGTTCTCAACAGCCTTAAAGATTGGGGCACGCTAAAGGACATTTCCTTTACTAGCTCAGTCTTGAAAAAATAGTGATGAACTTAGAAAGAGCAGTAGCAAAATATTTCCTGTTGGTCAGATCCATGCAATGAAAGTTTCAAGTCCACAGGCAAAACCAATTTACATCATCTCTGCTCAACTTTTTCACAACACTTCCTTTCTAAATATGTAACACTTGATTTTCTCAAACTGACATTACTTTTCATTTCTCTATTCTCTTGTAAAATGCTGTTGAGTTGCATTACCTTGCACTGGGTTTTGAAAATTCAAAGTGATTTTCATTATAGAAGTCTCTTCCTTCATTGTTTTATTAATAGGCTCACTAGATTCAGAAAACTGTACTTTTTTGAAAAATCTAATTCACTTCTGTTTTCCTTCACTTTACTTGCATAAACTAAAGCTCAGTTATTGCCAACCAGTTTAACTAGGCTACCTTTTTCGACTTCATTGAGAAATTAATTTGAAAGATTGCTGTTTCTACCTTTTATGTGCTGTGAGGGATCTTAGCATGTCAAACTTTCTATGCTGTGCCTGAGTTTTCTACCAAAAACCTCTTAATATTCCATAAACAATCAGATAGTATACAGTAAATGCCAGTGTTATTGTAAGTACACTGTGGTCATGATAGTGCTCTTCCATTCAAAATGAGAGAAAATCAAAAATTTTTGTAAAAAAAATCTTTGGGCTGAGTTGCATTTATTTGCATTTGACTTAGGAAGTGAATAACAAATTCTCTCTACTGAGCTGATTCTCCTCTAAGATGGAAAATAGCTTCAAATCCATAAATAAGTGTGACATGCTGTAGTGTGGCATTGCTGCAATGTCATTCATTGTAAACATGCTGCAGGCATCTTTTTTTACCTACTTCCTTGTTCCTTATATTTATTCTAGATAATAAGCAGAGAGGAAATATTCAAAGCTATTTTTGTCTCTACATGCATGGATTGAGTATGTTCTAAAAACACTAAACCAACAACAGTAGAGAGCTAGATTCCTTTTTCCCAATAACAAAGGAGTGGCTCAAGCAGAAATAGTTCAAAAAGCATAAGAAAGATTAGATTAATTTTTTTTCCTGCATTTTGTTTCATTGTTACCCTCATTGTAAGTGGAAAAGATCCATAAGAAAAACAAATTATTAGCAGGGTCCCCAGTACTGATCAAGGATGATTATATTGCCAAATAAATCCAAAAATTATTTGAAAAGGAGGCTAAATACAATGGCAAGGAACTTTGGCAATTATAGTAAACGTCAGGACAGTCTCATCTAGAGGTGAGTGACTGGGTAATAAATAAAATGTTACATGAGATTCAGTGCCAGTCTCCTGGGGGAAAAAAATAATTATAAAATATAATTATATACACCAAGAGATAAGTAGAGGATAAACTGAAAAATACCATTATATCCCTCTGTTAACTCCATCAGTCCTTCATTTTGTACACAGAAAGTGTGTAGTAGAAAAACCAAAGGTGAAAGATCTTATCTTAGGGAAAGATAAACTAGTAACAGTGATGATTAAAAGTGTACAACCATTTTAAGTTTCTGGTATCAGGTTAATCCGAGTAGATTTGGACTCTGTAGTCTGGAAAAGTGGAAGGGAAGGCAAGGGAAATCTGAAGAGTAGACAGTTGATTACTTTTCCTCTTAGCTCAAGCATGGGCGGTACATAATGAAGTTATCAGGCAGCAATCTTAAAACAAGTAAAAGAGACATAGCACCCAGCTAAGCCGGGCGATTAATCATCCTCAAATATCGAGTAGTCAGAGTGGGAGTGGGATTAGAAAAACTGACAGCTGACAAATTCAGGGGTGACTATTGAACACAACAGACACAGTTCAACCTCTAGTTCAGGAAGTTCCTTAATCACAGATTGCCAGATACTCCTTACTTCAATGCGACATTCCTTCAGTAATATTTTGTAGTTTCCTAAGTTTCTGTCTGAGATGGGTTACTGGATGGTCTTTGTTTTGACCCAGTTGTGACTATGGCCCTGTGTTTTTGTGCAGTCTGCATTAAAATATGCTGGGTCTAGGGCCAGAACTGACACAGAACTAGCCCTCAGGATATCAATAAGGTACAAGTGATTTCTGGCACAAGGACATCCTTGGGAACAACAAGGAGCATGCCCTTCACTCCTATGAGTTTGTGGACTCAAGCCATCAATGGCACAACACTGCCAGTTTTAAGGATCACCATTTATTAAAGTAAAAAGCAGGAAGCTGAAGTCTGGTGTGACTGTGACTGAGATTTCTAATTAATTTTGCACAGGCAACGTGCAGACACCAGATGCTGTTACCCAGCCAGGATCAAGCTCTGAGAAGAGCTCTTGTGGTCAGCCCTCATAACCATCAGTAAATTTCCTGACTCAGCCAATGCTTTTGTTTTCATGTTTTTGCAGTGGTAGCAAGCCTGACTCTAATTTTGGATGCAAGTAGTGCCATTCTTAGCATTAGGAAATATATGCCACCAATTTGGTAAGAAAATAAAGGGAAAAGTGTCAAAGGCAAAGGTTCAAATTACAATACCATTGGAAAACGGGAAGAAAAAAGAGAACTTTTCCCATTAAAAGATAAAAGTAAAGAGGAGGCTTATTTTTCTACAGAAATACGTGTGTCTTGAGGCTACATCACATTACAGAGCTCTGCAGAGAAGGTCACCTCCCTTCTTACTAATCTATTACTTCTCATGCTGCTCACAGCAGTAATCTCTGGCACATGTTGATCAACAATATTAAAAGGCTACAGATCATGAATCATATCATACTCTAATCTCCTCACAACTTTTACTCATGCATTTCATCCTATTGTTTTAATTTTTTTGTTTCAGTTAATTTTTTTCCTTTACCAAAAAACCCCAAATTGTAACCAATGTGAGCAGGTAGAGGAACAGAAAGATTAAGAGGTCATTATTAGGGAAAGATAAACTAGTAATGTAGAAATATTATGCAGATAAATATCTTTAATAACAGTTCTTGATGGTAGAGTTTTTTAAGTGGAATAACTGAGTGCCTTGTGTAATCTATCATGACAAGAAATTATGATAAGGAATTTCATGAAGAAAAGGTGATATATTGAACATCTGCCAGGTCCTTGTTTTCTTCCTCATGACCCGGTCTTTCCTCCTTTCCTTTAAAGAGTCAGAAGAGCAGCTGTCCAAGTGTATTTTATAGCTTGTGCAAACATAGTTTATTAGACAGTAAATTGCTTCAAAAGTCAACGTTTACCATGATTCATATTTCTCCACAGAAAACACTAATTTATCAACATCACCAAATACAGTTTTTGCTCTGAAAAGAGAAAGTCAAAAGCTGAAAGAAATGTTTTGTTTCTGTCAAAACAGAATGTTCTGTGGTTTTGGGGTTTTATGTTTTTTTTTGGTTTGGGGTTTCTTTAAGTATTTGTATAAAAATGAGGTCTTAGTAGGAAGTTAAAAACCTGGACTTCATTCCATTGAGATTAAACTAAATTTTCAGATGTTGGAATTCTCACAGAGCAGAAATTACTATTTACAATCAGCTTTTGAAAAATGCTTCTTCATTTTCATCTGAAAGTTTTCCTCCTTGTTTATCTAAGCGTTGGAGGAATGAAGTTCCTCTGCCACTAAACCCTGACAATAAAATAGTATTTTCAATTGTTTAAAAATATACTTAGAAGTCGTCTTTCTGGCCACCTCTAGCCTTCAGATTTTCTCAAGCAGTAGCCCTTGAAATTTATTCTAGGAAACAGTTCTAGGAAATCAGGTTGATTATTAAGATTTTGGCTGGTCAGCATTCCCCCTCAGGATATTCTGCTGACCTACTGAGCTTTCTTGCCAGTTTAACCTCAAATGGAAAACCCTTTTGTTGGTAGAAAAATTCTTTCAGTGTGACCTAGTTGCTAGTTACAGCAAGATTCATCTACTACAACCTTTCATTTAAAAGCTTTTTTACTGGTGTTGCTATTCAATAGCTTGGGGTTCTTTTTCCTTCTTTCATTTAAAAAGTTGTGGTATAAATGAATTCAGGTGTCTTCAAGTAACAAATCAATAAAAGATATTTGAATACACCCTCTTGCTTGTTAATTTCCCCCTTTGTTGAATGCAATGATTTTATAGATTAATTACTCCATTGCAATCACACCCAGCCTGATGCGCATCATGAGATAATGTAGCTGCAGACAATCCTTTAATTAAACCTCTAATTTCAGCACAATCCTATTTGCAGCCCTAGCACATAGCACGTATGTCACCTTGATTCGTGCTGTAATTGGCTACCAACCTCACAGGAGCACGGCCGGGGAGCCCTCATGCCCTGCTGGGGCAGCTCAGCCGCCCGTCTGATGGGAGACCTCTGGCAGTGCCGCAGCCCCACGCTGCTGCTGCAACTCCTCCTCGCTGTCAATGACAGTAATGGGGTAACCTCCGTTCCAGAAACCTTGTCTGTTCACAGAAAAACATTTTGTTTGACTTGACAGCAGCTTTTCACAGAGAATGAGATCACTTTTGCAAGGGAAGCAATAACTTGCATGCAAACAAAACTGACAGGCTCACTTTTCCCCCCATGAAGCACCAGTTTATGCCAATAAAACAAAAGAAAAATTGAAGTAATCCACAAAGTGTCAAGTTGCAATGAAACTGTTTTTAGTATTTCATGCCAGTTGGGTTTTTTTTTTCCTCCAGGAAGAATTAATCCAGTGATGCTGTAGGAACTCACTAATTTGCATTACACTGCATAATACAACATAAAGAGGGCAGGAAGGTCTCCTCAGTGTAAGCAGGGAGAAAATGTGAAAAATTTATGGCTGGGGCCAAAATTTAGACATTACTTCCTCTCACACAATTAGTGGACAATTTCAGCTATTACAACAACGAGAACATATGAAGGATATGGTAAATAACAACAGGATGAAATATTTAAAATTCCATACAGTAAGAAAATATGTATTTTGTTTTCTGCTGCAAGGCTTGCATCCCTCAAGAGGTCAATGGGAATTGTCCAGTGCACCACCCTTTAGCTGTGGTGGAAATCTATCCACAACTTTTTAAGGAAAGGGGCTCTATAATGAAGCCTTCAGTCTTATGCCCTGGTGCAATGTCTACAGTAAAGAAAATTCAAATCCATTAGCAGCTGTGCTTTCTTTGCCACTCAGTTTTTCTTGTAACCTTCCTCTTTACCTTGCCTCAATTTACTTCCCTACTTCATTTTCTTTACTTCCTTTGTCTAGAAAGCCAACTGGGGAGTATATATGACTCAATTTTACATATAAATATAACATGTAGAGATAGCAAAAAATTCAAGGATTCATCTGTTGCTGCACTTACGATTTAAAACTGCATGTGGTTATTCTCAGATGCAATAGTGGAATGCTGTATTTTCATGCAGAGCAAGTTATGAAAATCAGCTTTTTATTAACTCTGCAAATTATGTTGGGGTCAAATAAAATTATATGAGTAAACCAAACAAATAAAACTAATTGCATTGTGAGAAGTTTCAGAAAAAGTCCTCCTTTTTTCTGGCTCCAGCACCAAGAGTTACCAATATTATATGATCAGAAAAATACATTTGCTGATCACAAGCCTGAGAGAACTACGCTGTTACATTGCAGCTAGTGACAGTAGCTTTTTAAAATAAATTAACTCCTTAGTGAGTGTGAAATGCATAAGTGGTCTCTGGGATTCACAGCTTACATGCTGTTCTAAGGGTGTTTCTGACCACATCAGAATGAAGTCCATTTTTTGCCATTGCACACAGCCTATTCTTTGCCTCTGAAGACACAAAATTACTGCACATCTCTCTTCATACTTAACAACTCCCATCAAGATGAATATGTCACATTACATTGCCTCATATTGCAAACAGTCTCAACCCAGAGGAGACCTCTGTGTGACTGAGGTTTCTACACAGCCCAGCTTTTACTGAGAAATCCAAAGGTCCAAGACAGGGAAAAACTATGGTATATATTTTACACTTTTTCCTGCATTAATCAGTGCAAAAATTTAAATGTGGCGCCAGAAGGCATCCTTGAAGATCCTGGGTTGACGATACAGCTTCCAATTTGTTCTAAAAACACATAGTTTGAAGATGTTGCTTGGCATGGATGAGAAATAGCTATGATTTTCTGATAGTAGAAATTTATAAAAGGCAAATTTTTGGGCAGACAACACATCCAGTGAGTCATGAGCTCCAATTAAGTCCTCCAATTAAGAAACTAAATGGTTTATTATCTGAAATGAACTCTCAAACGGCATCTAGTGCCTAAATGCCAGGAGATGGAACAACCCATTAACAAGTCTGACTCACTGAATTGGTTTCCTAGAACTGTATTTACAGTGGATGGAATTCCTAAAGTCAGTCCTGATGACAGACATTTAAACCAACCCTTTTCCTAGAGCAACATAAATCTGGGGCAAATCCATTGAAATTAGCTGAACTGTGGTACACATAAAATCAGAGTGAGATCCCAGATGTCAGTTTTTAACAAGCAAAAGAAAACTCACAATTTTTAAGGTTTATACTTAAAGAGATATAGTGAGTAAATATAGAAACACCACTATCTAAACTTTTTTCTGTCTTGACCTCTGCACCTGATCCAGTGGGAGCTGAGAATACCACATAAACTCATACAGAGCTTAATGGAGGTAGCAGCAAAATTCAAAAGGAATGAGATAAGTTTCAGGGCATGAGGAGCAGTTGGGATGTGGTGAACAGGGAAAGCAGCTCCTCACATGGCTGGGTCTGCCAGATGTAAAGCTAAGTGAAACTGCATTTTTTCAAGAAATTTCAAGTATTTTCCTGTGTAAATACAGGCAGCTTGGACTGCAGATGGGATTTTCTTTCTACGTCCTCTTGCTACACAGCAAAAACACTTGCATATAACATGGCAATTTTTCAACACCACAATCCTCATATATTATGGGGCTCTTAAAATGTTAAAGAAAATATCTTGAATATACCACATAACTATCGTGGTTGGCCAGGACCTTTTGTTTTTGGTAGTTTTGTGGTCCTTGGAGAAGTCCTTTGGAGAGGTGATTTCTGCTCTGCAATGTGAACACCCATCTAGCTGCAATATCAGAGACAACACCTTCAGGAGGAAAAGTTCAAAGTGTCCCAAGAAAGGGGGAACATCTTATTTAAAGAGAATATGCAGGCAAAAGCAATTATTAAATTCCAATGAAAACAAGATAAACATTAGGAAACTGGTTATAGAAAGCTGCTACAGGAAAAACTGTACAATAAAAATTTTAAATCAGCTACTATACCGGTAGCTCAACTGCTCCTCACTATCCCAAGCTAATGTAACTTTGAAAACAGCTGGACTTTCCTACAGAAGTAATCTAAATAGTTTTCATAAGTTATGTATTTTATAAATTACTGTAATAGTCTCTTGAACTATATATATTTAAACAACACCTTTCTGTAACTTAACTGTAAAATGCATATCAGATGATCATTAAATTATTCCAGATTTTTCAATCAGAAATTTTGAGAAAATTTAGTTTTTAAATGACAATTTAAAAGCTGGACAGTTTATAGAGAAATGTTCTGAACTGATTGGTGACTAGCAAAAAATAAAGGTCAGAAAATCTATATTTGTGTTAATTGGAGTGGAAAAATAATTGGTCATGAGGAAATCATCTCTCCCTTTTAGCTGGTTTACTATTTCTCACTCTTTACCTCTTCTGACCTATTTTATCTCAAAATGCCATTTTTCAACAATGATTGTCTCTATTGTCTCAACCCTTTCAAAAATAGCCAATTTTTTCTTGACAGCTTGACCTCCAATGATGTCTTCTCTGACCTTTTTTTTTGTATTCCCTGGGTGTATTTATTAACCTTAGTTTGATTTGTTGTGAGTGTGCTGACACAGCACTAATTTTGGTTTCAGCTTGTTAGCTGAAAGCAGGAGTTACCCCTGAGTCCTCTTAATGTCACCAAGAAAATCTAATTCTCCTGCCTCTGCATCCTGAGTCCTTAAACCTCTGGATAATGTAGCAACCTGTGAAGGACATGAATTCCTACAGGCTGAGTTAAAGAAAAATATGATCTGTAATTAGGTGTCGTGATTTATATACATCTGTTTCTTCTAGATCCTACTTGCTTCAAAATTACTAATGTTTGATTAATGTGGTCTTCTTTTTGAAATCTCAGCTGAAAATACTAAGTCCCACATGAACAGATGGTGAATTAAATTGAATGATAAGAGGGAAGAAGCTAAAGCACTTTGAACAAGAAATAGGCAGGGGCAGAACGGAAACAGCATTTTCATTCCTTAAAGGGGAAATATTCAATATGCCTTGCTGACAAGTGAAGGGCCCTCCTAAATATTCAATTTCATTATTTATGGTTGTCTATTTATTTAATTCTAAATATTTTTTTAGCACAGTATGTAACATGGAAAAACACCAAAACACCAGTTTCACCAGAAAAACACTGAAATACTCTTCCATCCTGGAAAATGCTGGTTTTGTGGGGGTATACTGCACTGCCAAGATACCCCAGGGATCCCAGATCACCTCCCAGATCCCAGAGGCAAAGGGAACAACTAGAAAGGCACAGGAGAGGATATCTCTGTCCTTTTAGTTTGATAGGAAGGATGGTTCCTTCTCAGCATGAAGAATTCTGTGGCAGAATGCAGGGGAGAGTTCCTGAAGAGACTGCATCAGTCTCTGCCACTGCAAGGTTGCAGGAGAAAAGACAGGGCAGCTCCTGAAAGTATTCTTCTTCTGCTGAGCTTGTCTTGCTTGTGTCACTAACATCTGGAGCTTCTGAGCTTATGGTAAGACTATGACATCCTGGTTTATAGCATCCCATATGTCCAGTGCAGTATGCTGTACTGAATCACCAATAAATCCAGCAGCAGATGTGTGTGTGCATCTCATCTGTGAGGCTGTGCCTGGCTGAGCTAGCTTTTCAGTATTGTGTTTTCCACTGCCAGTCCACCTGAAGAGACTTTGTTCTATCCTTTTGGCTGCTAACCCTTCTTTGTCAAATCCCATTGCTTAAAATAAAATCTTTGAATGGGGTGTTTAGACAGTTTTACACACATAAAAAGCAAACAGATGTATAGAACATTTTTTAATTCCTCCCTGTATCTTTCTAGGCTGGTTCTTAGAAGATTAGAGAGAACTATTAAGCACACACAAATGTGTTTGCTTTCATTCACACATCTGCATTTTCGAAGTGGAACTCCTGTGGAGGAGTTTCCAAGAATTGCGTCAAATAAAATAAGAGCACCACAACACATCTGGCTGGTAAACCAACACCCAGGAAAGTGCTAAACTCCAGAGGTTAACTTGAGGGGGGAAAAACAGTGTAGTTTATTCAAGACATTGAAATATCCACACCAAATGCGTATAGGATCTGTTTTGATCCAGATACTCACCCCCACAATACTTGAAGCAAAATATTATTCAACCATGATCTTTCAATTACTAACATCATATTGTGGGTCAAAATTTTACTTGTGTTTCATCTGTCCATTGTTTTCCTTTGAATCTTTTTTACTAGTTTGGAGAGCAGCTGGCCACTAAGTCCTGCCATTTGGTGGGATTGAGGGCATATGAATATAGTCCTCTTCACAAAAATAATGTGGTGCAGATTCTCATCAGACCTATGTTAGTCATCCATGTACCTCACACTTTTTACAGCTTTAATCAGCCTTAGGAGAAATAGGTTGGGTGAGCAGAGCAAAGCAGATGAAGATATCTGAGAGTTTGATGTCTTAGACATGGATTTTAGGGGTACTGATCTTCAGAACTGAAGCAGTTCATTAGGTAGTTTTCAAATCTTTCTACATGCCTACTTCACCACTGTTACTCAAAATCAGGAAAAAAAGCTTGTGTCCTTGGATCAATTGCAGAAAGAGGAAGAAATTCGTTATTAGTGCCAGCTAAAGCTAGCTCCTACTGCATCTCCTCTGACATTAAGATGCTGAATGTTCTGCAGATGAAGGAAATCATTTAGAAAGTGTGTAAAGAGTGTGTGTGTGTGTGTGTGTGTGTGTGTGTGTGTGTGTGTGTGTGTGCGTGCGTGCTCTCCAGTTCATTGAATATCAAGAGAACGGAAGGTCAAATCAGAAAATGGACGAAGATTAAAGGTGGGTAAAACAACTTGCAAATATACAGCATTTAAAATATGAACTTGTCTTCTGTACCAGCTGGAGAAGATGTGGAGGGAGACAGTCAACAAAAGGAACTATTACAAATATTTCTTGTTCATTTCATTTCAACCTACGTGGATGTGCAATAGAAGCAGCTGCTTAAGCTATCTTTAAGTTTCATAATACTTGCTGGAGATAAAGTTACTTGCTTTAAGATCATGTTACTGGCCACGCTGGAACACGGTGTCATTCCAACTGCTGACAATACATTGTAACAGGGATTTTAAAGTGATGAATGTTCCCTAATTCTAACTAAATGTAATTGCTAATTTAGCATACAACATATATTTGTTTTGCTTTTCTTTTCCCTAAACGATTAAACACAATGTATAAAACACAAAAATGCATAAATATTACAGTGCTTCACATTTGATTGACTACAGGAGTTACTGATATTGAGAAATGAGCTGAAGAGCTCAAATTCAACTTTGTAACTTAGTTATGACTTAAACAGTACTGCTTAATAATCTTCTTGTTGAATGCATTGTGATCCATTTTATAAGAAGGCATTCATAATGCTCCCGCAAGCACTGGGAGATGGTTCAGTGTCTTCAGTATCCTGTCTAAATTTATTTTTCTTGACCAAAAAAAATACTCCAAACCCTATATGCATTTAAATTTTTCAGATTTTTGGATAGGACTCTGAGTACCTCTGCCTTGCCTAATCATCCAGTTCCCTAGGTGGCACCAGGTTTCACCCTGTGCGTGGGTATCACCACAGCCAGGTCCCCTGCAGTGGCTGAGCTGCTTGGCATGCCTGAATCCCAGCACCATCTGTGTGCAGAGCCAGAGGAGAGGCAGGGAAAGTCACCTTTTGTATAGCAGACTAATTGCTGGGAAAGGAGCTGTGCAGGAAGTAGGAATATTTGTAACCACCCAGAGCACAAGGGAAGTCAAAACATCTCTGTGGTTTTTGGAGGGATTTGGTTTCGTTTCGTTTCGTTTGGGTTTTTTACTTGGTTGCTTGGTTGGTTGGGATTTTTTTTGTTGGTTTTCTTTTCTCATTTTGTAGATGTTCTGATGTCACCTTCAGGTGAAATTTCCTCCAACACGCATCTCCCTTTCTTTTCTGCCCACCTGTCAAATGGTCTTACCCATGTCCTTTTAACTCCTCTAGCACTTGCCAGACCCTTCTGATGCAACACAGCGACCCCAAAAGATGAAACAACCAACCACCCTCCATTTGCTGTGGTAGTTTCTGACACACCAGTGAATTAAATCAACTTATGGAGGTCTAATTAGTGTAGGGGCCAGAATTAAAGGTGTGGCACTCAGCAGCAGAACTCTCCTTCTGGTGTAGCCAACAAACTACTTGTGACAACAACAGGTGTTTACGGCAATGCAGTAATATTTCTGATGTGGTTTTTTTTCCCATTTCTGCTTCCAAAATAGGAATATTAATAGAATGGAATATCCATGCATCTGATCGCTGGGGCATTTTCAGAATAACACTCCATATATATTGTACCTTTAATTTGAAGAATTGCTTGAATGACTCATTTTGCATAATATTCATTATCAGTTTTCACTTTCCAAAAAAAAAAAAATTAAATGCAAAATGAAAGACTACCTGCAAACATGCTGTTTCAAATCTGATTAATTTAGTATGCTTTTTAATAAATGCTTCCTGTTCTCATTACAATTTTGCAATTAAAACTGAAGGAAAGCAATCATTTTATACTGACATTGTGCTGATGATAGGGCCATCTCCACCATATACCTGTTTCACTCATTCATTATTACATTATTTAATTAGGAAAAAATAAATGAAATAAAGAAGACTCCTTCTCCCTAGGTGACAATTAGATTTTCCTATTCTTATTTCTTTCCTCTCCTCATTATTAAGATTAAAATAAAAGTACCTGGTTTAATTGCTATTTCCATCTGAAAGCAGGGAGCTTTGTTACAACAGACTACTGAGCTAAAATGCAAAATTTTGATTGAGAAATAAAAACAGAGTAATGTAGTAACTATTTGATTTAAAATATGCATTTCAAGGAAAATATTTTATACTTATTTAAGTACTGATGAATTAAAGGTTAGGCAGTAAGAGGACTGAATGTTGCAGTGAAGAATCTCAATTATTGTTCTCCTTTTTGAATTATTCAGGAGAATGGTTACCCGATCTAACAGAATCATAGGAATGGTTGGGTTGGAAGGGACCTTAAAGCTCATCTGGTTTCCTGATGAAACCCTCTGCCACAGAAGGACATATATTTCACTCAAGCACATATGTCACTATGCAGATTGCTTAAAGCCCCATCCAATCTGGCCTTGAACGCTTCCAGGGATGAGGCATCCACAACTGCTGTGGGCAACCTGGTCCTGATCACCCTCACAGAAAATAATTTCTTCCCAATATCCAATCTAAACCTACTCTCTCTCAAGAGATGTTTGAAGACATTTCCCCTTGTCCTGTCACTCCAAGCTCTTGTAAGAAGTCCCTCTGCATCTTTCTTGTGGAGTCCCCTCAGGTACTGTAAGGCCACAATTAGGTAACCCTAAGAACCTTCCCTTCTCCAGGCTGAGCAATCCCCATTCTCTCAGCCTTCCCTCACAGCAGAGGTGCTCCATCCCCCTGATCACCTTGGTGCTTCCTCTGGCCTCTCTCCAGCAGCTCCATGTCCTTCCTGTGCTGGGACCCCGGGGCTGGAGGCAGCTCTGCAGGTGGGGTCTCAGCAGAGCGGGGCAGAGGGGCAGAATCCCCTCCCTGCCCTGCTGCCTGGGGGCTCTGGGTGCAGCCCAGGACACACTTGGCTCTCTGGGCTGGCACTGCCCATGGCTGGCTCATGTCCAGCTCTCACCCACAGCACCCCCAGGCCCTTCTGGGCAGGGCTGCTCTCGATCTGTTCATGCCCAGCCTGGGCTGGCACCAGGGATTGCCCTGACCCAGGGGCAGCACCTGAGTTTGGCCTTGTTGAACCTCGTGAGATTCCCATGGGCCACTGCTCAAGCTTGTCCAGGTCCCTCTGGATGGCATCTGTCCCTCAGGAGTGTCAGCTGCACCACTCAGCTTGGTGTCATCTGCAGATTTGCTGAAGATGCACTCAGCCCTTTTTCCTGTATCATTAATGAAGGTATTAAATAGAGCTGGTCCCAGCACAGACCCCTGAAAGGCACCACTTGTCACTGATGTCCACCAGCACTCTGAGCTGTTGACCACAGTGCTTGGATGTGACCATCCAACCAATTCCTTATCCATTGAAGAGTCCATCCAGTCTATCTCTCTCCAGTTTGGAGAGAAGGAGTTTGGAGAACTGTGTCAAAGGCTTTATTTAATTTCAGATAAGTGACATCTATAACCCTTCCTTGTCCAGTGACAGAGCCATTCCATCACAGAAGACCACAAGGTAGGTCAGGTTGGTGAGGAAGGGCTTGCCCTTAGCACAGCTTTGCTGGGTGTCTGGAATCACCTCCCCATCCTCTATGAGCCTTAGCAGAGTTTCTAGGACGATCTGTCCATGATTTTCCCAGGCACAGAGGCTGACAGTTCAGAATTGCCAGGGTCCTCCTTTCTACCCTTTTCAAGTTGGGTACAATGTTTTCCCTTTTCAGTCACTGGGATTCCATTTGATTGCCATGACTTTTTAAATATCATGGAGAGTGGCATGGCAGCTACATCATTCATTTCTCTTGGGACTCTGGGATGAATCCAATTGGGCCTCATACAGTTAAATACATTCAGGCTCCTCCATACCTCATCCTTCTGTCCATCCACTTGAGAGGTGTGGGAGTAGAGATTGCCAGTGGAGACTAAGGTAAAAAATCCTTCTCGGCCTTTTTTTTTTTAATCTATTGTCACCAGTTGACCAGTATTGATGGGTAGACCTTCTTTGACTTGAGGACTGGTGCACAGTTTATTTCATTTATAGAATCATAGAATATCCAGAGTTTGAAGAAACCCAGGATCATCAAGTCCCTCTTCTGGTCCTGCACTGGACAGTCCCAAGAACCACACCATGGGCCTCAGAGCATTGTCTAAACACTTCTTGGACTCAGGGGCAGTGACCACTTCCCTGGGGAGCCTGTTCCAGTTCCCAAACACCTCCTGGGTGAAAAACATTATTCGGATATCCAACATAAATCTCCCCAACACAACTTCCAGGCATTCCTTCAGGTTCTTTCACTGGTCATGACAAAGACAAGATCAGTGTTTGCCCCTCCTCTTCCCCTCACATGGATGTTTCAGCCCCCAGTGAGGTCTCCCCTCAAGTCTCCTTTCTCCAGGCTGAACAGACCAAGTGCCTTCAGCCACTTCTCACAAGGCTTCCCCTCAAGGCCCTTCACCATCTTCATGACCTCCTTTGGACATCCTCTAATAGTTGAATGTCTTTCTTACACTGTAGTGCCCCAAACTGCACCAAAGACTCTTGAGGTGAGGCCACCCCAGCCCAGAGCAGAGTGGGACAATGCTCTTCCTTGCCCAGCTGGTGATGCTGGGCCTGATGTCCCCAAGACAGGGATGTCCCTCCTGGCTGCCAGGGCACTGTTGCCTCATCTTCAGCTTGCCACAGACCAGGATCTCCAGGTCCCTTTCCATGTTGCTGCTCTCCAGCCTCTCATTCCCCAATCTTTCCATCCATCCAGGGTTGCCCCATCCCAGGTGCAGAGTACAGCGTTTTTCCTTGTTGAACTGCACACAGTTGGTGATTGCCCAGCCCTCTGATTCATCGAGGTCTCTGCAGGGCCTCCCTACCTTTGAGGGAGTCAACAGCTCTTCCCTGTCTTGTCTCATCTGCAGATTTGCTGATTCTCCCTTCCAGTCCTGCCTGCAGGTTGTTCATGAGGATGCTGAAGAGCACAGGGCCAGGGATGGAGCCCTGCAGAGCCCTGCAAGTGACAAGTCACCAGTTTGATGTCACCCCAGCCACTGTATGTAACCCTTTGTGCCTGACTGGTGAGCCAGTTGCTCACTCATCACATGATGTGTTTACCCAGTTGTGGGCTGGACATTTTGTCCAGAAGGATCCTATGAGAGAGATGATCCTGAACTTTACTGAAATCCGGAATACTACATCTGTTGGCATATCATCTAGGTTTACCTTGTCACAAAAGGAATTATATTTGACAAGCAAGACTTTTCCCTCAGAAAGCTGTACTGGCTTTGACCAATGGTTACATTGTCCTATAGGTGTTTTCCACTACCTCTCAGAATAGTATACTCCATAATTTTACCAGTCACCAAAGTGAGACTGACAGGCTTGTAGTCTCCAGGTCATCCTTCTTGCCTTTGCTGGAAACTGGGACATTGTTTTCCAGCTTCTAGGCAACAGAGAATTGGGAATTTTCAAATCTCAAGATTACCAAGACCATTCAAAAATCAAGAGGCCTCACAATAACATCAGCCAGCTTTTTGAGTATCCTTAGATTAATCCCATCAGGCCCCATAAATTTAGAGGGATTTGTAACACTTTAAACTCACATTGTATGAAGATTAATGAAAAAGCTGATTGGAAAGGTAGTTAATAATTAACAAGCTTGATCTCTATGTAGTGCATATATAATTAAGAAAGGTGTGATTATTCTTTTCTCGTTAGCAATTCAATAATTATCTTGTGCCTAACACATCCATACAGACTTCAGCATCTAGCATCCACATAAAAAATTGACTTCAAGATATGGTGAGACGTTGCCTGGCAACAGCTTTTTTATTTTATTTTGAATGGCATTTTTGGGCCAGAGAGTGAGGAAGGGAAGAGTTGGAAAAAAAAGTTCGACTCGAGAGGCCTGCTCTGATCTAGATTCCTGTGTTTCTGCAAGAGTGTGATTCTGCTCCGTGCTGGTGTGGGTCCACCCAGACCATGCCTGGCAGCTCTTCGCCTCAGTGCCTGACTCAAGCTGTGTAGCTCCTTCTTCCACCCAGACAAACCAGCCTCGTTAAGAGACACAAATAAACTGAGGTTTTCTTTTATGTCAGTGACGTGAGGAAGTTCTGTGATGTCTGGCTCCAGAGAGGAGTGCTTTCTCTTTGGAATACATGACAGGGTAGTCACACTAAAAAAAAAAGGATCTTTGTGCAGAACTGGCTTTAGTTTTCTTTCTGTTGATTGCACAGCTGTCCTGCTCAGTCCTCCCAGGGCTACTACAATTCTCAGGTCTGCTCACATGGAGTGTGAGTCTTGGGACTATAAGCAGTAAATAAATGCTCTAAGTCTCCTTTCTCAGAATATTTGGGACCTGTGTCCCCATGACACACTTCCATGTAGATAGGATAGTTTAGTCAGTTTTTATATTTTTTTGAATGCTGTCTTCTGACTCAGTCATAAAGTGTTATAAAATACTTTATATTTAAATAAAAATGGGTCAAAGGAAAAGAAAAGATGAGAAGACTGGAAAAACAAAATGGCCATCAAAGCAGTACACTGAGAAGGCGAGATGTGAGTTTAAAGGCATGCTAATATGCCAACAGTACAACACAAAAACTGAAAAAGAAACCTAGAAAGGAAAGAACAAGAATCAAAAACCAAAACAAAACCCACCAAAAAAACCCCAAAAAATCCATAGAACTGAATATCAGATCTTTTATATTTCTGTCATATTTCTGGACTACCTGCAAGTCCTATGCATATTTCTCCAAAAGCTATAGTAGCCTAGAAAAAAAAATATTTGACTGATCATAAAACTCTCATTGGGAAAAGCAAATCAAATGTTACAAAATCCTTGGATATTTTAACAGCAGCAAATCAAGACTACGTGGTCCTGACTCTGCTCCTTATGAAGCCACCTTGTGACGACTGTGATTTTCCTCTATACAGGGCTGCCATTCTTTTCCATTTATTCCCTCCTGGTAGAAAAGCAATGAAACCACTTGTTTCTTAGGTTGCTTGAACCATTATACAACAGTTTTCTCCATATCCCATTGAGTTCATATATTGAAACAGAGTGATTTTGAAAGAGTATTACTAACCTTTGAGCTTTTGACTGGGCTTGTTCTTGTCAAAAAATCCCATCTATCTTACCCATTGTCTTTTATTTTTGGATTTAAAGTAAATACATCAGACGTGTAAAGTGCTGAAGACAGAAGTGCTGGATGTGTTAACTTCCATATGAAAAAACTTCCTGCATTACATTGTGGGTTCTTTTGATACCCCAGAAAATAAATTCTTGGCGGAGAACACCATGTAATTTTTTATACTATTCTTTTAATGAATGCTGGATGCTACATGGAAGATTTGGATGAATTTTGCTGGTTTTGTTTGAGGCAAAATAAAAACATAAAAGGTGAGATAAAAACAAAGGGATCAACATCAGCACTAAGAGAACAGCCTCAGTATGAGCTAGGTCTTCTAGATGGGCTTTTAAACTTACCCTTTTATCTGATTTTCTGCTTATGCTTTCACTTACAGCATTATAGGTGATAACAGCCATGGGAAATACTAAAAAACCACCACTGCATGCAACTTACAGCCTTCTAACTTGGTCTTTCTCTGAAACAGAGTAAAATCTCATCTACATCCATATTGACGTTATTTTATATTTTGAAAGGAAAGGATGAGTGTATATGCATCCCAGTGTCAGGAAGCAATTTATTGTCTCTGCTTATAAAATAGGCATTCATGCAAATGACAATAATAGTTGTTAATTTATTTAAATTAGAGTTTTCTGATCCCTATTGCTGGCAGAGAGTTTTGGTGGATTTCAGTCTGATCTTTGAAGTCAATAATAAAAAATGACATTCACTTTTCTGTGTAAACCATGTTTCAAGTCTAAATTCTAACACTGCCCCTGAGAGTGACTGGAAACTCTCCTATCATGGTGTTACCTGGAAACTACACTAGTACATATTCAGCTATGAATGGAAATAGAGTTACACAAAGGGTTTAGGACAGTAACCTGTCAACCTAGCCTGAAATTCTTTCTCTCTCAGAGCATTTTATTAATTGTTGATTTCTGAGAGCAGCCTTTCAGCTAGTGGTACATGGATGTACCAGTAATTTAATTTAGAACATGTTTCACTAGTTTGTTTTACAAACTGGGAAAGGCAGTAGCAGTAAAGTATTCGTAAAAGGCCATGGATATAACAGCTGTTTCTTACTTAGTCTACTATGACTGTCCCTCTGTCAGGAATGAAATTCAATTGATTTACCATGATTTGTTCTAGATAAATCCATGCTGTCTCTGTCTTACTGCTTTATTATCTGAATCTTTGAAACAGTCATGTATAATTTTTTCCTGTCTCCTCCCAGGAATCAGCTTCAAGTGGGACTGCTCTGCAACTCTTCATGTTGTCCCTTCCACATGCCTTTTTTAGAGATAAATAACACAGTGGACTTTCTTCCACTCCTCCTTTTTCTTTGAAGAGGTCTTGGAAATAATTGCTGGGTTTTTCAGAGTGCTGACTGGTATACACATAACTTGTTTGGTATTCTTTCAAGGTTTTTCTCCCATTTTCTTGCCAGTTATTTGACTCCTAGCTAAAGCTATATTTTGTTCAGGCAACAATCATAAATAAGCTCAAATTGCCTTTCTGTGAAGAAAGAAGCAAAAGAGAGAGATGAATGCTGCACCCTTCTCTGTTTCTCCTTTATTTCCTTTCCCCTTAGTTAAATTGCCGAATTATAAATTTCTTTGTAATCCCCACACATGAGTTTACAAAAATTTCCACATTTTTTTCAGCCTCTGCAACACACTTTGTCTCCTTTTGTGCCTTAGTTTTGGGGTTTTTTTTTAATTTACAGTTACATGCTTAGGTTAATCCTTTAAATTCATGTGCCACTTAGTTGTAGCTTTTAATAACAATGTGATTCAGGCACATCATCTTTCCAGAAAGAATTCAGCCTAAACTGAACTTAATCCCTGCCTTTTCTGTGTATAAGAAAAGACCTAAGCAGAGGATGTCCCCACCAGTGGTTGTAACTTGAATGCTGCAGTGGAACTGTTTTTCCCAGAACTCAAACAGTGCCTTGCCCTCAGCCCTGTGTCACCTCTTCCCAAACACTCATGTGATGAGCACACGAGTAGTTCCTCAGTAACTCTGACACATGGATTCCAAGCAAATGGGGAGAGCCTGGTGGGCAGTCATCTGCTTCATCAGCGTGGCTTTTTGTAGACACAATGTGTGTCTTCTCCCAGTTAGCAACAGGGAAATACACTCCTTGTGAAATTTTATATGAGGATTAACTGAAGAGGTAAGCTAGACCTGTGAATTCCAGTGACAAATGGTATCCCTCTAACTACATCAGTCAAGTCCAGTGTTTGTTCTCATCTTCCTTTCTGCCATAACTGACATTAAATATTGAAGAGTTTCCATGAGTATCCCTTGACTGTCGCCTCAGATAAAGTAGTGGGGTTTTCCAATCTCCCGTATCTTGGCAGAATAGAACACATATTTAAGAATTGACATCAGTATACTAGTTCCTACTTCTGCTGACAAAACAGTGGAACCAGTTACTGACTTGGACAGAAGGAATGGATATTTGCATGTGATCTCCGGTGATTTGAGCTATGGAAACAATAAATGTATTCCAAAAAGTCATTTGCTACTTTTACAATGGAAAAATAAATACCCCAAGCCCTGCTCTGTTATTTTCATGGAGGAAGCAAAAATGGTCTAGGAAAACCAATCATTGAAAAGGAGACTGAAACCAAGTGGCTTGATTGTTAATACTAAGTACCGTTTAGAGATGGTAGTACTTGTGTTAAGTTTGTCAACCATTCCATTACATAATTAGGTAAAATGAAAATTCACTTTGAACTTTTGCTTCCCTTTAATTACTCAATTCACATTTTGAAAAATATATTCAAGTATAGTAGTATAGGTAAGTGTAACCTGATTTTGAGGGGTTTGTGATGTATTTTCCTCAAGCATCAAAGAATTTGAAAATCTTGAGTATATATATCATATTTAAATTTTTAAGTCTTAGCACATATGATTAGGCATATCCCACAAATCACTTGTTTCTAGAAAGATCTTAATATGTTCTACAGATTTTTAAAAATATGAGTTGATTAGATTGCCCATTTGCAAGCATTTTTAATTTTTGTAAGACATATATTTAAAAGACAAGTTATATTTCTTTCTCAAATTGCTAACCCATTTTTGTGACAGTATTAAAAATGTGAATTTGTAAGTCTTAAGCATTATAATATGGCGTGATAACTGAAAACTTAACTAGAATCCTATTGGTGAATTCCTTAGTCATGAATTTCTCAAGCATAATTTAGCAAAGCATTAAAAATAGCAAGAGTTTTCATCCATCAAAACATAAATCTCTAAATAACTGTCCTTACAGTTTTGCTTGTCATTAAACTTCAGTGAACAAAATTACTTCAATGAGCTTTAAATTCTGTTTGCTATAGGAGAAAGTTGGTCTTGGACATTAGGAAGCAGTTCTTTCCTGTGAGCATGGTGAGACAGTGGCCCACCTTGCCCACAGAGGCTGTGGCTGCTCCATCCCTGGAGGCTTTCAAGACCAGGCTGGATAGTGCTGTGAGCAACCTGGGGTAGTGAAAGGTGTCCTTGTCCATGGAATTGGATGAGCTTTGGGGTCCCTTCCAACCCAAGTCATTCTATGATTCAATGAGTCCATGAATAGATGACAGTGCATGTTTCTGGCTGTGTTGCCAGGGCCTATTTAAGAGCTTGGCGTAAGACTTGCATGCCTTCACATTTTTGTCTGTAGTCATTTACCTAACCAGTCCTATCAGATCGTCTTTGAAAGGGGTATCAGTTTTTATTATAATTTTTGCCATTACACTTAATAGCAAATTGAAAGTCATTACAAGTTTAAACTATCTTACTAGCATTAAAGAGATGCAGACTAGAATTTTGTCCTTTCCATTCACAGCAATAATTTTACTGAACTATTACATTTCCTACCAAGAAAATAATTATGACATCAAAGAAAAGACTTAATAACTTATGGCATCTAGCTCAACCCACAAAAACCCAGGGTTCGCAGATTGCATAAGTAATGAACGAATGAACCGTATCTTTCCATCTTAAAGGACCTTCCCACAATTCTCTAACAGCTTCAGGTCTGCCAAAAACTTTATAAATACTACAGTATGAGAAGCATTATGCATACATTTGATTAACTCTGGTCTTGTGTTTTAGGTTTCCCAAGAGACCATATATGGCAGACCAGTCAAAAAAGTGTTGTGCATTTAGGCTCTCCTCTTTCTAAAGCTGCCTTCCTTCCCTACAGCTGTGCACTGGTGTAGGGCTCCTATTAGCACATCAGGTGTCACAGTTACAATTGACAAGAAAAGATACTCTTTTATGCTACTGAACACCCATTGTATAAACCTCATGCTCTGGATCCTGACTTGTAACCAGGGGGCCCCACAGATAAAGACTGTTTAAAAATGTACTCCTGTCATGTGCCCATCCTTTACCAGTGGCACAAATATCTGACAGCTGCACCTTCTGAACTGTGGGGCTGATTATGGTTCCTTTTCAATGCTGTGCTTTGAGCATTGGTGATTTAAAGTCTGGTTGTTGAGAAACTGAGCTGTCTGCAGAGCAGGGAGAAATGGAGCATCCCGTCAGATATCCCAAGTTAGGTTTCCGTTGAGCATCAGTCTGACCCTTTTGCAAAATCTGCAGCTTTTGATTCACACCAATGGTTAGCAATGAAAAGATTTTTAAAGTATTTGGAGCCATTTATCTCCCCTATATCTTCAATTCTATATTTAACCAAAAAGAAGCAGTTTTGCTTTTATAAATTTTTCTCAAAACATACTTTCTCTTTCCAATAAACAGAACAAAACCAAATACAAAGAAATAAAACTTTCATAGATCCTAGCAGCAGCAATATAATTTCTCATTCCTGAATCACAAAAGACATTAAAAATCCTTAATTTACTGATGGTATTGATCAATCTCTTTTATGTAGATAATTGCTTAGATTTACATATCTTATTTTAAAGCTAGGATTGGTGTATTGTGCAGGAAATAAAAATAGGCCACACTTCTGTCACAATCCAACCAAAACATAAATATCCATTCTTCCATTACCTAGAAATTTTTAAGCAAAAGGTCCTGTGTCATTGCTAAGACTGATGAAAGAGCTAATCACGCTGAAAGGATCTAATTCTGTAGCACTCCAACCCTGAAAAATCAGGGAGTGTGGCAACACTGCAGCAAGAGGAGTCATGCTGAGCAGCTGAACACTGCATTTTGAGTGATCAGGGGCTCTGCTAGACTGGAGTTTATGCTGATTTGCTGAACTCTGTGGAAGCAGGGAAGCAGAATTATCAGCCTGTGATGAAACTTTTAATCTCCCTATAATTCAGAAAGCTAGCCCAGAAGGCTTTGAACTCACTAGAACTCAAACTATGCACTTGGAGCAGACCTTTTAAGATGAAGCCTGTTTTATCTGAACACTGTGTGTTTTCTGATCATAAGTACAGGGAGCTCTTTCAGAGATGCCAAATCTTTCTATAGTTAAATAGTTTTCTTTTAAGTCTAACTTTTTATGCATGTAATGTTTTTGGATCAGATAGGTTCTAGAAAAGCAATAAGGATCCCTTTGCATTCACAGTGAAGAAAAAATTAAAAAACATTAGAGAAAAAATTTTCCTTGAGGGAACTGAAAACTCTAAGTAAACATAAGCTCTGTCATGTAAAGTTTAATGGGAGGGGAATGATATCTTGTACCCAGCTCTTCATACTATCACTATGTTCTAAGGCAAAAAATAGTACTGAAGCTCCTCTGCATAGGAATTAAAACCTTTTTTGGGTACGTTTGATCTCTTAGTGACTGACTGCCTGAGTGACATTTAAGAATTTACCGTCCTTACCTGGAGCGGAACACACTTAACTGGGTATTACTTTTTACGAGGAGAAATATCCCAGATTTAAACCTGGCTCCTTATCCCAGAGGGTTTGCTATTTTACTGCTGTCTGTGTCATGATATCAGCAGTCTTTGTATAGACAGGAACTAGAAATATAAATGCATTGAGTTATCACACTTTGGGATTTATGCTAACACCCCAGCAGAACTGTAATCCCCCCTGCCCCTGTATGCTAAGTAAATTTGTTTTGGAAATAAATGTCATTATCATCATAAGGTAAATGATATTTAAAATGTTAAGCTACTTAGCTTGCTCCTCCTTCCTTTCTTCAGAACTGCTTAGAAGTCAAAGGCTGATGACAGTGTCAGATGAATAACAAGAAATACTTTTGTCCTCTGAAGGATATTAACATACAGAACTATGCTTTAAAAGTGGGCAACATTACTGAAACTACATTACATTACCTATTGCACAGCAACTCATTTTGCAAGACTGTGATTCATTTATATTGAATATAGTCTCATTTCAGCCTCATCTGAGATAATCATTTGCCTGTCTTAGAAGAGTTTTTTTGATGAAAAATTGTTTGCACCTGGTGGGCTAACACAATGCTTATTCTTTAAAAGCCACTGGCCTGTGGAACCACAGAATGCTTATTCTGTAGGAAGGAGAACAGGAAAGCAACTAGCTCAGTTGTGCCAACTTTTACCAGTTCACCAGGCGGTCAGGGTGTGACTTGGTGACCACCAGAGAGATGCCTGGGACAGAAGAACATGAGCAGAGGGCAGAAAACACATGTTAATGATTTGGAGAAAATGTTTATTATACACATATTTATTCCAGGAAAATCAATGGATACATATGTCAAATATTGTCTATAAACAGGAGCTTTTTCTAAGATCAGTATGGACAACTTTCAGGGGAGATACTCCCTCATGCATCCGGCCACATAAAGAACACCTGCTTTGTAATGCTGCATTGGTGTTATGGAGTTTTATTTTTACTGAGTTTTGGTAAGAGTTTCACCACATGGCTGCCATCCACATACAATAAATCCAAAGTACATCCTTAGTATGGGATTTTCAGGTAGGATCACATAGCAAAATAAGGACTACCAGTCAAAAGGTACTAACTAGACTGAGGAGGAGGTGGATCTGTAGGAATATTAAGAAAGCCTCAAAAAGCAGGTCATGAAATTTATATCAATTTATAGGTTGAAGGCATCCCCCCCATTTTTTTCTGTAAAACTAGTAATACAGTCAGGACAGTTGTCTTGATTCCTTAGTTAAAAGAATACGTATGGGCCACAATTTTCAGAGACACAGAGACACAGCAGGCACGACATCCACTGTTCCATGCACAGCTGTTGCAGATATTGAGCCTACCAATAAATGTTGTTGCTATTAGTGCCATGTCCATGAGTTACAATAATTACAGAAAAGTTGAAAAACATTGGTTTCTGTCTGTTCTCATTTCCGTTTTTAAACTGGTGTTTTGAGAGCAGATAGTATGTTTTTCCTCCTTTGCAGATTCAGGTGTAAACAAGGACATGGAAGCAAGCAGCTGTTGTGACATGTGACCTACATTCTCTCTGTAATTTTTTGCATTAAAAAAAAAAAATTATTATATCAGACTCTTTATCATGCTTTGAAAATCAAAAAAGACCCACTGTAAGTAATGACATATTGCTGCAGTATGGTACAAAATAATAGTTGAAGTAAGTAGGTACAAAGCAGAAATATTTGATGGCTATTTTCACTATTCCATTTAAAATAAAAAGTATCCTGATTTAATTTTTCATAAATAAAAAGTCTAATTACAAGGTGGTAGGAACACATCTTTCAGAAGAGGAAATGAAGGCTAAAGGACATTTAAATGCAAGTATTTAAAAATTTTTAAATGTGTGAGGAGTTGAAGGCCTGATGAAGATTACCATAAAGTGATGGTTCTCTATGGAATTTTTGACAGTCACATCTGACCACATTTCTCTCACAATACAGAGATAAATCATTTTAAAAGAACCTTTTTAGTTAATTTTCTCAAGAGGAGAAAAAGCAGAGATTGAGGAATGGTTATGACGCATGTCATGTATACAGGAAATACTCTCACTATAATATGCTCAAAGCAGTCTTCAATCTATTATCCAGGCAGCTCACTATATAATATTTAAAAGTTGGACACTCCTTGACAAAAGCTATCTCAGTGACAATTCTCCACTAATAGCACCTAAATAAAATACATGCCTTTTAATGTTTCTGTGACTGTTTTTCTTTCCCCAAAATCTCATTTTATTATTTTATTTGAGGGAGTATCAAGTTGTATTACTACTCAAAGAATTTTTTTAAAAATAAGAGGTAAATTTGCATACTGCAAATGTTAAATTGCAGAATTTCTTAATACAATATATTCTGAATATCAAAACTATAAATGCTGGACAAATTCATGGAAGAAAAAATCTGATCTGTAGTTAAAAGGCTCAGGAAATCCTGTAGTCACAACTGTTTCAATATGGAGTAGTAAATGGGGAGAAATTCCCCTATATACTTCCTTCAGCCTCGAATTTTTGAAACAAAATTAAAAGTTAAATTTTGCATTCATTTAGTTCTCCAGTTATAACCACTCAAATAAGAGGGAAACCATTATTTCCTAATCTGGCACAGGGAAGATATGATGCATAATTCATGCTTTCGCTGCCAGTCTTGAAACACCAAGTGTTTTAATACAGGGGTAGAATATTCGCTTTTCAAAGATAGATATCTCTAAAAATGCAGTAAATTCCAAAGTGCACTGCCAATTTATTAATACAAATTTAATTCTTAATATCATGAATTTTGCTGAAGTCACTTATGCAGAGCAAAGAAATATCTGATAAAGCAGTTACATAAATTAACATTTTGTGCATGATGTATTTACAGCACAGCATGTGACTGTACAAAGCAAAAATGGTTATAGCACTTGGAGTATTTAAAGATGAGAAAGCTGTCAATCAATATTGGCCTGTGGGGAAAAACAGTTTTATCCAAAGCAAAAACAACAACATGGATTAGAATGAGTTATTAGTAGACAGGACTCCAAAAATAAGAGCCTTGGAGATTAGGATGTGAAAAAAAAAAAAAAAAAAAGGACAAACAGCTAAGTATTTGTTTTTAAAGAATGGGTTTTGGTGGTTCTTTAAGTTAACTGCACATCAGTGTAGCTTTGCAGGACTCATAGTGGCTGGATGCTGGTCAAACAGCTGAAAAGGGCTTGTGTTTGTGCTGCACATCATGTGGATGTATTCTCCAAAGCCCAGTGAATTGTACCCTTACCTTGTCCTCCCAAGACCATTTATGTGTTTTATGGTAAACACTCAGCATAAAACAGAAATAAGTCCCAAAGAGGTCCAGAACAGATAACCACAATGACCAGTGATTATCACCACAATCCAGCCACTCCAGCTATGAGTTTATAGATCCCCAGCAACACACTGAAATATGTCTATAATAGGGATGTTCTTACAAAGAACTGAATCTCTGACCAATGCTCTGCCAGTGCTGAAAGTAAACAACCTCATGGTTGAGCCTCTTCCTTGGCTGTGACCACTCCAGATGTCTATGAAACACAACAAGATACTGGCCAAAATCCTTTGGGCTATTAGCAAATACCATTTCTGGTTAGAATCATATTTTAGCAACTTCCAAACCTTTCAAATGCCCTCACGCTACAAATAAAACAGCTTCATTCTTGACCTTATTATTTTTCCATTTAACAGTTGCCTCTCTGACAAATCAACCCAGCTGAAAACTGTGGGTGAAATATTGCTGTAAGCAATGTATGCATTACATTTTTTAACCTTGAAAATATAGACAAATTATTTTTTTTCCCCCAGGGACTCCAGAAGTAAATAAAACTTGAACTTTTTTTCTCAAGTTTTCTTAACTCTTCAGGTCAGATTTGAAACTACAGGAGTACCTGACAATGAATTAGACAAGTGAACAAAATTATGACAATGGTCTTTATGTAATGTTTAACTTTTAGAAATCAGAAGTATATAAAAAATTAATATTTTTTAAATTTGAATATTATTTCTAAAATGTATTTCAACATCCCATCAAAGGAAACAAATATTTCATTTCTGTACTATGGAGGGCAGTAACATTCCCCTTTTTCACCACCTTGAAGCTCTCTGTTGAGGCAAAGCTCCAGATGGATATAACTCAGAAGGCATAAATTAAAGCAGTGAAGCTCTTTTCCCTCTTTCCCTTCATTCACTCACTGAATAAAATAATTTCCCTCATAATGCATATCTCTTTCCTATTTTATTTTTCTCATGTAGAATAGCTTGAGTTCACCTATAAGCTGTAGAGTATCAATGACAGAAGTGAAATACAGTGATTGTGCCAATATGGAGAGACTGATAAATACAAGATAATTAAATGCTTCCTTGGTGTTTTGGAGTTGTTTAAGATACAGGTTTCCTTACTTTTATTTCTTTCTCCTCTTGCTTGTGTTGTGTTTTCCCTTTCCTCAGTCCATCCTTCCTCCTTTTCATTTACCTAACTTCCCTCCTATTGTTTTCCCATTGAAAATAACACTCCAGCTTCTGGTTTTTCTCATCAACTCCACAAGGAGGATATACCAAAAACAAACAAAAAAAAATCCCTATACTTCCTTTGGGAAATGATTCACCACAAGGCACAGATTTTCCCTAATACTCTGACACAAACAAACAATGGAGAAAGTGCCTCTTGCTCCGAGTGAGTGCACTCAGGCTGCCTGAATCAGAAATATGGCTCTGAGGGTGGTTCAGCCCCTGTCCAGCCACTCTGCTGTGAACATGTACGTGCAGGAGGAAGCATTCATTTGGCAGAGCTGTGGCCTTTTTCCTTCCACAGCCCTCCACACCAGTCCACAGAGATGGCTGATTATTGCAGTGAAAGAAGCAGACTGAAAGACACATGGACAAGAAAGATGCATTAGGACTGAGTTACTGATGCTCCTGACCTTGGCTACTTATCTCCCCACACTCCCTCAGTCAAGAGAGGGATCCTGGGCACCAAATATTGCAAAGCAGGTATGTAAAGCAAACATGTCTGAATACATTCCCTAAAACTTTTTCTCAGTGCCTTTTCTTTGGAAGAGGGAGACTGTAGCAAAAGCAGAACAGACTGGACTAACTAAACCAGGGGGAAGCAGTCCACTTTCACTTTGTGGGTTTTTTTAAATTTCTATTTTTTAAAAAGCAAAAGTTGCTCTGCTATACTTTTTTGGCACCACAAAGGAGTAAATATATTCCTTAGGTTGCAGTAGTGCTGCATATTTTTATTTATAAAGTACTCAGGATAAAGATTTTATGCAGGCAATTCCATGTTCAATATTCTGCTTACTGATGCAAAGTCTGACCAACAAATGTTCCTATACAATCGCTCTCAATACATACATTATTTTGAATGCTATTATTTTGTATTCATGTTTACTAGGAGGTATTTAGAAACTGGAATATGTAAAGGGCAATGCATAAAGGGATGTTTTATTTGTAAAATGTATACAGATGAGGAGTCATTACAAAAGGACTGGATGGCAACCTAGAATAAGCAGGAGGCGTGTACTTAAGGAAAAGCTATCAGGAGATATGCATATGTCCCTGGTGTATGGGCAGAGAAACCAACAACACCACAGAAAGTGTCACTCTACTGACTCTCTTAAAACCAATCAAGTTGCCTGAGGCAATGCAACACACTGGAAAATAGGATTGATGAAACCTACATGACCATCATGGAAAATTAAAACACTACTCCCCTCTGTTGGAAAAATACAACCCGTTTTTCAGAGGAAATGTCACTTACCCAGGCATACCCCCCTTCATTATTTGCATATTGTGTCGCCTAAACCCCACTGGTATTTGGGAAGTAAACAGAGCTTGATACCATAACAGGAATACAGCACAAGCACAAATCCCTGAGTTGTGCAGCCTCCATGGTCCTCTTGGTTTAGCTTAGCTCTGTCTGCACCCCTGTCTGTGTCCAAAATCCACACTTCCTTATGATCTCAAGATGGAACTCCATGAGAGTAGTGCTATCCTGGTGTGTTAAATTCAGTGTAGCATTTACTGGTTAGAATGCGGATGAAACAGCTTGAGAATATCTTGATGAGGATCTAATTGCAGCCTAGAAGCTTAAAATAAACCAGTGACAATGAAACAGCTCTAATTTTTCATGGAATCACAGAATGGTTTGGGCTAAAAGGGACCTTTTAAAGGTCACCTAGTCCAACATTGCTGGAATAAGCAGGGACATCTTCAACTGGAAGAATTGCCCAGAACCTCCTCCCATTTGACCTCCAATGTTTCCAGGGATTGAGCACCTATCACCTCTCAGGGCAGCCTGCATTACTCCTTCAATTTTTTTATTCTGTTTCACATTTAAGAGCATTATTTATTGCACAGTAGGACTTAAGAATGGCTATTTAGAGAGAAGATAAATAGAGAATACATAGAAATGGAGATGTTGTACCCTGTCCTGTACATTTAGCATTAAAAATTTTAAATGGCAGGAGTACAATTTTAAATTGTACTCATTATCCCATATGTTTTACCAATTATTTTAAGACAAATAAACAAAATAATTAGTTTCAAAATACTTTTAGATGTCAGATGGGCCCAAATTGAACCTACTCATATGTGAAAAGCAGCCTAATTTTTTCATATTTAAGCCTGATTCTCTTTTATTATTTTAACTTACATTACCATTCCCTTCCTGTACAGAAAGACTTTTAGGATTTGTTGTTTCTATTTTAAAAATGCAAGAAACAATTTCTAATATGTTTATTGCTAAAATACTTACTAAATTAACTTGACTTCCAGAAATTAAGGTGCAATGTTAGCGTGTAAGCAGTGGAGAGATACAACCAAGGGATTGCTTTCAAAAGTGTAAATTTTTATGCCTGGAAACAGAGATACCTGTTTTACAGTGGTCACTTTTTATTAGCTCCACCACAAATCATGCTGACATGACAGTAAGACTGCACTTGAAACAGAAGTCTGTGTGTTAGCCAAGCCTCTGATGTAAAAATACCATTAATATACAGATATGCATTACTAATCTGTAAAAAGTAGAGTGAGTTGATATCACAGGGAGACAGAAGAAGCTGATCTTAAATATAAATTTTTCATAAGGCAAATAAAAAATACATGTAATCACACACGCAAGCTTGGAGTTAGAAATCTTCACAAATACCCAAGCTGATGTCAACATGGGCAACTGAAGTCTAATTGCTGTGGTATCCCACTAATTTTTCAAGGAAAAAATAGGAGAATAAATTCTATTTTGCTTCTTTTTTTTTTCCATTAATCAACAAGAAAGTACCATCCTTGGTCACACAATGGCATAATGCCCAGGGTCATGTGATAGGATGTGCAGTGAAGTATATACCATGTTATCCAAACCAGGAGGAGCTAAAGAGGGGTGCATCTACTGTACCCCTTAGCAGATAAGAGAAGGATTACTTTCTTCCAAGCAGTGTTTCATTTCTGGCTGAAACAGGCATTTTGTTTCTCAAACAGAAAACATCCTTTTTAGAATGCACACACAGAAGCACCTGCATTATACTCTGAAAATTATTTTTGGTTATTTGCTAGGTGGTTAGTTTCTTGATCTGAAATTACTTTACAAGATGTTAGAAGAGAAGATTAAATTTGAGAATTTTTATTTATTTTAGACAATCTATCTATTCTTCCTCTTTTTTCTTGGACAATACTGTTTAATACAACAGCCTCTCATTAGAAGGAAGAATACTTTTACAGCCTTAAAAACATAAATTTACCCATCAAAGTAAATATGAAGGAATGAGGATTTGCTTAAGTTTTAGCTTCTATATTTTTCAGATTCTGTGCTGCTTTAGTGGGTAACTCTGAGCTCCATGGTAGGTGTTACAAGCTCTCTTCCCAGGGTAGGTAGACAAAACAATCCTTTTTCAGCTTGTCCAAGGACAACTGTTACAAGCTCCAAGCCCAATGGTGAATTGAAGAGAGAAAAACAAGGAGGATGGAACTTCATAACCTAAAGCTATAGCTGGACAATTAACTCCAATATGTAAATGGACCAAAACTTTATCAAAGTGTGAGACTGCATGACCGGTCATCCATTTTCCAACCATTTTGCGTCCATCTTGGGTGTAGCTCTTTCTGGGCTCTTGTATTGCCCAAGGTGTATCCACTGAAGCCTTTTAATAAATACCTACTTTATTCTTTAACTCTGCCTAGCCTCTGTTCCAGGTCAGCCTTCAGAAGGCATCATCAGAAAGCCCTCAAAGAAACTATGCCTGGTCCTCCTAGGTAGGGTATTGGTCAGCACAGCATTCCATGTTTAGGAGCTAGAGATCCACACAACAGTTTGCCTCAGTAGGCAGAGGGCTGTGCTGAATATACAGGGTGGCATTCAGGGCTGTTCTGTGCTGCACAAAGTTCTTGGCTGCAGGATAAACACAGCAAGTTCACTGGAACAGAGGAGCCCATGGGCAGCTCCCACTGGGTACCAGTGATTTCACCACCTGCCTGGCCTCACCTTTACTACGAGTGCAGCAATGAGTGCCCATTATAATCCCTTAGGAATAGTGTTGTTTTCTTATAATGAAACAATGGAATATCTCCCAGTACTGAAAGGGAGAGCTTCTCTGCACAGACAGGATCTGCTCTGCACAGTGTGCCATGGGAAAATCCATGTTTTTTGGATTACATCTTGTGGTGCACAAACTCAGGGTGCCCCAGCCATTCATGGAACATCAGGTTTCACACCTACTTATATTACTCTTCTTAGTTTGTCTAATTAATGGAGTTATCTTATTGAGCCATTTGTTGTCAAAGCCTTTATTGATCCAGAAAAAGCCCTGCATCATCTCTCCCTCATTTCAACTCTTATCTTCCACCCCAGTGCAGAACAGGCAGGTACATGACATGAAGAGGCAGGTATGCTTGTAAGGCTTATCCTCTGCATTTGACTTTTTTAAATTGTTGTTTCTATGAAAGTTTATACATATTTTCCATCTTCAGCAATAGTTTCAAGTTCAAACCTCAGAAGAATTAAATAAATGAATTCTATTGACTCCACCATGAAAAATTCTAATCCATAATCCATAGGCCGTAATCATGGAAATGCTTGCATAAACCCATAATCTTTCACAGCACTATTCCTCCTATGAAATACATTTAAGTAAAAGATCAAATACTTCCATGACTGATGCCTGAACTTCTTTCAATCCCACATATTTGATGGTTAAGCTAAAGCATTTCTGTTCTCTTTCTTGTCTCTCTCCTTCCTGACATAGCAGCTTCCTATCATAGCAGCTTAGCAGAGCAGATTTCTGTAAACAAGGTGAACAGAGAAAATCAGAAAGACATCAGGGAATAACTTAGAGGAGAAAAGAAGACAGTGGAGAGAGTAGCAATATATGGGTTGTTAGACTACCCAAACTACTTTAAGACCACACAAGTTTTAGTCAAAGTAAATAGTGTAAATATTTCTTCTTTAATATCATGAAAACATAAAGCTGTAGATATTGAACAGTTATGCATGAATCAATTTGATTTGTAAAAAGTAAGCCTGCAGTCATATGTTTTCAAGGTGTCAAAGTAAGGTCTTCTTTCAGGCCTACTTCTAACTATTTATCATAATCTGTCTCCAGTTATTTTAAAATTTCTTTAATTTAATATTTTTTGTTGAAAAAACAGGAATTTAGACTGCTTTTTGATGAAGTTGTGCATTAAGAGATATTTTGAATAATATAAGATAATAGATTAATTTCAGAAACTGGAAGAATGCCTAACATAATCATATTAGGCTTGATTGAATATCTAAATCATAAATCATATAAATTTGGGAGATTCTGAATGTATAAAACATTATATGTGAGTTGCCAAATTGCTAGATGCCAATTTCTTAGTAACTGTTAAATGAAGTTACCAGATGAGGTTTCGCTTATGTCAGAGCTGAAGACACAGTTACTTACCCATTCCTCAAATATGTAATGGGTAATCTATTCTGGTTATTTATTTAAGTAACCTGTAATAGCTACAGAGTTACAGGTAAGAAGAAGGGTAAAATTGGCTTCCTGTACTATTCTGCCCTTCCTTATTATCTCCATCTAATTAACTGTGTAAGAAGCTAACTGTGCCTTTTTTTTTTTTCCATAGGGTATTTTTTGCCCAGCCAGTTAGATTATTTCATGAAACTGCATTAGAATGTGGACAGAACATGTACAGGAGACAGCCTCTCTATTAGGATGCAAATGCTCAGTTAAAGTATTTAAGAATCATGTAGCAGCTGTGACGGTGCCAGAGGTAATTAAACTCAGGCTCTAAAAATAAGTTTAAAAGTGCATGGTGCTGCATCCCATATTTGATTTTTCCTCCAATTGCTTATTACATGAATTTATCTTGATAAATTTTACTTAGACTGGAATTTTCCTGTTATGCATTCATGTCAATAACAAAAATCAAGTCAACCAACTTGTATTTTGCTTCTGCCAAGGTCCCCATATATAGTTAAGCTTCTGACAACTTTGAGCTTAGCTCCTGTGCTGGTTTTATAATGCTGTTACCAACTAAAAAATGTCAGGTACGATAATAATCAGCCACTCAGGTAGAAGAAGCCAATTCTCTTGCTTAGGTTACCTCTCTTTGAACACTGTCTTATTTCTCTCTGTTTTTCATATTCAAAATCTTCATTTAAGGGACACTGTTTGCCCTGTCATTTGAAGTTTGAGGGCAACCTGAACACACAGACATACAGGCATATGTGTTAATGTTTTGGAGTGAGTTCTCATAGGGATTTTAAGCTATAATCATAGACACTAAATACAGTTTTTCCTTCACTTGTACATAACAACTCCAGTATTATAGTTAGATCTCAGTTTATTCAGCTCTCTCTCTTTCTGTACTTGCTTAAAAATCAGTATGTTATCTTCTGCACCTCCAAATAAAAATGCTTCATCATAGTCAGAAGGTGGTTTTATTTACCTTCACCAAAAACTTCAGAAAAATACATTGGATAAAACATTCAGGTAACCAAATCTGACCAGGAACAGAAATCTAAGATTACAATTACTTAGAAAATTAAACTGTGATGTAAATATTAAATTATATTTATCAAAGTAAATATAGTTTGAGCACTATAAAAGTTACAAATGTTTAAATTCAGCAGTTTGACATTATCACATTCAAGTTTTTCAAATGGACTTGGAATATGTACTTATTAATTCTATCCTATTGCACTACCAAATAAGTATGCAGTAGCGACAATATTGCTTAACAGAGATTCACTAGAATGCAATTCTACTTGGACTATCAAGTTCTGCAAGATTTGGCTCCATTACTTCCTTAGGTTTCAAAGACTTTTCTAATTTTTTTTCTCTTTGCTCAACTGCAAAATGGTCAATATGACACTGATTTTAAAAGGCTTCCAAAAGAGCTGCAGAAGAGGAACTAAAGAGCAGTAAACCTGAATTCTTCACAGGACAAGTTTGGTGGAAACCATCCAAAAGAATGGTAGTCCAAAATTGATGGTAGTGTGGACAATCCAAAATTGATGGCAGTGTGGATAAATTATCTTGACTGGGAAAGAATCTGTATGGGTATTTTATGACTTTACACACAAATCCAGTGGCATTCTTCGAAGGATTTAAAAATCATGTGCATTAGACAAGTCCTGCTGATACAGTCTACTTCAAATTTCAAATAATGTACCCCTGTTTTTGTAAGTTTAGGTACAATGGCAGTGCCTCTGTCTCAAAAGCAAAGAGCAAAACTCAAAGAGGAACTCAGATGAGTGTGAAAGACTTGGTACACCTTCCATATTGGGACTGACTAGCTCACCTAGGGCAGTTCATCCTGGGAAAAAATATAACTGACAGGGCATTTCAGATCAGAAAGGATTACTAGAGAATGATTTACTATCTCTCTGGACACATTAATTAAGTGGCTTTAAACAAAACTCACAGTATATTCATTCAGAACAAACAGAACAATGCATTTTTCACAGAGAGTAAAACCAAGACACACCATGTTCTCATATTTTCAGTAGATGTGGTTTGCTGATTGATTCTTGATCCCTGCAGAGAAGATATAATGATTTTATGAACAAGCACTGATTCACAGCATGAAGGAATAAAATATACTAATCAAATTAATTAATACTGCACAGGCAACCTTTAGATTTCTTAATATTTAAGTGCTTTTCTTTGCAAATAATGTTTTATAAGGTTGTCTGTACATTCTGCCTAAGAGCTCTACCTCTCCATGAAATTGTACACACAGATCCTGAAATTATTGCAAATGACAGCATTCAGATAGATATATTTCTGAAGAAATGTACATCTCTCTCCAATACTCCTGCAGCACCCCACTGCAGTTTTCATCCATTTCAGAACTGATTTTCAATTGCAACTTATATTCTTCATAAGAGCTTCTGTCAGCTGTCCTGGTGCTGGAATTTACAAGTTGATCAGCACTATTTATGACTGACCAGTGCCTCAAAAAATCTACACCTGCGAATGTGGAAACACTGTCACCACTTCATTGTTCAGACTGGTGGGCATGTCAGAACTGGTTTCTCTTTTAAGTAACTGAGTAGCTATTTAGAAGTATTTATTTCTGAATCATTATTAAAACTCCTGCAGTTTATCTTCCACAAAAACATGAAACGCATGACAGCGGGACAGTAGATATCTTAGCTGACCTGAGATATACTGGTTTTCAATTAGAAAAATATCTATTTTGCTTCTAAAATAAGATTATCATATGTAGTTTTAGTAACATGCCAGGAATTTTTAAAGTGGTTTCAGATGCAACCTTTTGTGTGGTCTTTCCCATAGTGATGAACTTAGCAATACTGATATCTAAGGTCTAACTCTAACTCTCTTATTTTTTCTCAGAAAATTTATTAACTCAGCTGGCTTCTACTGCACAGAAAGTGTTATTAAAATGTCGTTTTATCTAAAATTAATTATTTTTTCCTAAATTCCTACTATTTCTCAACAACCAAACCAATTCTAATTATATAGATTCTGCTTCCTAATACACCCCTCCACAGTAAATGTCCCTGTAAATAATATAAATTTTTATATGAACTTCAGTAAATGAATTGTGCAAATGAAGGAAGCTTGGACTCTACACAAGTCAAGCTTTCAACAAACTCTCAAGGAAACAACTTGATACTAACACTTTTTTCACAAAACTTGCATTAGTGATGTAGTTATAATAATGAGCTTTTCATTTAGGCAGCCTTCAAAGATTTTCCCCAGCATACAGTGTGGACAGAGAAATCATGGTTATTTTGAACTTTACTTTAGGAATGCAGATACTGTTGCTATTGGTGAATTATGATGCAGACTTTCAGAAAGAAAGAATGTAAAGATGGTGATGAGTGTGGGCATTTAATCTCACTGACATTGATATGCTACTTTAAATTGAGTTATATCTGATCTAGACCTAATAAATTAGGCCTCTGTGTTGGTTTGGGTTTTTTCCCAGGGAAACAGTAGTAATATCTCAGATGAAGGATATATTACTTAAGAAAAGACCAATGACAGAAACAATCAGAAATGCAAACATTTCAGATGTTCAGATTTTTTAAATGTATGTCTTTTAGAGAAAATTATCTACATTTCTTGATTCTCTCATAGTTTCTAAAAGTGTATTAGTTGCATTAACTCATTGGATTGTATCATATCTTATAATGTACTGATATATAATACAAGATTATCATGTTTTCTTTTAAGAACATGAATGCTAAACTACGACTTTATATTGGTCCCTTTAGACTCTACTTATAATCAGTAGACAGAATCAGGTAACTCCAGCAGGCAATTTTTCTTAAATGCCTAAAATAAGTTAGAATAATTGCCCCTTATGATACGTTCAACCCAGCTTCAGATGACTGAGCTGAATCTTACAGAGAGTGTAAAAAACCATGTCCTAACAGCACTCTGTATTGTCTGCCATATTTACTGAAATTTTACAGAATTAAGGCTTAATATGGAAATGTTTCAGTTAGTATGTACTGTAGCATAAGCATGCAAAAACAAAATATGAAGATTTTCATATAAAATGTCATAATCTGGAGAACATTGAAATATACTGCTCCATTCCCCGTCAAAAATTTTTAATTCTTCCTTCAAGAAAATTGCAAGCACAAGTATCAGCAGTGTTAGTTCATTTATTCTACATAAAAACCAATAGAGTTTATCAAGCCCACATACTGACACAGTTGCTTCCCTGGTGAAGAAGTCACTTCTGATCATAAGAAAAATTTGAGGAAGAAAACAGAGATTTGCTTGTTTTGGAAGAATACATTAAAAATTGTTCAGTAACATTGCTAATTTTATTGGGTTTAGAGCTCATACAAAGTCCATATTATTCTTGCTTTGTAGCAGTAAGCTACTCCTATACACAGAAGAAGAAAGATGGATTTTAAAGCTATATTTTTTCCACTTTTAGAAATGACCACATGAGCAAAAATCATCCACTTTTCTTTTTCAAGTTCAGTTTTAGTGTCTTCACTGTGAAGTGTTTACCATTACTGTTTGCTCTGTGGTGGAACATTATCATGCAGATGGCTGCCTGTCTGCTCTTATCAGAGTAGCTTGGGTCACCATATGTAATTCTTCTATTTATCAAAGGCAATCTTTTAGATGCAATGACTGGATTCTCATTTCTCCAAAGATTCTCTCACTTGTGTCCTAACCTTTGGTAGCTATAGCCGACTTTTATCTCAACCTTTCCTCAAGAGCTTCCCTTGCCCATCTGTTAGACATCAGCTTCTCTACCCTTTGCAATACTTTTGAGTAATCCAAGAGAAAATTTTTTTACTCTGTGTCTTTGCCTAATGACATCTCCTGTTGTATAGCAAGAACTATTTAAAAATCTTCCTGGTTTAAGAGATTTGGGTAAGGAAAGCACATCAACTAAACTTCACCTTTAGGATGTCTTTATCTCTTCTATCTCCCAAGGGAAGCAACAATGTTGCTTAAAGATGTAGACATCTGTCTTTTGTGGGAAAAGTCCCCTGTTTTTAGAAAGCTGAAATTCAGGGTGCAAGTTCAGAACTCTTCTGATGTCAGGACTTGAGCATAACTCAAAATTACTCATTCTCTGGACTAAACTCAAAGCCATTTTTCATGAATATTCAAGACCCTTGTATCTCATTTTCTTTCCTGTTTCAGTTCCAGCACAGGAAACTTGGACATATTCCATTCAACTATCCCTTTCCTTTATATTGACAGGATAAGATTAACTAAAAATAATGTGGCTTTTGATCCCGTGATCCCAAGTTGGGATTTCTTTTCTGACATTAGTGTTTTTCTTTTTTCCTTTGTTTTCTCTTAGAAATGTGAACCTTAACATGAACCAGACTACCCACCACGTGCTTCATTGCTTCAAGTTCTCTGATCTAATTAGCTAATGCTTTGATATTTAACTACACCAAAAAAAAAAAAAAAATTAAAAAATAACAACCTTTACAGTTCTAATTATAACTTTAGGATTACAGGATTACAGAATGTCCGAGTTTAGACTATTTATCCTGAAAATAATCTCTTAGTGTTTCCTCTGTTATATGTTGGAACACAAGACATAAGGTGTTGTGGGTTTGTGCTTTCCTATTTCTTTCTCTTGATTGATTTTTCTCCAGTAAACAACTTCCTGTTGTGTAGCACAAAACTAAGTACAATTATGAGTGATCTTTTAATATTAAAATATTAATTGTTCAAACCAAACACAAAACAGGGAAGTCATTCTTCTTAAGGGTAAATTTTCTTTGTAATTGGCAAACCATGAATAGAGAAGGCTAGTCCCTCTGTAGCAAACTTCTGTAAAACTGCTACCTAAACTTTTCTGTCTACACTTTTACTTACTTGGGGTTCTCCAGATTGGCCTTTGTCCTGAAAGATAAGTGTTCCCACAAAATGTTGTTTAAATATACCACACAGCAAACTGCCAATTGTAAGAAATGCTTTCCTCCTGTAATTATACTCTCCAGAGTGAGGAGAATATCATTATACTTAGTATTATAGTTAACAACATCGACATTTTTCATGCCTTTATTTAAAATGTAGTCCTACAGAAAAGTTTTTCACAGTGAGCTGTAGAATTGCTCCAATGAAAGCACTTCTGAAAACATCCATCTTACAACTAACATTTGAATATATGGGCCAATAGCTAGAGAGCTTGTCTTGGTGGGCAATTTCCCCTTAGAACTTTTCAGAGTGAATCTTCAGTATAATCATCTTGTTCAACTGTCAAATTACTGAATTAGAGCTGCTGCCACTTTATATTGTTCAGTAGGTTCTGGCTTATTCTTGTGTATGTTCTTAAGTTTACTGATTGAGGGCAGAAATTGACTTATGTGCATGTATTAAACATTTGTCTTAAAAACTAAACAAGTGGTAATAACCTCCAATTGCACAACTAGCCAGCAAGGTGAAAAGACAAGAAAGCAGATTATTTTAGAGACTGTTTTGAGAAACACATCCACAACTTTCCTGCTACCACAGTACACCATTCACCTTTATTCAGTGAATTCCCCATCCAGCACACAGACAAATGCTGTGTTGACTTCTGGAATAGGTACTCAGCAGCAGAAGGCACAATGGGACAAAAAGGAAAGGTCATAGCTAGGTTGTAGCAATAAGTTTCTCCTATACAGAGAAGAAGAGAGACAAATTTTAACACAGCTATATTTTTTGCTAGGGCAAATAGCTAGGGCTAATTCCTACTGATTTCTTATGGCATATATTTCCTTATGGCACAATTTAGAGCGGTTACAGCCAGGTCCCTTGAGAATGCTAACTAGTTACTGTTTTTCTACCTCTCTTGTATGTCTTTATCCCCTGTGAGGCAGGTTAGCTTGAGAGTGCCTTACTCTCCCTTTTCATGAAGACAGATGGTGTATTAGCCAAAGTTTCTTCCTCCACTAGCTACAGGTGTTCAGCCACAGGGCCCAGGGAGGATCTATAGCTGCAAAAGCTCTGCAGCAGCTGCTTGAAGCTGCAAAAGCTCTGCAGCAGCTGCTTGAAGCACACTCAGCATACCAGTGAGCTGGCTTACACTTCTGGGGCAGATACATTCTCTGCTTTTCACCTGTGGCAACAGTCCTGTACTGCACTTCAGCACAAAGGTGCAGCTTATACTTAAATGCATATGTTCACTTCATTACCTCAAGGAACCAAGGGTCTGAAAATTGTAAATGACTACTGCTGTAGTTTCATTTTCCTACAGTTGTTTGGACAAGGTCTCTGCAGGCTGAACATCTTCAGCTCCCTCAGCCTTTCATCACAGGAGAGGTGCTCTAGCCCTCCGAACTGCTTCAGGGCATTTCTCTGGACTCACTCCAATATCTCATATCCTTCCAGTGTTGGGAGCCCAGAGTGGTGTCTCATCAGAGCAGGGCAGAGGGGCAGAATCCTCTCCCTCTCCTGCTGCCCACAGGGCTTTGGATGTAGTCTTGGATGCACACTTGGCTTTCTGGGCTGCCAGTGCCCATGGCTGACTCATGTACAGTTTTTCATTAAGCAGTACCCCCAAGTCCTTTTTCTCTGTTCTCAGTTCTTTCATTCCTGTGTGTGTGTAAATTGGGGGGATTTCCCCAGCTCAGGTGAGGACCTTGCCCTTGGTCTTGTTCAACTTTATAAGGTTCACATGGGACCGCCTCTCAAGCCTGTCAAGGTCTCCCCAGGTGACATCCCTGTTCTCAAGTACGTCAACTTCATCACTCAGCTTGGTGTCATCTGTCTACTTCCTGAGAGTGTACTTAGTCCCACCATCTCTGTCACTGATAAAGCCATTAAATAGGATTAGTCCCTTGAAGGACACCCCTCATTACCAGTTTCCACTTGGACACTGAGCCATTCACTGTAACTCTATGGATATGGCCACCCAGGCACTTCCTTCTCCATCCTACAATCCATCTATCAAAATCAAATCTCTCCAATTTAGACATAAGAATGTTGTGGGGGACTGTACCAAGAGTTTTACAGAAGTCCAGTTAGATGACACCCATAACTCTTCCTTGTCCAGCTACAGTCCTGATACAGTTATTCTTCTGTGTAGGGCTACTATGTTAGTCAGGAGGAAATCTGTTTGAAGACATTCTCATAAATTGGATTCAAGAAAAGTTGAAGGTTTCTCTCTTTTTATGGAGTGGAAGGTTATTGTGTGTACCACAGAGACATTCAAAATTGTCTTTATTTAGACTGTCACACAGCTGAACATTCTTTGATTTAATCCAAACTCCTTAGAATATAAAATTATTATTATTATTCTCATCCTTCAACTTTTGGGCAATATGCTAGCAAAACTAAAGGTGACCGAATTTACAAGATTATTACTGAGAAAAACTGTCTTTCAAAAAGCCATAATAGTGTGATACATCATATGACTCTGTAAAAGATACCATTTGGAACAGCTGAATCACAGGATCATGGAATGGTTTGGGAGGGACCTTATAAAGATCACCTAGTTCCAAACCCCTTGTCATAAGACACCTTCCATTAGACCAGCTGGCTCAAAGTCCCATCCAGTGTGGACCTGGCTTTCAGCACTTCCAGGGCTGTGGCATCCACAGCTTCTCTGGGCAACATGTGCCAGTGCCCCAACACCCTTATAGTAAAGAATTTCTTAGATATATTTAACTGTGCTAGTTTTCATAATATGGGTCAAATTTGTATCAGCTTGTATTTAGCTATTCGTAATCATGGTTTGTAGGATACAATTTTATGACACTTGAAACAGGGATAATCATGAAACAGCAGTGATAGAAATTGCATTTAGAAATTATATTCAAATCCTAGAAAAACTTCGTTGCTAAATTAAGGAGAAAAAAAAATATAAAAACTTAAAATGCACAGACACAGCTATTCATCAGTATGTACCAGCTGTCCTAAATATGTGTTTAACACTCACAAACATTTGTGGTTTGACAGCCTCTTGTGAGAGGCTCTAGTGTGATCTCTGTCCAAGGCAATTCCTTTGATAATGAGGGGGCGGAACTTGTCAAGACCAAAATAAAGAGAGCAGAAAGCTGTAAAACACTGCAGGTCACATCAAGGCAGGAAATGAGGAGTAGAAAAGAATTTGAAGAACACCTTGCTAACGATGCGCAAACTGGTAGTAAAAAGGTCTTTACATACATCAAAAGAAATAAAGTAGTTAAAGAACTCATGGGTTAAAAACAAAAGTGTTAGCTGGGGGAGGGAGTACGATGGTGTGATCAAGGATGGCAGAGCAAGCAGAGGACCTCAAAAACTTGTCTGCCCCAGGCTGCATCTCGATATGCTGGGGATTCATGGCACCAGATCGGCCTCCCACTGAAGATGGGATCTACATCAACTTGAAGTACCCTCACAGCAAATACAAGCCTAAATAGGGAAGAAACATGCAGGCTGTGCAAACATTTCACCTGTAAGTGAAGAAAGTCATCCAAACCAGGCGACAATGAGTCACAAATGATGAGACACCTCAGCTACCAAACCGTGGAACTACTGGTTGTGGCATAGAACCCATCCTCACAGTTGGGAAATGACCACCAAAGCGTCACTGCCAAGAGAGGGCATGACAGCCCAGCTTGAGAGGGAGAAACTGGAGAGTCTGAGCTTGTCCATTGTGAAGCTGAAACACCTGCGGCAAAGCTCACTGAGCACATGGGCAAGCAGGGGCAGCCAGGGAAGACTTTATCCTCTTGTGACCAGTGACAGGCTGCCCAGAGAGGTTATGGAGTCTCCCTCCCTGGAGATACTCCAGAACTGTCTGCACGCAATGCTGTGCCACTCAGGTGACCCTTCTTAGGCAGGGAGGTTGGACCAAATGAGGTGCTGTGATATCTTCCAACCTTGCCCATCCCGTGACTGTGATTTTTATAAGGCAAACTGCCCGACTGCGCGAGGCTCTCGAGAAAGACACCACGAGGGTCCCTCCCCTGGTTTCCTTCAGCTTACACAGTGCCCATGGGCACTCTGAGCGTTCTGCCGACATCCCCTCCCACACACACACACACACGGGAGCTGTTCACATCCACCCCTCAGCAGGGACATCTGTTTGCTCTCACCCCAGCACCTCGGGCTCTCACCGCCCGCCGCTCGGATCGTGCCTCCCCAGCCTGGGCAACGCCGCCGCAGCCCCGGGAGACTGACCCTGAGGCACGGCCCCGGGTGACCGACCCCGAGTGACCGATCCTGAGTGAGTGACTCTCCTCGGGATGACGGGCCCTGTGAGGAGGATGAACTCCGGGTGACTGACCCTCCAGGGGTGACTGACCCTGGATGACCGATCCTCGGCAGGTGACTGACCCTGAGTGGCCGACCCGCACCAGGTGACTGACCCGGAGTGACCTACTCCGAGTGACCGGGCCCGGATGCATGACGACCCCCGCGCGACCCCGTCTCGCCGCGGCAGGTGCGCGCTCACGGGGCGGGCCGGGGCGCGCCCCCGCGCGTGCGCGCGGCCGCCGCTGCGGGCCCGGGATCGCCGCGGCCGCGCCTGCGCGCGCCCCTCTCGCCTCCCGGACAAGATGGCGGCCGTGGGGGCGCCGGCCGGGGGTGGCGAGTGAGGGGCAGGGGCGACGCGGCCCCGGCGCTGCGTCTGAGCTGAGGCGGCTGCTGGGCAGGGACAGCGGCAGGGGCTGGGCAGGAGGCGGCCGGGGGTGTCCCGGAGCTCCGCGGCGGGGATGAGGAGCCGAGAAGCCGGGGCAGGGAGCCGGTGAGGAGGGAGCGGGGCTGCTCCGTATGCGCGGCTGGCCGGCGCTCCTCGCCGCTCCGGAGTCGGGGCGTAGCTCGGCGGCCCGGCGGAGGCGTCGAAGGAACCGCAGCGGCTCTGGCGGGGGCAGAGGAAGGCGAACAGGTGAGTGCCGGGAGCGGGATGAGTCCTCGGGGCGCTGCCCCCCTCCGGTCCAGTGCGTGTCACTCGAAGCCCGTGCAGCAGTTTTGCTTTGCTTTCCTTTTTTAAAATTTTATTTTGCGGTAGCACGATGTAATTTGACATAATTTAGTGGTTTGGTCCTTCAAAATAAGTCTGAAGGCATTCAGTTACTCCATAGCTAGAATATCCCTGGAGTATGAAGGCTGCGTCTTAGGAAGAGCTGAGCCGCTCTCTCCTGTGAAAAGATATTTAAAAGCCTTGACCTGCAAAAACCATAGTTAAAAACTCCACTATTAAAAGAGTAATTAACCTCAAAACTCTGTGTTGGGAGGTTTTATTTCTTCTGTTACGTGCCCTCTGACCTCTGGTGATGAAGGATGGGTGTGTACAGGTGTCTGTGACCACAGCCTCAGATTCTGTAGTCATTTTAGCCTTAGCGGCCATTCACAGCTTCAGAATTGGCTGGATGTAAAGCAGAATAGCTCAGATTTCTGTAAACATCAGACATCGTTGAGTAAGTGCAGAGAAATGAAGATTCCGCTGTACTAAACTGACTTACTTGTTTGCTGCTGCCTTGCATGTCCCCTCCCAGCTATAAACAATATAATGGTGCTGACCTGTAGAGCTGTAAGACAAGCCTTTTGTTAACGCTGTCACAGAAACTTCTAACTTTCTGAAAAAATAAAACATAATTATTCATAATCTGTTTTCATGTGGTTGCTTCTACCAGCTACTGGTTGAACTAGAAGAGGTAGTTTTGTATACTAGGTGGAGAAGTACAGGTTTGCAAACTTTGCTTCAGAAGTACGGCCGACATTTTGGTAAGTTAAGGCTACAACAAGAGTTAAATGAGATTAGGTAATTAATTGAAATGCAGAGAAACAGAACCTTTTCCTCTCCAGGTGCTATAATATTACATTTTTAAGCTGACTTTGAAAAAGCTTGAATGCCAGATGGGTTTGTCCAATCCTAAGCACTCAAGAAATATTGAAGTGGGCATCATGAGATCATTGTTATGCTTCAGCGTCAACTTCCTTGATATGTTTTTTTCCTGTAGTTGGGGTGAAGACTATTTATAGCATAGTTGTGCCCTTTGACAAAGGCCTTTCATGTACTTACTCTCCTTAGATGCTTGAGGTGTCAAAAAAGTATAATATTCAGTTAGAGGCGTATATGTGCTTGGTTGCATAAGGGAGAAAAAAAGATTGTGGACAGCCATATGGTGATCTAGTTACTGAATTACAGGTTTTCATTTCTAAGAAATACAATAAGAAACTCTGCTGACCACAAAGCATGTATTACAGCCTGCCTTGTTTATGCCCATCCCCCAAGCAATGAAACCCATGCTCAGGTGTGTCAGGTGTTGGTACCCAGACATCTGTTGCACAAAATATTCCCCACGTAACTGACATCACAAATACACAAATGCAGTTTTTTTGGAACATACAACAAATACCATCAGCAGTATGCTATGCCACTGTATGCATAGAGTTTGGGATACTGTTTTGGTTTGTATTATTGCTAAACTAGTAGCTGTTGACCCTAATAAACACCTGCATTTTGTATTTGCAGTATCTCGAGTATGCTTAATACACAAATATATATATTTTATGTCTAAAACTCAGTGTAGAAATTTAGTTTTCATAAATACTTTCAGGTTATTTTTAGAATCTCTTCTATCTAGATAACCTCTAGAGTAAGGCAGTTATATCTCTGTCATTGTATTTAAAATGAAACAGCTTAGTTAACAATAAATCTTCCTCAATCATGTCATGATTGAGAAAGAAAATTTTGATTTGGCTCACTTCATCTTGGCTAAACTCTAAAAATTCCTTCTTTCTGCACAAGCAAAACAGGTTGAATTGGTTTTTAATGGTTAACTTTTGTAGTGTCTTTCAAGCAACTCAATAACAATAAACAAAATTATTGACACGGGTGTTAGATATATGCTTTTGGAAATATTAGCAAGCTGTTCTGAAGTATCATGAGTGCACAAAACACCATGGAGGAAAGGCTGAGGGAGTAGGGCCTGTTAGTCTGGACAAGACCAGAATCACATCAATGTCTGTAGGTGTCTGAGGGAAAGGTGCCAGACACTTCTCCATGGTGCTGAGCAATAGGAAAAGAGGAATGGGCAGAAACTGATGCGCAGGAAGTTCCAGCAGAATATGAGGAAGAACTTCTTTGTGCAGATGATCAGACACTGGGACAGATTTCACAGAGAGGCTGTGGAGTCTCCTTCATTGGAGGTATTCCAGAACCTGGACATAGTTCTGAGCAATGTGCTCTAGGATTACCCTGCTTGAGTAGAGAGGTGGGACCATTTGAGCTACTGTGTCCCCTCTGCCCTTACACATCCTGTGAGTGGGAAGTGAAAAGACACCACTGATTTAGGGTAGTATTCATTTTGTCTCTACTTCTACAACTTCTCAGAAGTTGTTCCATGGCATTGTACAGTAGAAATGTGTTAATTCTGTGGTCTTCACTCACACTTACCTAAAATTCAGTGTTGGAATCTTTTGGATTTTGTGTTGTGCCTCATATTCTTCTTTGAGTTATCTCAGTATAATTTGGACATTAGAAAGCCATATGTAGTTTTTTTTATATCAAGTTACCATGTTTTCACAGTATGGTTTTAGTAACTTACCAGATATTGATACAATAAGCAATCATTTGGCTTTTCGGTAATGGACTTTAAATACAGACTTTTTAACTTTTAATGGAGGTATCAGTATTATGTATGTTAAAAGAAAAAAGTATCACGATTATTTTATGATCATTTAAGTGTATTTGGAAGTTTCCATTGTAAGTTTAAAAATGTGTGTATGAAACATACTGAATGAATGTATGTGAACTCTGCTGGGAAATAGTTGTAACGCATTTTTCAGTGAATCTTCTAATGGTTTGCTGTTCAAGCTTATGTTATTTTCATAATCCTTTTTTTTACCAGTATTGGTAAAATAAAACCCCTATTACTTCATAGCCATACATCTGACACCCTTCAGATTAACATACCCAACTTAAAAAGTTTCAGTACTGTTTCACACTGTTGGGATTTTGGTTCTAATCAACTTGAATTATCACTACAAAAACAACTTTGGATAAAATAGTGTTAAAAATAACTATGATGGTTATTTCAACAGCAGAACATGAGCTGTTGCCTGATTGCCGTTCAGTTTTAGTTGAAAAGTAGCATTGAGTTGCATCAGTTGTAGCTGGGTGATGAAGCAACTGGGCAGTGAGCATTTGCTCAATATTGTACCTCAGTTTAACAGGGGTAATGAAGGATATGGGAGAGGTATGTGGTTGGAAGAAAGGTTTAAAAGATAATACTTGTTTGGATTTGGTATCTCCATGTGCTACTCTGACACTATCTCTGATACTGCTCGCTGCTCATGGTCACAAAGATAGTATATGCTAATTTGAACCAACTGCCAAAGATTAATTGAGTTCATGAGTATGTTCATTTGTGTCTTAAAGCAGTCATTCTTTATTAAGTATTAGTAATCTCTAGTGGAAATAAGACATTTTAGAAGCATTAATTCTTTTTGATATCAGAGAGAATGCATTTTGCCATTACTTCCACGTGAATTTTAAGAAGATGAGAAATAAAATTCAGTAGACAAGACTATGGTGTTAATATGTAAATACAGTTGTATTACAGGACAAGTAGTTTGATTTCTCTATGGAGATGTTAAACTAAAGCATTGAAGTTTAAGTAGCAATAACATTTTGATATGGCTTTCGTAGCCATAGTAGCCATAATACTACATACAGAATAGTACTACAAGTAGTATTATTCTTCAGGGGTGCGTTTTAACCCTAAGCTGATAGAACATTAATCTGTAATGGAAGAAGAAACCTTATTCAGGTAGACTTTTATTTTCAAAATAAAAAGAATTTAGGCTGTGCAAAATAGTATAGTGATACCGCTCTTAATACAGTGATTTTTTTTGAAGCTATGAACTTTATATTCTTACCCTGTAACAGAAATTTGGTGACATAGTCAAACATTACTTAATACTTAGCTTCTCACACATAGATTAAATTGTTGGAGTGAAAGTTGCTTATTTTTCTGGAAATCAGATACCAATAAAAAGCTCTTACTTTTGCTGTTAATGGTATGATTCTTGGCTTCTTTAAATAGATTCTGAAATGTGCTGAGTTTCACAAAGCTGAGTTTGGCTTTTAGTAGATTCGCCTTTTTTTGTAGTAACTGGCATGTGGAGGGAACTGGAAGGAAACTAGGACTTCTCATTGTTGTGTGACAAGAGTGCAAAGAAATCATGAAAGCATAAATTGTGTGAGTTGGCTTTCCCTTTATTAATGGAAAAAGGTTCTCAGGATCACATGAGCCTTTTCTCTTCTCTGAAACCCCTGCTATGGAGAGTCCACATTGCTGCTGTTCTTCTGTTTAAAGAACCTCAGCCAAGAATCTCTTTAGAACTAAGCTATATATTTTCTTACAGAATAGTGTTAAAAAGTCCAATTTAACACATTTTACTTAGGTGTGTGAAGCAAATATGCCTACTTCATCTCGTTCTCTCACTTTAGATGAAATAAGTCGTAAAACTCAGTATAGTACTTGGCTGTGCTTTGCTATTTCTTGGAATAAGATTTAGATTTGTTTGCATACTATAAGTTGAAATTCAGCTGATGAATGAGAAGCATTTCCCTGAAGCTCCTACTGGCTTGTTGTATTACAGACTCAGCTGGAGTTTGTGGGCCGAGTTGAGGACTCTGTGTGGGTAGTGAGGTGACTTCTGATTCAGGTTTGCCAAGCTGACCTCAGTGCCAGGGCAGGCCATTGTGCTGAGTGCCATCTGTCTGCAGGATGACTGGGGATCAGGCCCTGCCTGCCTGGGATCCTGGCATGGGCTTATGAAAGGCAGGTCTGGCTTCACCAGCCTGGTCTTCTATTACAATGTGACCTGCTTGGTGGCTGAGGGAAAGGCTGTGGCTGTTGCCTGCCTGGACTCTAGTAAAGCCTTTGGCACCATCTCCCACAGCATTCTCCTGGAGAAACTGGCTGCTTATGGCTTGGACAGCTGCGGTGTCTGGGTGAAAAACTGTCTGGACACCTGGACCCTGGGAATGGTGATGAATGGAGTTACATCCAGCTGATGGCTGGGAGTTCCCCAGGGTCCAGTGTTGGGACCAGTCCTGTTGAACGGAGTGTTCCCTCAGTCAGTCTGCAGACAACACTAAGTTGGGCAGGAGTGTTGATCTGCCAGAGAGCCGGAAAGATCTGCAGAGGGATCAGAACAGGCTGGATCAGTGGGTGAGGCCAATGGCCTGAGGTTTAAAAAGAGCAAATGCACAGTCCTGCCTTGGGTGATAACAACTCCTACAGCTCTACAGGCTGGAAAACTGCCCTGTGGGAGAAGAGGGGAGCTGGTCAAGAGGAGCGGAAGATGAGGCAGCGTGTGGCCAGGGGGCCAAGAAGGCCAAGGGCATGGTGGCCTGTGCCAGCAGCAGTGGGGCAGCAGGAGCAGGGCAGTGAGCGTGGCCTGTGCTGGGCAGCGCTGCGGCCACAGCTGGAGTGCTCTGTGCAGCTGTGGGCCCTGGGGAGCAGAGAGGCATGGAGGGGCTGCAGCGTGTGTAGAGGAGGGAATGGAGCTGGGGAAGGGGCTGGAGCAGGAGTCAAATGAGGAGCAGTTGAGGGGGCTGTGGGTGTGTAGCCTGGAGAAAAGGAGGCTTAATGGTAACTGTATTGCTCATTACAACTGCCTGAGAGGAAGTTGTAGTGAGGACATTGTTTCAGCCTGGTAACAAATGATAGGACAAGAGGAAACAGCTTACACCAGGGGAAGCTTAGGTTTGATATTAAGGAAAATTTCTTCACCAAAAGGGTCGTCAAGCATTGGAGGAGGCTGCCAGGGGAAGTTATGGAATATCACGAAGTGGTAGAAGAAGTTATCATTTCCAAGTCCCTGGAGGTACTTAAAAGATGTGTAGTTGATGCACTTAGGGACAAGGTTTAGTGAGTGATGTCTTGGCAGTGTTATTGGTGTTCATGATCTTCAGGGTCTTTTCCAACCTAAATGATTCTTTAATCCTAAAAAAATGGCAAATGAATGCCTGAGTAAGCATGTCAGGATAGAACTTTTTGCTGAAGTGGATTCCTGCTCCTCATTTTGGTTTGTCTTCTAACATCTAAATTGTTTGGTTTTGGGGTTTGTGATTTTAGTGTATATTGTTTTGTAACTGTTCTTGGGAATATGGAAAGGTAAGAGAATAAGAAATTTCTTATTTCTATAACCATACTGGTTATAGAAATAAGAAATGACGTTCCAGCATAGAGGTGAAAATTAGAAGTACTGTAACATTAAATGTATCCATATAATTTCAGTGGATATTACCCATCAGTGTCTTGCAAGACTTTTTTGTGCAGAAGCTATGTGAATATCTTCGGTCACAGACTTCATGTTCAGATATATATAGAATGGATCTGTACACAAGCAGTATTCCATGTTGCTGCTTGTGTTATGCTTGGAGAAACAGAGTAAACTTCAAAATGATAGAAGCAAAGTGTTACTACATCAAAATTATTATAAGGAATTTGTCCAGTCTACTTCTTATATGTCATGTGGCTTTGTGTTGGAATAATTCAATGGAAATTCCAGTGTGTTACTAGAAATGAAGAAACACAGCATGTAGTGTACAGAGATCTTTGTTGTGATAAGTGTTTCTTGCTTTTGGGTTTTATAGTTAATAGGTTTTTTATAAGTTGTTTTGTAATAAATTTGTATCCTTCTCAGTTGGGATAGAGTTGCAGACTCTTTCTTCTCTACAATTCATTACACAAGTCGTTATAAAGATCATTTTCCTGCTTGCTGTAGGTAGTTGTTTCTCGGTGTGCCTAGAAAGTTCTTGCTTGAAACTGATCTCTGTTCTCAGAAATTATTAATTTGCCAAGTAGTGGAGTTTGATGAAACTAATACTGTTTTTCATGCGACTCCTTGGTTTCTCTTAATTACAACTTACAGCTACAAAAACACTAGTGCTGCAGAGAAAGGGAAAATTGAGGTGAGTTTATAGCTAGATCTCCATTTCAGTGTTTTTATTTGCAGGGAGGAGAAGGGGAAGGTTTAGTTATTGCTGGCAGCAGAGACCTGAAGATCAAGCTTACACAGTCTGTTAAAAAGCAGTCATATATGCTATTACAAGAGGACCTCCTATCAAAATCACTTTTTGCACAGGTATGCGGGCTCTTTGTCATGCAAGAGGATAATATTTTTTTCACAGATAGCGTGTACAAATTTCTAAAATACTGAACATACATTTTAGGAAGTCTTGCTGCACAGTTAACATTAATTAACCTTTGGCTATGTTTTGAAGCATATGCAGGATGGGATGGAAAGGAAATCTACCATGTTGATACCTACTTTGAGACATTGGAATTTAGTGGCTTGGAGAGTACACTGGTTTAGTTTGTAATTTTTTTAGAAGTGTTCTTTGTTTCAGACTTGTTATTGAAATAGACTCTCCAACCAGTTTGTTAGGTTAGGATGTCAACATTACTCAGTTTGCTGAGTGTATGGGGATAGCTCCACCCAACATCCACATCTGCTGTCAGAACTTTTCACTACACATTGTAGCAAAGAAATTAATGTTCATCGTCTATAAATAGGGTAATTATCTTCATTAATTAGTGTTCTGTCTTCCATCGGTTATTGTTTTCTTGCTTCTCATCCTAATTAGCCCACCTTTTCACTTGCTTTATTATCTTTATTCCAGAAAGAGAGAGTATTTCAATACAATTGCTGAATTTTCTTTTTTACTTTCTTGTTTTAGAGTTTTGCAAAATATCCTCGTGGTCCATAAATTCTGTTTTCCTTGTGTCCACTTTCAGCAGTAGATCTCTCTCCCAGGCTTTGTTAACATCCTTCTAGGACTGAGATCACTGAAGCTTATCCAGGTTAATTGGAATTGGTTTAGAAGAGTTACAGTAATTTTCTCAAACTCTGTTCCCACAACAGCAGGCTATGACAAATCTTGCTAAATTCTGGCTACAGTGACAGATGACAGAGCAGAAATTTACACTACTTATAATTAATTAAAACAATACATTAGAAAAGTTAATTAAAACAATTAATTAGAAAAGTTATTGGGAAAGTTATATCATTAACTAAGCACATATGGTACAAAACTAAGCATTAGTCTTGGATAGGGATCAAACATTATTTTGTGAAGGTTATAAGAATTTTCCAACATTTTCCTGCACTGCTACATAGACTCTTTTTTAAAAAGAACTATAACTTTGTATGGAAACAAATAGAGTAACAGGACTGTCATGTAATTGACTAGCTATAGGGAAAGCGTTTTGTGGGCCTGTGGTATAAGAATTTGAGCAGATATGTTCATGTTCTACAAGAAGCAGTCATGTTGCTTATCCATCATAGATAGTCATGGTTTCTTCTACTATTGTGATGTAACAACCACTTTTATTTTCATTTTCTTTCTGTTGGAAACATTGAAGCATTCTGTTGTCGCTGGTAATCGAAATACTTAAAATGCTTCTTTATAAAAAAAAAAAGTGGAGTAAAATGTGCCTAATTTCTGATGTAGTTTACTATTGCAGTAATTTCCTTGCCTGCTTGAACCATCTGTAAAGAAGTTGTTGGGTAATGCAGCATTTTTTGAGTGCAGTGGTGTTGATCATCATTTCAGTCATCAACAGTTACTTCCATTGCTTTTGTAAGTCTGACATCCTTTGGAACAGGCTAAACTATGAAAGAGGACATTCATTTTGGAAATGGAGTTAAGTAGTTTTATCAGACAACCTCTTAGTTTTATTAAGTTGTATTTGTGTGTACAGTGTCTGAATAAAAATACTGAGTTCCTCAGCTGTTCCTCTTGGACACCGGTCATAGTAGTGCTGTCTTTGTAGTTCTAAATTCAGATGCAAGTCTTGCAAATAACTTCCACTTTGTCTCAAGTCGCTGACATCTTAGTGTCATACTGCTGCTGTCCATCTTGGTTAGTGCTGCTCAGATTTCATGTGTCTTTTCCATGGTTACTTGTTTCCAAAACACCATCCTCATATTTGATGTGTTTTGAAAATACACATTGAAAGTACTTTTTTCTGTGTTGCAAAGTCTTTTGGCAATCATATTGATCTGGATGGTTGGTCATGTTGGTCTTTACTATTCAAAAAAGTGTAAGCTTGTTCTCAGGACCAGAAATTTGGTATGCCTTCCTTTGTTAGCTTTTTCATGCAATTAAGTGGTGAGTTCTAGTGCCCAACACTTTGAAACATTGTCAGAAGTCTACTTATTGTCATTTAAGGGTCCAAGTGGGTGACCTTTGCGCTGCTCCTGCCTATTTAGTACAAAATACTTTTCCTGTAGCTGATGTAGTTCCTGGTTTGAAATTTTGGTATTCTGTAGCAACTTGCAGTGAAAATGCTGGCCGTCTTACCATTTTGCTGTTTATTTAAAGCTTCAAGTACATAAGTGGAGACTTCATTTTCATGACAAAGGGAAATCATTCTGAAAGAAAAGTTTGTACTTTCTGGCCTGCGCCAGCGCTCTTCCAGCACCCCTAATGCTTGCCCAAAGGAAAGAGTGTCTCTTATCCTCATGTTTAGAGATTCTTTGAGTGAAAAATTCCAATTTTTGATGGGCAAAGCATAGATCATAAAGGGCTAAGTAGCTGTGCTGCTTCTACTACAGTAGAAGCAATAGCAGACCAAAGTCATCTTGAACTCCTCAATACTTTTTTTTTGGTGGGGGGGGCGAGGGGAAGTGTTTTTTGTTGTGTCTTTTAGAATTCAGCTATGTTGTGGAGGGAGAGATACAGGTATTTGAGTTAGACATTCTACAAAGAAAATGCTGTATATGCCTTGAATAATGGGATTTCTGGAGTTAAATGCCTGCCTCTTCTCACTGAGATTGTTTGCAAAGCCTGTATTTTTTGCTTATAAAGATCTACATTTAAGATCCCTATCCTTTCTAAGCTGTTTCCCAAGAATTTGCAATCCAAGGGCTCAAGTAAAGTCTCCTTGATTACTCTGTATTAGTCATGAAAGACTTGGATGTGGAATGAAGTTTGGGTAAAATTGTTGGCTATCAGCAGGTGGTGTACAACAAAAATAACTGCTGTGTAGCACCTGCTGTACACCAGGATCTAGACTAATTAAAAATAAAAAGCTGATTATGTTACAATTTACTTACTTTTGTCATCAAAAATGCATTTGTCAGCCGTTTTGGAGTAAATGCTTCAGTGCCAGTAACCCTGATGCTGCAATTGTCACGTGACATTGCTGAGGAGATAGTGTCAGCAGGTAGTGCTGAAATACCTGAGATTTCAAGGTTAGCAAATCCAATATATGATCATATATCCTTCCACACAGTTACTTTTAAACGTAAAGTTAAACGGATTTTTAAAAATAATTTTTTAGTATACTAAAAATTTTGTTTACAGACTTTATAAATACCAAAATTAAAAACAACTGAATACTTCCCAATTTCTTTATATACCTGTTTCTTTAATCATTCTTGATTACTCTTGATTACATTCTTGGTACCAGTTTTCCTTCTCCTCTGTATTTTAGCAGAAGTACTGTATTAGGGTTTTGTTCCATGGTATTCAAATTGTTCAACTGCAAGCATTTCATTGTATAGGACTCTAATTTTAGCCCATTGTAGTGAAGCAGTGACTCTATTTCCACAAAAGCAAGGAAAAAAACCTTACTGAATGCATGGAAATGATTTCTAGTATTTGCTCCAGCATTTTTCTACTTCTTGTTTTATTATTTTAGTGAAAACTGCAGGTCTAACTTAGAAATACAAGGTGAAGAAGGGCACTGTGATTTTTCTTTCTTTCCAGATATAGCTTATTTTTTTATATGTATTGTTATATATGTTAATGACTTTTTACAAATCTGATGTACTGAACATGTCTTAGGGCAGAAATGACAACATAGAATAATGATACTTAATTCACATGTATAAGTGTATAAACATGTTCAAAATGAGCTCTAGAAAGGTTTAAGAGTAGGGCATAGCTTGGAATCAATTAAACAGTTTTAATTAAGTCAATCTTTTTGCTTTTTTTTTTTCCTTTTTTTCACTTGATTGTCTCTTACATTTCGTACAGGGTACCAAGAAGCATAAAGTATGCCCGAGTACCAATTCATATACATATATGGTACATGATTATATTTTTGTCCTATAACATCTTTGTTAATCTAACATGTATACACTGTAAATCTATATCCTTGCATTCAGTTAGATTCATTCCACTGTTGTGTTAATGCATGCCAGTGCAATCAAGTAGCCAGAGTAATATGAGGCTTCTTTTTAGTTAATATAAGACTAATGGGATGTTTGAATTGGCATGGAATTAGGTCTCTGACAAAAGCTTTAGATGCCAGTCGAAGTGATGGCTTGCTAATTAAATGTCTAAATGTCATTAAGACCTTGAGAACTAGGCTTGATTCATAAAGCTTTTTCCAAAAAAATGTTTCAAGTGCTGGAAGCTGAAAAGAATTAATTGAATGGAGAAAGAGAACTTGTCTTCCTCTAAAACCAGTGGATTTGTGTATTGCTTTGTTTTCTATGAAAGAGTAGTTGTCCATACATGACTGTCTTTATACTGTTCCAAATCACTCTCTCAATTTTACTTGTGAGCAAGATGCCCAGGTCTTTTTTTTTTCCACAAGTGAAATAGTGCCCAGAATGATGTAAACCTACTGAAGAATCCATGTGGCAGTCTGGTATGCATGCAGCAAGGAAGACTTGAAACTAGTTGTAGTGACAAAGCCTGGTTGTAATTCACTGTTGTCTAATTTAGAAAACAGTGATTTTCTAAATCTCAGGTTTAGAATATTTTAACTTGTTCAGAAAATATTGGAAGATGTGTCTATCTTCAAGGTACCCGTGCTGCTGTGGCTGTTTTATTTTTGCCCTCTGCCAGTGTATTAACACTTGTCTTAAAGTCGACTGCTCTGAATATGGGTGGCTTTGGAAGGTACTTATCTGTTACTTAGCCAGTTCTGACTAGTGAGTAGAAGTGATGGAGTTTTTTAGAATGCCAAGTAATTGTCAGTGTGGGCGGTTTGCGACCTGGTTCACTGTTTGAACAACTGTCTGTTTTATTCAATCTGTGTTCCTTTTAAGTTTACATCCATGTACCATTTCTGAACATGGATGGATAGTACTTTTCATCATTCTTGCCTCTGTTAAGAATTTTTTAAGTTCTAAATATGATTATATTGCTTGTGTTTTCTAGAAGCCAGAACTGCTTTATGTTATGGAAACCTCAAATCCTTAAAAAGACACTGGTTTTGTGCTAAAGCAATTCTGCTGTTCAAAGCCCGCGGTGCAGAACATTACCAGGCCCTTGGACTGGGCAATAAGGTTGTCATGAGCCTCACTACCAGCACTTTGGCAGCATTTGCTCCTTGGGGGAAGGAGGTGAAAAAACCAGTAAATAGAAGAGCACCAGGAAAAGTGTCAGCTAGGTGTAGACTAGAAGGCCCCTGCTCTTATAGCTCACTCACTGAAGTCATGCTGTGACTCCAGCCTTTCCTGGAAGTGCTCGGACATTGTGGAGTCACAGGTGCTGTCCCACCCTTCTGTGTGGTGGGTGCACATCTGGGCACACAGAGCCAGTTCCGGTCAAGTCACTCATCCAGGTGACTTTAGTCACACCTGTGTGTGATAATGTGAGGAATGAATGCCACGACATGAATGTTGAACAAAATTCCCAGTGTCAGTCACAAGATGGGCAAAAAAAAAAAAAAAAATCAAGTAAAGCAGAAAAATAAAGCAGTGAGACTGGAAAACAGGTCATTCATAGTCTTGAATAAGAAAATTTCAATTACTGCCTATTGTGTTTCTGGAGAACGACTTTGGTTTTCTGTTTGAGTGACAGAAGGGATTTTGTCAATGGCATGGAATCTCTCCTATTGTTTCTTCCTTGTTAGAACAAGTATTACCTACTGTGAAGATTTCTGCCTTTCTCTTGCCACCTGGGGTAATTAGCTTACAAAATTAACTCCTTCAGTGTCGTGGGAAATACTTAAAATTCTTGAGCTCTCACTTTACCTTAATTTTCAGGCATTAAGTTTCCCTGCAAGACTACTTTGTTTGGATTTTTTATTTGTGTAGAAAGAATGTATTATGTTTGTTTGCCAGAGTTTTCTTGAGATTGCTCAGTTTACTTGAGTTTGCAAGGTAAACTTTAAACTTGAATAGTTTGAATTTTATCATTAAAATGTTACAAATTACTTCTAGCAAGGGATTCTGTACTTGATTAGAAATATATACATTTATAAAGAATCATAGATCTGTGAAATTCAAATCCATGCTGAGAAGGACTGTTTGTGTCAAATGTGACTAAGAGCTGGTGTTCTAACTGACTTGCACTGGAGATTTTTGAAAATACAGTCTTTTCATTTAAGATTGAAGTATTTATGTTATGTATTAGGAGGAAGAGGAGTCCTCTAGTACACTTAGTGATGGAGAGCTTTTATAGGTATTGTTGTGATTAATTAAAATTTTTCCTTCTCATATTTTTAGGGATTGAAATCTAAGATGCAAAGTACACCAGCTATGTTAGTTTTAAATTGTTACATTTTAATCTGTTTCTGCAGGTCACAACATTATATACTTTAATCATGCGTTTCTGTTATGGGTTCTAAGATTTAGTGCATCCAATTGAAGTATTTTGGTTGAGTTGCTGGTGACCTTGAATTCAAACTGGGAAGAGAAACTGGAACTGAAATATGTATTCTATCTAGATCGAAAAATTTCTCCCTTCTCAGTTTTTGACAGACTTAAATGTGTTTTTTCAGCTCTTTTGCTCTACTGATGCTTTATTTGTTCTGAGCATGGATATCAGTCCTTTTCTTCAACTGCTTTTTCCCAGTACTATACTGAAGTAACTTGGTTAGTGATAAATTTTCAGTAGTAGCTGTCTCAGATGGTGATTTTGTTACTTTGGAGATGCATGGTGATTTCTAAGATGATGAATGGCCCAAAGAAAGAGCAGTTTTGTGTGACTCCTAAAAATGTGGATCACAGAGCACTGTTGCTACATGTGTAGAGCTTGGTACTGGAAGCAGCTTGTCTGGAAATACAATGAATATTTCAAATTTGTATTCCTTTTCTACTCCACAGATAGATCAATTTAAAAAAAGTATTCATGCTGCTTGAATACTAGGCAGAGCAGCTTATGCTTGAATTTTTACCCCCTGTTGGCTATTCAGTAAGCTGGACTTTCATTTTTAGGAGAATATATCATAAGATATTACAGATTTCTTAGACTTTTATTAAAACACTTCCCTCTCCAATCAAAAGAAAAAAAGTATCTTCCCCCTCGCTAGTGTTACTGAAATTAAGATTTAGAGATGTCATTCATTCAAAACCCCAACGAAAGAATGTAACTCCTAGCACCCACACCAGCAACACATATTTTGAATTGAGGTTGTGTATTTTTAACTTTCAATAAACTGACTAAACAGTGTGCCAAATGAGGAGAGAAAAAAATTAGTATGCCACCATTGCCTAGAGGATTGTGTAACAGCAATTCCCTAAGGGAGTGAGACCCAAATCATCCAATGACACATTTTTATGATGAATAAATAAGCTGAAGTGAGTAAAAATGCTTCCAAAGCAAGAGCTAACCCAAAAATATGACATGAATCATTATTTGCAGTGATTGATATGGCAGTGCACAGAAAAACTGCATGTTGGCCAGGTGTCTTGGAGGGTTGTGCTACCTGAGAGTGCAAGTCCATTCTTGTCCTGGTTTTCAGCTGAGATAGAGTTAATTTTCTTCTTTCTGCAGGAGTGCTGCCTCCCACAGCAGCTGATCTCTGCATTTACTGAAATCAATTAATGGAGAAGTTCCGTATTGGTCCCAAGAAACGAGCTGGGGGATTTTCTTTGTTAACCTTACCAAGCAATCAGCTCGATCTCGATGGTGTGAGACTTGATTATAATTGTTCCAAGACCTTATGAGTATATGCACACTGCAAGGAATTAAATTCTGTATTAATTGAATCATGAACTTTCATGTATTTCGGACCTGCAGTGGGTTCCAGCACTGTTCAGTGTGATCCTTACATTAGAAGCTGTAAAGCAGTAAAAATTGGTAGTTTTTGAAATACCTTGTCTCAACTTGTGGCCTTAATTCCTACTGAACTTCTGTGATTTGATTAACTGCAGTAATGTTGAGAAATTAATTTCCAGTTTGTCTGATCTGTGCTGATGGATCTTTTTAAACTTGTGACACTTGAAAATATTTTCAGTAAACAGTGATAAAAAACAGCCTACCTTTTTCTAAACCAGCTAAGTTGTACTCCTTAAACCATACAGCATAAATCTTCCTTGACAAGCCATTTTTATTTGTGGTCTTTCTTCAAACTCCCTAGTAATTACTTTTATGTACTGAAATGTGGAATTTTTTTATATATCTGAGTATGATGTATGTGTCCTCAGATTCCTTGCCAGCACTTTATCTTGTAAATGATAGTTTTTCTAGATTGATTTGATACAGTTGTCCTGTTGTAGCTAAGAGCCTCTAAGGCTTGAGCCTTAATTTTAAGTGTTCAAAAGATTATAATTATGGTGAAAGAACTCACAGCCATGACTTAGCAAGATCTTTGTGTTTCTAGATCTTGTCAGAGCCTTTCTTAATGCAGTGGGTTTTAAAATACTTGTGTCTAGCTGGAACTTTTTAAATCTTAGCAGACTTGGAGAATGGTCATGGTTAACGTACATTTTTTGGAAAAGGTCATTGCTTACAGGATTCCACAAAAATTTACTTTTCCTCCTTTTCAATACCATTGGCAAAAAATGTGTTGATGACCTTTAACTAAATAGATGACCTTCAGCTAACTGATTTATTACCACTAAAATGTCAGAATGCTTACAAGAAATCAGCTCTTGCATTAAGAACATCTGGTTCAAACCAAACAAAGGGAGGACTGAAAAAGATTGTGAAGAAAAAAGTGAATATTCTACTGATAGAGCTTCCATTTGTCAGAGTAGTGTAGAATTCTGGGATGCTCCTGGTCACTATAAAGCTTACATAACCATGTAGCATCCATCTTTTAGCAGGGTCCTCTGTCAACTGCAGTGTAACAAGAAACTGAATCTAACCATCCATTTGCCCATGCAGCCATCCATGTGTCATGTGAGTACTGCGACTTCTTATGGTTAATGCTGAGTATGAAGAAGCAGCAAAATAGGGGTTTATCTTGCAATCCAGGCCACTGCAAGTAAGTGTTCCAAGTGTGCACTCAGAGCAGATCTGCCATCAGACAGATCCAGAGTCTGAAGCTTCCCAAGAAACATGAGAAAATATACTGGTTTTTATCTTTCTTTAAACATATTTTTCTAGTCTATGGCCCCAGTGGAGAAAAGATAAAAAGTATGTATTATTGAAAAACGACCTCTGGGAATAATCTTCCATCTGAAAAATAATCACCAGAGTATCCCTGAGGTATGCCGACCAGGGGCTTTTATATTAAGATGTTCAGCCTTCAGTACTATTAACAGACTACTGAAACAGAATTACAGATGGGCTAAAAGGTGCAATTACAAGTTTTCAGACTGGCCAGATAAGAAGTTATAATGTGTGTGTTGGCACATACCAACACAGCCTGGTCAGTGGGCTAAGCTACGCTTGAAAGTCAGCTCTTTATCTGGTCACTGTGAACTCACTTTCTGCAGATTACAGACAAAGATTCCTAGCTCACATCTCTAAAATCAGCTTCCAAATTTCTTCAAAGGTTGAGCCACTTAGTGGATTGCATAAGCACCATCCATGAAGCAAGAAGTGAAAATTACAATATGCAGATACAGTAAACTACCTAACAAGCCTGAAAGAACTACAGCAGAGGAAATGAAGTGATATAATGCCAGGACAGTGTGATGTTCTTAATTAGTGGAGGAGGAAATCATAGGTAATGTGACACAAAGTTTTGTCAGGTGATGTTTATTATATAGCTGAGATAGAAGAGTGGGTGGTGAAATACAGTGGATTAATGGTTTTCTAAACAAACTCTTCATTATTGCTTTACTGTTTTTAGAAAATGTGACTAATATTGCAGCCTGGGCTATGGCTCCACACTAGGGCTAACAGATGTGAGAAAGGAAGCAGTATTTCTCCTTGGGTTTTTTTTGTTTTTTTTTTTTTTTCTAATTTAGAGCAAGAAAGTTTCATGCAGATGGAAAAACTTAGTGAGAGGGAAGAAAACATGAGTGGGAGATGCCCCAGAGAGCAGACTACTTCTGGACAAAAGTTAGGAATTGGCAAACAGTAGAGAGCATTAAATAGTAAAGGATTTAAAGAGCAAGTAATGTATTTCTGTACCTCTGACTTAGTTATGAAATAGCTAAACAGCATGCATTTTCTGCTTTTCTCATTTAGCTTATGGTGCACATCTGTGGTGTAATCAATTGACCCCACAGACAAGGAAAGATAGACCTTGTCATTGCTTGTGGAAAAATCTTCTGAAGTTCAGGAACTGGTAGCACAGCTTCCTGGGGGAAAAAAAAAAAAAAAAACAATGTGTAATTTAGTACATTAGTACAGTAAAAAATCTGTTCTCAGTACAGAAAATTCCTGGTTTTGCAGGACTACTGCATATGTTCTGGATGATGCATTGGGAACAATGACAGTTATTTTCTTCATTCTTTATTCATGTGCATGAGAAAGGCAGTCCTTTAGGTTCTTGATCCTCAGGAAAACTTCTGATGACCTTTCTAGCGCCCATAGTTGGAAGTTCCTGTAGTTGGGAAAATAATATGCAATATATATGAGAGAATTTTGATGGAGAAAGCAGGGTTACAGCTCTTAATGGCCAAAACAGTGATACTAATGCCAATGGGAGCAAGTTATGAGTTTTCTCAAGTGAATATATACAAACTTTCACTGTTCCTGGTCCCGTGGTAAGGACGGGCCTCAGAGGAAACTTGGTCTTTGTGTGGTAGTGAGAGACATGAATGTACCTTCACTAAAGTAATAAAATAAGAAATAAAGAGAATGTTCGGCTTAATTGATTTTTTTCTTCCCCATGTAAACTTGAAAGACACAAGACAACCTTTGGTTACAGCAGCTGTTAAATTTGTCATCAAGTCCTGTGTTGAGACAAAAACTTTGGTCTGCGTAAAACAGATGTGAAATGTCTTCAGTTTATTTTGTTAATGAAATCTATGAAGTACAATCTTTCTAAAAAGTGCAGTGTAATACAAGTCAATGCCTAAATCTTGCACTAGAAAATTCTGAAGGCAAGGTCTCAGCAGCACTATTGTTTTACGTTTGCAGGCAATGCCAGAATAGTTCTTGGCACGAGAGGGAGAATTTAGTTCATTACCCAACCACTCCCTGCCCAGGGTTTCTGAGGTAGGTAGTTCTGTGCATGTTCAATGACTAATAATGAAATATCAATCACTTTAAATATATTAAGTAGTGAAAAGCTTCTACAGTGAAGAGTATTGCTGCAGAGGGTGAGGCTGCAAAGGTTGAGAGAATTATGATTTATGAGCCAGCTATCTAAAACCAGAAAACCTCATGCAATTTCTGTTTTAGTAGTTGTGATTTTATGTGGCAAATAGATACTTTGGGGAATGTACTTTATGTTTTTAAAAATTTAGACCTTAACCTACTCAGAGATTCTAATTAGCATTATTTAGTAGGGGTTGTAACAGTTAATGACAATTTCATTTGGTTGCAAAATGTGTTTTTATATATGCAATGGGAAACACCATAGAGGTTGTGTCCAAAATTGCCTAAAAAATACTGCTGATTCCATTTCTGAGCCCAAATTCCCATCTTACTGTTTGAGAATGCTGGGCTGAGTAGGCTGCAGGGATCTTGTCCAAAATCATAGAAGTAATTTGAAACTGAACAGGTATCTTTAGATACTAAAATTTTTTGTCCTTTGAATTTGATAGCTTACATGGATTCATGCAGAGATTTGAGTCTACTGATAGATTTAAAAGGGTGGGTTTATGTAATATCTTGCAGGTGTTGCTAAGTCTGTCTTGTTAATGGTTTCTTTCAAGGAATTAAAAAGTCATCTTGTTCCATCTGCCAGATAGAAAATAACTAGCCAAAAATAAACTTAGTCTAAAGACTTTTTCCTGTAAAATTCCTTTCTTTTTTCCTGAGAGCCTGACCTTTTTTTTTTCTCAAACAGTGTTTTGTTGGTATCAGTTTTATTAAGAAAATCCAGCACTGCACATAGAAAGCACTTTTTGAGGGAATATATTCACCTGTATAGCAGTGGTTTGACACCACTGAAAGATGCAATATGGGAAGGGTCAAAGCATGCTGTTTATTAAACTGAATTTGACTTTATACTGGATATTGCTGCAGAGACAAGTACATGTGACACAGACACAGACCATAAGCTGCCATGTTTATGAAATCATAACAGAATGGGCATTACAATGAGGGAGGAAGGGAAGGCTTTTTCCTTCCCACTCAGCTGTCATCTTGGCAGAAAGCATTAAAGAATTTGTGTTTCTGCTTGTTCTGCGAATAAATGTAGGACTTCAGGCTACAGAATAGTGAATTTGCTCAGGTTGTGACTCACAGACTCAAAAAGTATTAACGAGTACCAGGAGTAGCAAACATCTTTTTATATAGTGGGAACTACAGTTAGTTTTTCAGAGCTGCAGAAAATGCACTATGGTGTGCATAAATAAATACATTATGTAGCCTTCCATCTTTAGTACACCTGATTTGGGTTCTAGAAAATTACTTCCCAAAGCATAGTTTTTCACTTTTAAGTATGGAATTTAGTTTTAAAGTACCTAGTATTTCAGTTTCTTTGGTTCTCTGGTGTAATCTTTGCACACATCGTCATTCCAGGCTGTGTGGCACTTGCCACTTTGAACACTTGCCACTCTTCAGGTTTAAAACTATTACTGGAGTATCCTGATTTGTTATTAAGATACAACTCCTATTGCAACAATTTGCTAACTGATAACGAAGGTGTTGAGTGGTGTCTGTATTTATTTGAATGTATGCTTATACTAACATAAAGAATTTTAGGATGGAGAGAGCTTTACAATAACAATTGAGGGCATTTTGGTTTCTTTTCTGGGGGGTGGAACAGTGGTGTATATCACTAAGATATCAAGTAAGAAGGCTTTAGGTCAAATGACTAGCTAGGTTCTAAAATTCGAACTGTTAGGAGTACTGTGACAATTTGTTGCAGTAGGATAGGATTAACTTTGTTGCTGTGAAGTGGAATCAAGTGGATCATAAACCACCATAAACCATAGGATATCAATGATTACTGTAATTAATAGAAGCTTTATAGCAAAAAATCATAAAGCCTGGAACACTCTTAACTAATGGCCCACTCAACTTTGGCTTAAAGTATTTTACCATAACAGCTGCAGTGGCAGTACCTCTGCAGTTAGCCTGAGTGGTGAAGTTATAGAGAATTTTGTGCAAAAGTATCCTGTATATAGCAGATGACGTCACACATCTTAATCGTGAAAGGGTTTGAGGTTATCTGGTAAAGGGCATCTTTTTTGAGTGTGGATTGTTGCCTTCTCTGATTGGAAAAAGGAGGTAGGAGGAAACAGCTGAAATGAAATTAGTAGCATTTAAGTAGTGTGTGGTGCAATTGCTCACATGCGTGCACAGGCCTGCAGTGCCTTTAGTTTAATCTCATCCCAGCCACGAGGTCCTACATGTTTGCTTGTCTCATGCAAATCAAAAAGATTATTATAAGCCAAATGAAGGATTATAAGAAGGCATATCAGGACATATGGTTTTAATGACTTACCTATCCTTATATCCCCTTGTATAAGCATATAATGCCATAATTTATGTAACAGACCACAGGGAGGGGCATTGTTTGCTCTGGATGGGGAACCACTGCACCTTTTCAGATGTCTTCTATCATGCCCTATTTTGTTGAAATCATTCTAGGGGATTTTAAAGGTTTAATACTGTGCTGTTTCAGCAAAGCTGACTTTGATATAAAAGTTTTTTTTAAAGATTCCTATAGTACTTGCTATATAGATATTTGTTTTTTAAAATGAAAAACACAGCTGAAATATGGCTTAATTTCTGCTGTCTCTTGGATTTCAGTAGTGTGCTTCTGTGAGGTTTTAAGTCATCCTTATGACCACATTGTTACATCCTTACCCTTGGAGAGAGATAACTTCTGAAAGGAGATTATAAAATAGTTTCATAAATTGATTTCTTTCATAAATTCATTTGTCTTTTAGATTTTTTTTTTAACTGGTACTTATTGTTCTGATTTAACATCGCTTAAATGTTAAATATATTTAATTTGTTATTAAGCTACCAAGTAGCAGTTACAACTTCATATCTGAAAAGCACATGGAAACAATGTTTTACTGAACCGCAGAGAAATCTGAGATGCCCTTGAAGGACACGCTTCCTGCTGCCTTTTTAATAAGCAATGTCTCAATTTATTTCTGGGTGAGCTGCGCCTGCTTTAATGGTACTACACGCAGAACCTCTTTTCATTTCTCCATGAGAGTTGTTAAATGTTGTGTTTCGGCGGGCGGGTTGAGAGGCAGCGGTGCCGCCCGGGCGGGTTCGCGCGGCGCGGGTTCGGTATCCGGGCGCTCGGGTAGCGCCGGGGGCGCGCCCGAGGCCGCGCGCGAAGCTCCGCCCGGAGCGGGGCGGGGCGAGGGCGGCCGCGCGCGCCATTGGCTGCGCCGCACGTGACCCGCGGGGCCGCGCTGTGCGCGCGGCGCTGGCACAGCCGGTGGCGCGGGCGGGGCCGGGCGCGGGCGCTGGCGCGGGGATGGAGGCGCGGCGGCCGCGGCCATGGGGTGAGTGCGGCGGCGGCGGCGGCGGCTTCCCGCGCGGGCGAGGCTCACCGCGCCCGGGACGGGCAGGGGTAGGGGGGAGGAAGCTGTTTCGCGGGTTAAAAAAAAAAAAAAGCAGCGCCCCTCCCCACGAAAACCAAAGAGAAAAACAAAAAAACCGGGGTTGCGCGAAAGGGCTTTCGCGCGGTGGGGAGGGGAGCCGCGGGGACGGGCGGGCGCGGCGAGGCGCCGCCGCGGGCGGGACCGAGCGCAGTGCGCCGCGCCGGCCGGAGGCACAAAGCCCTGCGCAACCCCTGCGCGGGCTCCGGGGCCGGGAGGAGGAGGGGGAGCGGCGGCGGGCAGGGGTCTCGGTGCGGGCAGAGCCGTGGAGGTGCTCCTCGCGGGGCGGCGAGGCGCTGCCTGCGGGTGGCACCGGCCCGGCTTTGTTAGGGACGGGCGGCGGCGGCGCCTCCGCTGCCGCAGCGCGGGGGACGCGCGGGTGGGCGGCCGGCGGGAGCGCTCGGGGGGCAGCGCTGCGCCCTCAGCGCGCCCTGGGATCCGCTGACTTCTCACAGATTGATTTAACATCACAAAGAGGTGCTTGGGTCCGCGACTTAACCTGAATACTGTGGGAAATCTTAATAAATTATTTATGAAGCAGTGGGTCCTTTCTTCCCCTTTGTCAGATACGCAGCTTTTATGCTAGTAATTAGGTCATTGCTAGCAGAGCGCTCCTTGCTTTTGCAAAAATGTGTGGCGATTTTTGGAGGACACATATGTCATTTCATCCTGTTCGGGTTTCTTGTCAAGATACGGTATTCTTTCTATCGACTCACATGGAGGACCTTGTCTGTGGGCTGTTAGGGACATTTTTCGTTTGATTGGCTTTTCTTCAGAGGACCAGTAGGGCCCGATTTTGACTTGATTTGGAGAGGCATACCCTGAAAAATGCCTTTTAAAAGCGTACCAAGAAACACACAGCTTCTTAGTGTGCAGAGAAGTATTTTCAGTAAATTTCAGTGCATATGTGAATAGCACGATATAGATTTCCGTTTTTAAGTACTTCTTCCACCCTTTGCTGTTTTTTCTGTTGAAAATGCTTCTTAATTTTTTTCCTTAGTGTCTTTTTATCATTTGGTTAATTTTTTCTGTTATCTAATACAGGTAATAGATTTATAAGAATTTTGTCAAGATTATAGTTCTTTGAAAATATACATAAGCATGTATACTGAAAGACATTTTCTGGAACCAGACTCTTCTGTATTTTTAAGGACACTTGAAGTAACTATATAAAGCTCATCTCCTCAGTTCTCTTAAATACAGTGATGAGCAAAAAAGGTTTGATAACAAAAAGCATCAGTTTAAATACCTGCTTTTTACATCCCCTCAAAACATTTTCTATACATACACCATTATTTTTAGAATCATGAATCTCCTGTTTTATCAGTTACTGAGGCTTTGGATAATATTACATCTTAAAACATCACTTGAAAACTTACTGTTTGGAATAACTGGTTTCAAGAGGTAAATAGGTGACAGTAGATGTTTCTGCTTTGGCATTCTTTACAATTGCTTAAATGTTAAAAGAAAAGAAGATGCAGAGGTGTTTTCGCCACTTTTTTCTTAAAAGGAAAGAGAGTGACGTAAGCACAGTGATTATGGTGATTGTTATGGTGATGCTTCTTCCTGTACTTTTTTTACTCTTAAATAGTATCATTCTATGTAACCACTGATGTAGTTCTGCAAGTCACATTCTTAAAATGATAACTTGACTAAAAATGATTTTTCAATATAATACTTTAATTTACTTATGGGCGCAAACTTTACTAAACGTCATCCGTGAAGTACAAAATACTTGGTTATGATAAATATTCTGCTACATTTTGTCACACTTTGCCATTGTTATATCAGCATGGAATGATACAGCCAGCACAAGGTAGAAATGCGCATGGCTATAATTGGTTCCCTTGATCTCTAAATTCTTCTGTTGGATTCCAGTATGCATCTTGATTTAGTGGGTAAAACATTATGTTGATGACATTTGGTAAATTCTTTTATTATCACTGTGGCAAAATCCTGTTTAAAATAGGCCGTACTACTAATGGTGTGCTGGGATGGTAAGTTATTGTCAGCAAAGATCTAGTTTCCACTCATCGTTTTCCAAAATTCACACAGCACCCGTGTGATCAAGTACTGATACATTTTTTGCAAAACAAATTGTCTTCTTGTCTTTAAAAGTCCTGAAGGGAACCTTGAAGATGACCCTGATAGCGCGCCCCAGATGGAGAAATATTTATTATAAATTATTTTTATAACTTAGAATAGAATTTTTATAGTATGTACAATGGTTTTAATTATAACTGATTTATTTCATGTTAGTTGTTTTGAGTTTGTTTTCTGGTAAAATAGGAAAAGAAATACCTGTCTCAGACTTTTTAATGGTTTAAACTTTCTAGAATTGAATCCTTAAAGATTACGAGAAATATGAAAGTAAACAAGGGCAAGTCATGTGCAGTGAGGACATACTCAATTAGTCATGAATTACAAAGATGATCATCTTGAAGGATGAGTGTTCAGGCTTATGAATCATTCCTGATCCAATGTAAGTTATGATTCAAATGATGTCTGGAGTTGTTTGTGTTCAATATTACTATATGCAAATCATGGTTCGAATTTTCACAGTCGTATTCTAAATACAGCATGACTAACCAGCTAAGGAACTTCCCAACCCCGAATTATAAAGGAAGAAGTGGCAATTTTCTTGACAGTGTAAAGAAGTTGAACTTGACAGTTCATAGCCTGAAACACATGACTTCTTGATTTTCCTTTTTGTATTAATAAGGATGGTTTTTTCATTGTTAGCATTCTTTAGTGGCATTCCAAGCAATAAATTACTTTTGTTTTTCACACAAACACACACTTGACCTTTATCATACTTGACGTGTAATGAGGCACACAAGAGTTCAGACCATGGTATTCTCATTTCTTCTCCTCATGGTCTTTTATGGAATGCTGAGAACATGGATCACTTATCACTTTTGGTAAAAATGAACAGATGATGCTTCTGTTCATGGTTGGTGAGTACAGGCCAAGTATTGAATTTACTGAAGCATCCCAAGATATAATGATGGATTGAAAGCTCTTGCCAAGTTATGAATTAATTTCTGGAAGAGTTAAACACTAAAACACAGTCTTTACCCAATTACCACACAAAAGGATTTAGGAAGGTTGGGTATATTAACATTTATTTTAGTCTGCTGTCCACAAAAATATCATGCACTTCATGCAGAAGTGCATAAAAAAACTAAAAAGAAAATCTTCTTCATGCAACTGAAGTATAGAGAAAATTGTGTGGTCCTCTTTTAAAGGGACTAATGCTTTCACAAGTTGTGTTAGGAAAACTAATAACAGTAATGGCTCTTCATCTGGCCTTTGCCTTTTGGTTGAAAACCCTTTGCCATGGTTGAAAACCCCAGGAATCCACAGTAAGCATAATCTTCAGATTGTAATTTGTTATCAATTTTTTTCAATGTCATCCTTTTCAAATGTATTAAAAAGAGTAGTGTTATATAACTTGCAATTAATTTTCTGTTATCAACGCCCTTGTTGCTGAAAGAAACTGGATGAAGAGCAGTTTTCTGTGATGATTGCTTTTTATACTCCTTCTTCCATCTCTAATCACCTAAGTGTGCTAAAGCAGAGTGAATGAGAACATGAACAGAACATCTGCTGCTCCACTCATGGGTGGTTCTCATTCTGGGCTGAGTATTTTCTTAGTTGTCTCTGACCACATTCAAAGCCACTGACAGACAGCTCATTATATTTGTGTGCCCGCATTGCCCAGTTGAAGAGAACCCTAACAAAATGGCTTCCCTTTCAGCTGCTCCTGACTCAAATTTGGGGGATTGTTCTTAAATTCAGATGGGGATAGGAGGATCAAATATGCTGGCAACAAAAGGCCATTTTAGTGAAGGACGGACTTAGCACCAGATGGAAATAACATAGTTTCTCAGTGTGATGCTGGAGAAGGCAGAAATATTTTTTCTGCCATTTGGAGGGAGTCAGGATAATGGGCTTTTATGATTTGAGTCCAATGGAGTATTTTTCAGTGAGTAGGGAAGGAGAGAATTAGACAATGCCAGTGAAAGATAAACATTTTTAGATTGGCAAACCTTGAAACCTTGCCCATACTGAAATGGATTAGACAATCCCTGACGCAGTCATACTCATTTTTGATAAGTTCTTGAACACAGCACTTGGAGTGCTGATATTTTGCCAGAGCCGAAAACCTGAAGGCAAGCTTTAAAAAAAAAAAAAATTGAAAATTCAATACAGTATTCAGTCAACAGAGAAATTGAACTAATGCAAATTGGCGTGGCTTGATATGTTCAAAATAAGAACAGCAAAAGCCCCCCACACTTCTTTCTTATGACTGTATAGATAAGGAAGCTGCATGAAAATGGTCCACTTGAGGAACTTAGCTGGGAACAGCTGTGCTGGATTTTTTGCCCCTGTCTGTCAGCCTTGCCCCTCTTTTGGAAATAGCTCTGCAACAGCTGCTGAAGCATCATGGCTAATGACCGAGCACAGTAAGCTTAAACTGACACCTATTTCAGATTACCTTGGCAGTCGAGCAGTAATCTGCAGTGGTTTAGCAGCTGCCACTTGAGCAGCTGAGCTCTTCCCTGGGTGGGAACCGTGAGGAGATGGGTGGAGCGGACAGCTGGGAAGGCACCAGCACAGCCCTCCCTGCCACTAGCCACAGCCACTGCTTCTCAGAACCCCTAGGCCTAGTGCTTTAAAATAATCTGTTTTTAAAGGGGGTTTAGAGTAACTAATTGGAAAAATGTCATGACAGTGTCAGTCTCTCCTCCCTGAATTCAGTGTAGTGTGCCCTTGGAGAAACAATTCCCCATTAGACACATTCCTATAAATTAATGACAAAAATTGATAGAATGGTTAAGAAAAACAAGCATGAGATCCCGGGCTCTGGATTGAAGAGTTGCATAGAATTTGTGGATGCAGAAAGAAATCTGAGCTGATGGTCCTTTCCAGCCTTACTAAATTATATTTTCGATAGTCATCAAGTTTGGACTAGAAAAATATTTAAATGTAGATACAAAAAAAATTTCAGAATTTGGATACAAAGATCAAAAAGATCAAAGATATAAACATGTAGATGCATTGTATCTATGTTTAAAGTTGAATTTGTTACATTAAGATAAGCAACATTGTGAAAAATGTGACTTACAGAGTTTAGGAGTAAATCTGCTTGCTGGTGGTAGTAGTGTGATGGTAATCTTGATAGATTTTATGCATAAAAGCAATAATAGGACTCTGAAATATTTTAATAAGGAGATTTAATATATGACAAATTGTTGGGGTTCTTAAGTGGAACCTCTTCAGGGCCTATTGAGTATATACGCTTGCTGAATTCAAAGAAGGTGGCTCTGATCAAGTTAGAAATTCTAAGTTTTCAGGGAACATTACATTTTTCCTATCACTTGGGATTTGAGATCAAAATGATTACATGTAAATTCCTGTCTGGGCAGTGGCTACTCATGCAGTTTTCTTAATACAGGAAAATGCATATCTAAATCTTAACAGTATGTTTGCATAAATTTAGGCTTCTCATTAATTTTGATTTTAATGCGTAAAAGAGTTCTATCCAGCTTGAAATTCCTTTTTGATATGTATATTCATGTGAAATGCTGATTCAGTAAAGCGTGAAATTTCTTGTCACAATTTCCTCTTACTCTGATAGGAGATGGAGAAGAAGTTTCTTAATTATGAGAAATATGGGTCAGGGAAGTAGCACAGCTAGATTTTTTTGGGTGTCTCTGACGTGAGGCTATTGAATTTTAAACTTTCTGCATTCTGAGAGAGTTATTTCTCAGAGTAAATCTAGAGAACTCAGGATCTATTCTTGCCTTTGATGCCTACTTTGTGAAGAAACAATGCAGTTAAGAGTGTGAAAGGGAGCTTGATTTGAAGCATAGTACTGAATTTCACAAAGGAGGGTTTTGTGTTGCATTTGTGATGCATTTTCCCTTGGGTTGGCTGAAATGTGGAATGGATTCTGGAGGTGAGAGTTCTTCCCTTCTCCTCCATTCTCCCTCATTATAATGGTTTCCTACGGGGGGGAAAGAAAAGATGTTTTATTCTTGAACCAGCTGATTCAACACTAGTGGTGTTGAGCATGTTTGCGTGTGCAGTGGTGGAGCTTCAGACTAGTGGGCCATGTCTAAGGTAGTCCTTGTTTTTCCATGGGCAGGATAATTCTGCTCCAAATGAAGAGTGATGTGGCTGGGAAGCCTGTCTGGCCAAGAGGGTCCAGAGTTTAACTCTTTCCTCATGGCTAGTAATTTAATCACTGAGAAACTTCAAAAAGGGGATGAAATGGTACAGTCAGTTTCTATTTATGCTGGAGGTTCCGTGTTTAGAAAACCTATAATATATAATTTATAAATTATTTTTAATTTATAGTTATTTTTTACTCAGAGCATAAATCCTAGGATCATTTTGGGACCTGAATTCTGATCTCATGTGTCAAGTTTGAGGCAGCTGGTAAAAATGTATTTTCAGAAGAGAGGCAGATTTTAATTTTGAGGGGTTTATCTCATACATGGACCAGCTTACGTGTAATGGAGCCCTGTGATTTCACTCTACAAATCACGTGCCTGAGAGATCACACAGTGTTCAGCATCAGAAAGCCTAAGCTGCTTTGTGGTCATACATTACCTTTGTCAGTTTCACCAGTTTTAAAATTAAATAACAGTGTCTTGTGTGAAATACTTTGGCATTGTATTATTTCAGAAGAAGAAGCAAATATCTTGGAGATATCAAAAATAAGTACAGCATTTGTCTTTGTGGAAGTTTAGGATTGGATTTCTCAAGCCATGAAGTCTGGCTCCTTGTGTAGTATGCTTGGCAGGGATCCCACTGAACTACAAGTTCTAATTAATGTTGCCAGCCTAGGTTGATAAATGACCAATTTACACCCATTTGTTCTATGTCGGTATTGTGTTTTAACATAAATGTTGTTCTCCCTCTTCAGTGTTTTCTGCTCCCTAATAACAAAGTATGGCTGTGTCATTCCAGCCTTTGATGTGCTGAGGCAGCCAAGGTTTGCTTAGCTAATCTCTTCTAAGATACTCTGTCATCCCCTGATCACTTCAGATCTTTCTCTGCATCCACTTAAATTCACTTTTCTTACCCACCTCTTTGTAAAATTATTTGCTCTAAATCTGGGAATCGTGTTTGCTCTCCTTGTGCCAGTCTCATTGGCAGCACATAGTGCCCTGCAGGCTGGCTGCTGAGAGGCTTCACTGCTCTAGGTTGAGATTCCTTTGTCAGTGACCCTGTGTTGCTATGCTCTGCAATTCCACACTGTTTCTACTGCTTTATTTCTCAGTTCATCAAATTCATTGTGTATGATGTGGAGCCCTCTGACCTTGTGCAACCTTGTGAATTTATGGGAGCAAGTTTTGATGCTACTTCTTGTGCCAAAGTCAATCGCAAAACATTTTAAAATGCCTGTCACAGTCTGGTTTTGGGGGAACTTTTCTGACAGCCTGCTTCCAGCCCAATAATTTGGCTCTCAGAACTGCCATGTCCTCTTGATGTCTTTAAACTGCTCCTTACCTATGTACAGTTTTTCTGTTCATCTCTGTTGCAACTGTGGTTACAGTGTCCCTTCCTTTGGGCATTTATTTAGCAGGGGGGAAAAATTGTTTCAGGGTGCCTGAGCTGTGGTAGTTAGCTAACATTTTTTTAAATTTGAAAACCCACAGAGCCTGACATTTGAATAAATCAGGAAGTAACTCCTAGTCTGAGGTAGGGTACTGTCTCTTAGTGAAGTCCTGCTTTCATGTTACAGGAATAAAGGAAGCTTAGGAACTAAGAAGGGTGGAAAGCCAAACCTCATCTCTCCTTCAGGATCCTTACTCATTTAGCAAAAATATGCATAGGTTTGTTATGCATATAAACTACCAGAGCTATGCAATTTATGTGTTTCTGTTGTAGTCCTCCCCTCATCCATTTTTCTCCATTTAATGTATTGTGTGTGTACATCTTGTTAATGGGGCTGACTGTTCTAAATTTCAAATCTGTAAGTAAGAATTCCTAAAAATGGACTGGAAATGGAAAAACTGGATACTTACTTGTTATTACCTGTCTTTTCATACTAGTAATGAATTATAGCAATAGGAGAAAAATACACTTTATCTAGAAACAAAGTGCATGTCCTGTGTGGCATAGGGCAGCTTCTGTAAATCACATGTAGATGAATAAATGTGATATATTTTACTGATATACTTCAGTAAAAACATTCTATCAATATTACAATATAGTGCTAATTTGTAACAAATAATGAGAAAAAGTTTCCATTCTTCTTCCCTTCTGTCTGCCTTTCCTTGGGCTTGTGCATGTGGTGTGTTCTGAAATGTGAACTATAGCTATTAATTTTCTTAATAATAATGGAAATTGTTACTTAATAGATAAAGGCATAAATTAAATAGAAACAGTCTGTCCTTACTGGTTTTTTGGTGTTTGTGTGTTTGTTTTGTTTTTGCTACAATTCTCCTTGACAAGACTCAACCTTTTAGGTGAAACAGCCTGGTGCCAAAATCCCAGAATTCACATTGTAGAGTAGTTATTTCAGATTGCCTATTGCCTTTATTTCTCAAAAAGGAGGTCTTCAGTAAAGCATGATCAAATTTTGAAAAATAAATTCTACAGATTCTTTTTATTCATGGAAGTCACAATTTCATAAGTGGCAGGTGTCTTCTTTTTTCTTTGATGGTGGCAGGTGCTTGGAGAGGAAATAAACCAGTCATATCAACTGCACTACAGCTTTTGTTACTGTTCCTTGCTTCTCTCCTTTACATTTCGTTCAGTTTAAATTTAGAAAGGTTAAACAGAATTTTCAAAATTTGTACTGAGGAACTAAAATGTTTTTGAATAATTTTACCTTATTTTTGGTCGACTGGGTAATTCAATTGAGTTTCATCGGGAATCGGAAACATGATTTACAAGGGGTTACACAAGCAGGTTAAAGTAAATGCTAAATAATAGCTTTTAATTGTTTTGTCTTTTCCAAAGTATATATACTGCAATAATGATGAAAGAGAATGTTGCCCTGTGAGGGGATGTTTTTGGTTTTGTTTTGTTTTTTTTTTCCCCTGAGTTACAGGCCACATACTTAAAAAAAAGTCTGCAATGACATTGGAAGGGTAACTTGTCTTATGTGAAGTGCTAGGCTCCCTTTTTTTCTCTGTAATGGCTGATTAATAAGAACCTGATAGCACTAATTCTGAAGAGCTTCAAACATTCATTAGCCATGTTTTAGTTAACTTAAGTTGTTAGATTAACAACTCTGCTGGCTTTTGGTTTGGAAAGTGGGGAACAGTTTGTAGCTCATAATGGAAATTTAAGTAGTTGTTACTTTCTCCTATATAATGGCTAAGCATTTGTGCTGGTGTTCTGGGACTGTGTTACAGTTTTTCTGAAAACAGTATGGGATGCCTTGATATCAAGAGTAGCCTTTCATCTTAAAATTAAATGGTGCAGTATGACAACTTTGTGTGGAAGAAATTTGTTTTAATCTTGTGCCTTGAGGGATATTTTTACAAAATATCTACATATTTACTACATTTGATGATGTGGAGTTTTTTCAATTAAAAATTCCCCAATATTTGCTGGTTTCCTTTCGTATAGCGTCTCCCTCAGAGTGTGTGCTATTCCTAGGAACATTGAACATCTGTGACTACCGTTTGTTTCCTAAAATAAGTGGGCAGCCAGCATCTTTTAGATATGTGTGAAGATGCTTGTTATCTACCCAAAAATTACTATATATGGTCTATTATCTGCAGTTCTCCATGTTGAAACTGAAGTGCCAGTAGTAAAGATGCTTTTGTGTGATGCAGTGATTTTCTTTCATGTATTCTAGATTCCCCTAATATCTGATGCAATTGACAATGAACTTTTTTCATTTGCTTAATCATGCACACCAAATGGAAGCCCACAGAAAAAAAAGTCTTGATCTGGCACTAGTTATAGTCATTAACACTTTGGTGCAATGGATTTAAATTAAATGTTTAGAAAGACATGTGGTAAATGGGAGAGAGAGATGATTTTGTGGTTAGATACATTCAGGAAGAGAAGGTTTTTTTCCAAAATGCCTAAATTTAATATTTTCTCTTACTTTTTTAAGGGCTGAGGGTAGCCCAGGATGGCTGCAGCTTCATATGATCAATTGTTAAAGCAAGTTGAGGCATTAAAGATGGAGAACTCCAACCTTCGGCAAGAGCTAGAGGATAACTCAAATCACCTCACAAAATTGGAAACCGAGGCATCCACTATGAAGGTATTGCAAGCTCTATGCCTGTGTGTGGGGTTTCTGTCACTGCCCGTTGTGTCATTGACAGGGAATCACTCAGAGAGTTTTGTGTACTTTTAGATTCCTATGGAAGTCCTTTTCCAGGCTGTGGAAAGGAAAAGCTATCAAAGCTACATTTCCTTATTATTATTTTTTAATTTCAAAGTTGTTTTCTAGAAACAGCTCCCAGCATGCTCTGATAAGCACTACCATTTTAGCACAGCTGTGCTTCCCAGCAGGAAGTCCAGAGTGCTGACCAAGGTTGACAAAGCAAGTATTGTTTGGCTCTTGAAAATGTGGGAAACACTGGAGGTGTTCAGTGTTTTCAGGTAATTTTAAAAATTTGGGGGTTTACTATAATTACAATATTTAATGCCTTAACAGGAGAAGTTTCTTTAACATAAACCACAAGTTCTCCAATCTTTCCCAAAGCCTAAATTAATACTTTAAAAATTCACCCAGATGACTTCCTGCTGGTGTTTTTTGGCTGAGTGTAGGCCTTCAAAGCTACCCATCCAAAAGCAAACACTACGCTCAAGTGGAATTTAGATGGATTTCGATCAGTAGGAAGATACACTGTCAGCTGCATCTATGTGATCCATGATAGTGAACAAGGCAGAATTTTGCAAGCCTTAGAGCTGCATTAATGCAGTACTCTTCCTAAGATGACAAATCCTGCTGCTAGGAGCAAAACCAGTCTGCTTTTGATACCTCAGGTAGAAGGGCTCAGAAATTGTTGATATTTCTCTGTATACTCCTGTATAGGATAGGCATATTCCAAGTATTAAACTTAAATTAACTTTTTTCTCCATTTCCTTGCTTGCCGATCTTCTTATGACAGACTTACTGTTCCTTTACAAGCAATGTTTAATTTTTAAAATATGGTAATTTGATTAGTATAGCAATTAAAAATATTTGAACTCAATTTTCTTCTCCAGCATGTAGACCGTAAGAAGAAAAATCCACTGTAAGAAGTAAAATTCTTCTGCTTTCTGAAACACTGTTACAACACTTGAAAAAAGCATAGATATTTCAGATACATTTAATCATTACATTGCAGTGTAAAATGAAAACGACTTTGCTACCTAAATTAAAAGGATACTATAGTCCTTTACACCACGTACTTGAAATGATTGTCATTAACAGCTGCAGAAAAAATGTTCATTTGCTGAGTTACATGTCTGAAAACTAATTCTGTCATTTATATTATTTTTCTTAAGATAATATTACAACAAATTTATTAGTAACTCCCTTACACTCCTTGTCATTGCAGTCTAAATTAAGGTAGGGAAGAACAGGACAGATGATCTTACTGCAAGTTTTACAAAAAAAGAGTAAAAGAGGGAAATGTCTTTTTTTCCCTCTTCTTTATCCACATACAGGTGTTTTGGGTTTTGGTTGTTTCTTTGAGGTTTTTCTAGCTTTTGTGCAGATAATTAAATTTCCAGTGACCTAAAGCCAGTCCAGCTGTACAAGCTGGTCTCTGGGGCATTAATTTGGGATGTGGAATGGCTTTTTGTTCTTACATTAAATCTGGCAGACCACCAAACAAAAAGTGGCTCTATTGCACTCCTCTGTGCTTATGAACATATGCAGAGTAGAAATCTCTTTTTTTTCTGTCCTAAAGTTCCCTTCTCGATCTAAGGATTGTAACACAAACCTCAAATATCAAACTCAGTATGTTTCTTTTCGTTTTGGGGGATGGGTGGAGAAGAGATTGTTCAGATTAATTAGATTTTTTTTTTTTTTTAAAAACCATGTTCTATTAGGAAATCATGGGTTCATTCCTCCAGTGTATTTGCTCCTGCACCTGAACTAAGAAGTCATGTCTTTCCCTGTTTGTTTCAGACCCTTTTCTTTGTAAAGGGTCACAACATAGTTTTGATTTGACTAAAACTTGAAGAATGGTGTGGGAATGATCTTGGGGTCAGATTAGAGTAGGTGGGTGCAGTTTGATTGGGATAATCGCAGGATTCTCTTAAACTGAAAGATAATTTTAGTTTCTCGGGCTTTTGGAGAAAGTATGTGTTGGCTTTTTTTGCACTGAAAGAACCTACATGGTTTGTACGGTTCCAGTGCCATAATTAGGGATAATTACAAGCAAAGTCATTAGCAGAACAAGAGCAGTCAGGATTGAAAGCCATTTGGCTATGATATATGCAGTCAAAAATTTCCCAAATGTCTTGGAAAAAATGGTCCTTTGGGAGCACAGAACTGTCACAGAGCCCTTGTAACCCATCCTGCCAAGTGAAATCCCAGATATTAGCAAGGGAGCAGCAGTGGGGAAGACAAGCTGTGGCTCCATGGCAAACATCCCCGTTCTTGCAATATGAATTTTGGTCTGTGGCCCAGTGCAGAGACATCTCACACTGATTCTTTGGACTCCCGCTTTGTTCGTGTCCTCATTTCTTTATATTGTTTAATCAGTTGTGAAGGGCAGTAGTTAGGAAGGGCATTTTAAAGACAATATTTAAAGAATTTTATTTTGGAAGCAACAGTGTTAAAACATTGTGTAAGTGTGCCCCATCTTTATAATCCCTTCATTTCAGAATTATAAGGTAATCGTATGGGAATTAAAAGCTTAACGTGAGCTCATCTTGCACATGTATTTATTATAAACTACTACTGACCTATATAAGAACTATTTCTGAATGCTTCCTGTTTAAAGCTAAATCTCTTATTTAAAAGTAAAAACTCCATTTGCTGACCAGGAAACATGATTGGTAAACAAAGAGAAATGTGATAATGGGGGGGTGGCAAAATGATCAGTAAAACAATCTCCACTTTGTTTTTTAATTTGTGTTGTCCTAGGGATTAACTGTTTAAACAAAAGAAATCCCTCAGAGTATTATGACTGACTTGGGAAATTCAGTTGTTTTTATTGGCTTACTGTCAGATGAAATACAGCAGTTTGGTATGATAAAAGTTTCTCTCTAAATCAACAAATACCCTGTTTGATGGTCAATGAAATAACAATGTTGGACCATAAATAAAGAAAAATTGTGTCAGTATCTAGATGTAAGAGTAACTGCATAAAACACAGACTAAGGACAGATTTTAAAAAATATTAACAGTTTTATCTGAATTCAAAACCTGTAAAATTAATGGAGAGACAAGAAGTAATCCAATGTTAGGTGTACTAGTTTGTGCGTATCCCTACGTGTCTCCCACATTGGCAAAAGAACTTTTTGTGAGACTTTTCTGCCTGGTTCTTGTAGAAGACTAGTATTTTTCTCTATAAGGATGGCATTTATTTATTTATTTATTTTTAATGTCATAGCTAAATAATATCGGCATTTCTCGCCATATAAAATCTGGGGTCGAGCTGGTATGTTCACCTTAACCTCCAGAAATCACTTAAGATTGACGTCATGCTTGATTTGCTCACTCAATATTTGGGTCCTTTGATTTTGTAGTAAACCAGTAATTCATGATATCATGTGTAAGAAAGCCTTTTTTAGTATATGTGATGCTCTGTGAGCAAGACATTGTCTCTCTTGTTTTCATGTAGTGCACTTAAAATTTTATTCTACATACGGCTTTTCAATTTAATTAGTGTCTTCTATATTGTGTCCACATGTATCAAAAATAAAAAGACTGTTGCTAGAGGTGATTCAGATATGTTGGGTTTTTTTGAGAAGTGCTCTAATCAGATAAATATACACTATAAAGAAACATGGTAGTGGTTAAACTCTTTTCAGAAAATTATGAGCTGTTCATTTGTGTGTTGTGGAGGGTGGTGTTTAGGCAGATCATTTTCTTCATATAAATATTTTAGTTTTCATTATTTTCTGTGGGTTTTTTTTTTGTTTTTATTTAGTTTGCGTGTTTGAAGAATTAATGTTTAAAGGACAAAGTCCTAGAGAGCTCATTACTATCATATCCATTGCAGATCCAGAGAGTGATTTTTTTTTCACATTGATGGTGTTTTGAGCTTCTTCTGCTAATAAGCCAACTGGGCAATAAAACTTGCGGTGCTATTATGTTGAATTCAAGTATATTTTCACTAAATAAAAAAACAAGAATGGAGATATTTTATTTTGAGGAATTTTATTTTAAATGGGTTTGTAAAATATTAAGCTATGGTAATTTTATGTGATAGTGAAAGGAATATTAAGTCTCTAGAGTATAATATCCCATATTTATTTCAGTGTTGTGGATACTTTGGGATGTTGATTAATTAATACGCAAATCCTCAGAATTAAAGGTAAAAACAATGCAAAAGAAAATGCCATGAGGCCTGGATTTCATCTTCTGTCATGATAGCTTTGAAAAAAACTGTGAAAAAGCTTATATTGTATTAAAATTACAGTGTACTTTTATGTCTAAATATGATTTAGTTGTATTTTATCTGCAACTTCAACTTTCTGTTATATCTTTTCATGTATGTTGGAAAGAATGAGTATACAAATCCTTATCAGAAATAGCAGATTGACTAGCAATTTAGCAGCTAGAGTAGCTTGTTTGACTCATTTTAAGAAGAGGGACTCTGGAAAACGTGCTGATTGCAGATTGGACCTTGTTAGCTGATGTTTTTCTATAAAAAAGGGAAGATGGATGTTCAGAATGTTCCAGAATCTTAACTGTCTTGTACTCTTTTGAGATGGAAGCTGCACTTTGTAATCTCTAAGTCATAAGTTACAAGAAAAATTTTAAAAGTGCTGATCCTTTACATCAGGCATACTCGTAGCTTAATCACACCCAATTTTAGGAGTAAGATTTCAGGTACTATTTGTATCTGTTATGCCCCTTGACTAAATTTAAGGTTTCCTTTTAAATGTCTACTGGGCCATTCTCTCTTTAGGAATGAGTAGCTGCTTTTATCAGATGTCTCCCTGATCAGGCAAGCAGGTGATCCCATTTTCTTTTAAATTGACAAACCCCACTTGGTGGCCTTAGAGTCTGCGGAGCCATCACTTCTTGATATTTAACCTTGAAAACCTGTTTCGTTCTGATCAGCTGTCTCTGATCATCAGTGCTTATTGATCCTTATCATAAAGCATCGAAGGTACTGGAGATGATATTCTAATTGGCACAGCAATTTTTGATTCAATGTGTTGTGGTAAGCTGTATGCTTGCAAACTAGAATTTGAAGCCCAGCATATTCACAGAGACCTCTAATACATGCTGCTTAACATACTGTCATGTGCTATATGCACATGCAGTTTCCATCTGTCTGTGTGTGTACTTCCTCAAGTAGGTGGGAGACGAATACATTTGAGAGATACCCAGGTTTGCAATAGCATCTCCAGAAGTTTTACAGCAGTTTTTCTTCTAAGGTACCAGAAATGACACATTTTGCTGCGAATACTTACTGTGTCCAATAGCATCACTTTTCCATCTCTGTGCAAAGGGAGAGTGTTTTTAGCTGCTTCCTGCCTTTTTTTAATTTTATCTTCATTTGGTTGGCATTGCACGCAGTGAAATGTTTTGCCAAGGCATATATAGAAAAACACAACTGAAAAATTACATTGAGCTATGAAAATAAACCATTCAGATGAGAATTAAATGGTTAAATATGTTTCAATATGTTAAATATGTTAAAATAGATGTATATGTTAAAATATATATATTTGATCTGGAATTACTGTTAGTGAGTAGGCCACATGTAGTCACTAAACTGCTGTATAACCTGAGATGCTTTATTTGAATTCTGAATGTAGTACAATACGCATTTCTTAGTGTATCCTGTTGCGCATAAGAATATTAGCATTATTTCCCGAACTGGATTCCAGAATCTGATTTTTGATTTGAGTTATCTGGTATGTTGTTATTTCTGCTAAGACATCAATTCAGATATAACATGGTGGATTATAGTTGCTTCGTGGACCAAAACCAGTGTTGTGAAATCTCCACAGCAACTGGTCACAGAGAACTTGAGAGTATTCCCTAGTATGCTGAGAATATCTCAGTAGCCCTGTCTGGAATTTTAAGGTTCTTGGTTCTTTGATGATTATTCAAGTTAAAGGTAGAAAATGAAGTGCAGAATAAATAGTCTTTTTCTTTTTACTTTAGAAAAACACTAGTATCTTAGTGAGATTTCTGCCATTACCTGTATTTCTTTTCAACATAGTCTTAAGTCATGTGGAAAAAAGAGATAGAAGGGTTTGACGGATGATTTTCATCATGGTAAAAATGAACAAAGGAATGTGAACAGTGTCAAAAGAATCTTCTGGTGTTGAGTGAGTGAATACATGGCAAATAAAATTCCATGGCAAAAGTATAGAAGAATCATAACTTGTAGACAAGAGCCTTAACTTTATATACACCATGAGGACTGAATTAATGTGGCAAGAGTGTAGAGAGAGGTATTAGAGATACTCTAAATACCTGAAAAATAAAAGGGCTTTTCCATATAGTGTCAAGTTAATGCTTAGTTTAGATCCACAAAGCTGGTCTGATATTGGGAATTACTGGGCATAAGTAGGGAAACAGAATGATTATAATTGTGCCAGGATGAATACATGCTGATCCAGAAGATGAGTGTTATATTCTGTTCTGATCAACCTCCTCAGGGGCGACCTAGTAGAATACGTCATGTTAGGTGCCAGAAAAATCAAGTGATCTGAAAATCTTCCTTAAGTGATATGATTGAATAAAATGGGACTTTTCAGGTTAAGACACAGGAAAAGGAGAGGGACAGAGGATGGATGTTGAGCTCTAATGAAAAATCATGTAATGAGGAAAGTTATTAGAGAATGAGTAATTTTCCTGAATACTAGATCTAAGGGCATCAAATAACGTTGTGATATAGACAGTGGAAAATAAACAAAACGAAGATTGTTTTGCATCATGTGTTTGCCATGGGAGGTAGAACCCCTGGAGAAGTGATTTTAGGAAGTCTGCAAGTCAAGGCCGGAGGGAATCTGAGCAGAGGACATTTAAGAGAAATGAACAGTAGGTTTTGTTCATGTATCCTCTCAAGGTTCCTACTGTTGGAGAGGAAGGAGGTTGGTTTGGAAAGATGTTTGGTCTCTCTCAGTGTTAAGGATGGTGTTTGCTCTTGATTCTGTTCTTGATTCTTGTCTAGAGCACAAGTCATATGAGGAGCAGCTGAGGAATCTGGGGAGGCTCAGCCTGGAGAAAATAAGGCTCATGGGGACCTTCTTACTCTATACAACTTCTGACAAGAGGTTGTTGGTGAGTTGGGGGTAGATCCCTTCTCTTAAATAACAAGGAACAGGCTAAGAGGAAATGGCCTCAAATTGTACTGTGGATGTTTAAATTGGATGTTATGGAAAAATTCTTCACTGAAGGAGTTTTCAAGCCCAGGAACATTCTGCTAAGGGCAGTGGTGGAGTCACCATCCCTGGAGGTATTAAAAGGATGTGTAGATGTGGCACTGAGGGACATGGTTTCATGTACGACTAACCCAGTAGTAGCTTTAATGGCTGATCTTGAAGATTTTTCCCAGCCTAAGTGATTCAGTGATTCTGTTATCATCCTGTAATGTCAGTACTATCCTGCTGTGGGGTTGCAGACATGTTACCACTTTTACTGCATCCATCAGTTGTGGTATTTATTTGTTTCCCATCATCTTAGGTCTGTCTATGCATGCCTGGCTTACAGCTCTTGGGAGAAGAATCCTGTTTACCTGGATACCAACTGTAGTAAAAGAAACTTCTTTTTTTCACTTCCTACTTGAAGCAGTTGAACGTAAATTTTCCCTCCATAATTAGCCTATGTGTCACCAAGTGATGAGAGCCTTCTAGCACACTCTTCATTTGCTCATTGCTATGCAAGGAGTGTACCTCACAAAGTGGTGCCTGTGTTGAATCTGCCCTTGTCCTGGCATTGTTTCCTTGCAACTTCCAGCCAACTCTAATGAGTCAACTTCATTTTGTCTGACTGGTTTTTCAGCACTCTGGCTGTGGCCAAAGTTGAGGGGTTTGACATTTTTCAGCACTTTTGTACTCCTGGTTCTTAGGGGTTGTTTATATGGTAGTGCAGGCTCTGCTGTCTTAGCAGAGCTTGTTTTTCTTTTCTAAACTTACAGTTCTTTTAAAGCATGTTTTGATCTCTATCTGGCAAACAGGAGGTGCTTTGTCTTAATTTCTCTCATACTTCACTGAATTTGTTGTTCCATTCCACCAACAATGGTTGTTCCATTTTGAAGAACATTAAGCAGGAACAAAAATTCAGCCGTCAGTAAAGGGAAATGCAGAAGGATTTGGAAATTCTTTGAAGGGCAGCTAAAGATGCTGTAACAAGTGAGGAGTTTGTGCTATAAGTTTTCTTCTTTTGAGAAGGAAGCTATGTGAGGGAATCAATAAATTAAAAGCATAAATGAATAAAATTCATGTGCAATTAATGTTTGTATCAGTTGCACTGAATTTGACCACCAGATGTGTTCTTTGCTTGTAGCAATAACAAACTTTGAGATTAGCTACAAAAAAATCCTTAGTAATTTGCACAACTGAGTTTATTTTTACTCACTATTTTGAGATTTAAAACCCCAGAACAAACAAAAACACCAAAAACAAATAAACAAATGCATTTTATTTGGGTTTGCAGATTGAAATATTAAGGAAATTGCAGTTTTTAGGCAGATGATGCCATCCTGATTTTACCACTTGGTTCGTACATTCTATAATACAAATTTAGCTATTCTACAAAAAAATTTTCCAAAGTCAGTGTGCTCAATGCTCCCAGGATGGATGAAAGTATATATTTGTATAACATACTGTTCTTTTCTAATTTGCTTCTGCAAAGGAAGTTTTTTAATCTCTACTTTTCAGGCATATAGTGTTGTGCAATGAGTGAAGCATTTCTCTTGGAAGTTACTCCTTTATAGAAATTGAGTCTACAGGAGGAATTGAATATTTTTTATAGAAGCTATTTTTTTTTTCTCACATTATTAAAAGTAAACTAAAACTCCATCTTCTTCCGTCAGCTGGATTTCTTAGCTAAACTCTCTCATTATGAGTGAGTCACATACTTTCTGGAAATTGCACTCCCCATCAGAAACACTGTCTTTGGACAGCCAAGCTAGTAGGGGAGAAATAAGTGAGAATTATGAGATACACACCTCAGACAGCACTGAACAGACAGTGCTCAAAATCCAAATACATTCGATCTAAGCTAACAAAATATTTTGCTTTCAGGGTAACGGAATCAAGTTTTGTCTTCTGAAATAATGCAGCTTTAAAACAAATTAGTACATTAGCTGTGAATCAGCTATATGTAGAAATTTAACATTTTACCTGCTTATCGATGGAGAACATTGGTAACATAAGAATATGTCAGATCCCTTCCAAAGGGCTGGCTACACAGGCACTTGCACAGCAGGTGCACGTATGTCCCTGCTCTCAGTGTGAGCTTCTTTTAGCTTTGAATTCATCCCATTCTGCACAACAAGTGTGATAAAAATGGACAGAATATGGTGTTAACTAGTTTTCTTCTTTGAGTAGCCATGCTAGCTTTCAGATTTTTTCATATTTGCTGTTTTCAACTGCCTGAATGAACAGCCTTAGTGTACATGATAATAGCTGGTCTTGTCTGGGAGTGAAATGATGCTTATTTCTCTCTCTTTTTTATTTTTTTTTTTAGCAAATGCATTGTTTGGTGAACAGGTGAATACAGAGAAAAGGGATTGATTCAGCAGTAGCATTCCTTGCCTGTGTTAATATTTGTGAAATAGGTGCTAAATTCTGAGCTTCTGTAACTTGTGTTGTGTGAATTCACCCAGTATTTTCCTTTTCATATCTGCCTGGTTTTCATATAATTTCAACACATCCTTAACCAGCATGTAAGCACTTGAAATTTTGAAGTCTTGCAAGGGAAAGCAGTAATCACAGGAAACATTATATGTACTTATGACTTTTTTCCCCCTAATGAGAACCTTCATCTTCATTCTCAAATTACTTTCTTTGCTCTTAGCTGGATTTTGCATCTGCAGAATGTTTTTTGTGGCTTTTTGTGCCCCATGCACTCAGTCATTTCAGGAGGGAAGAGGTCATGTTGTTCTGAAGGCACATGAAGTCACATCCAGATAAAGTGACATAGGGAATTAGAACACTGATAGGCATGGGAGATACTGCAGGAGATAGCACAATGGTTAGATCCTCCAAAATAGAAGTAATTTTGAAAATAATGATGTGTATTGATCATTCAGTAAATTCTAATGTGTTAATGGAAGAAACTGTCATAAGCCAAATTGATTCTTACAAAGTGTATCAAGTGATGAATTCTGGGAACTCAGTGACGGCACATCTAATGCAGTCAGGGATGTTTTTAGGCTCACATGAACTAAAAATGTGCTTGTAAAAGTCATTTAGCATTCTACAAAACATATATTTTTAAATATCAGTGAATTCATTTTATCTGCAAAGAAGCAGCAACAGCTTTATATTGTGGGTCTGTGTGTTTTTATGATTTTACAGTAAGAAATATTTTTAGATCTTTGCAATTCTTAAGTTTCTGACAGGATCCAAATTGGCTGGAAAATTAAAGAAAATATTTGTTTACTTTTCTTTTTAGAATTTAGGTGAAATTAAGCTGATGATACATATAGTTAATTCCATTACTTTAGACTACCCTCTTTCTGAGCATAAAATCAGATAATTTTAGTTGACCTGGAAGTGTACTTGCACTAAAAACTTGGTACTGTCTTCTGTAAGTAGTTATAGCAAGCGACAGCTCCTGAGCATGGTGACGCTGGGTGAATATTTTCCATTTAGAAAATGACATTTTTGGAAATTAAAATGAACAACATCATTTCACATAATAAATGCATTCCTTTTTCTGCAAGGTTGAAAGTTGAGTTGCTCCTGTGTTCCACCTCAGTCAGTAGTGCTGTCACTGCTGGTGTTATCATTTGGACCTGGCTACAGGGTTGAGCAGCCTGAGCAGTTCTTTGCACTTGAAGGGCTAGAAGGGCTCCCAGCAAGCCGGATTAAGCAGCAGCATAATTCACCAAAATGTATAGGAGTAAAGAGCTCCTTCCAAGCACTCCCTCAGCCCCTGTGAATGTTCTACCATATGTGACAGAATTAATGCACTGTCAAGTTCATGTAGTTATGACAGGTCATATAAGACCTTGAACTTAAATTTCTGCTATCTCAAAAAAAATTAGTATTCTGATGTCTATCCCTCCCCGCCCCCCCCCCCCATGCTTCTGACATTTAATGGTTTTGTGGAATTTGAGTGATATTCTTTGAGTATATGTTACTTTTTTTTCTGCTTTTCTAAATAGTCATTGAAACAACACTCAGCTCCATTGGAGGTCAAAAATTACTTTCAATTTAGAAATTTTATGTTACATTTTCAGCATACCAGGTTAAAAATATGCATATCAATGTGGTCAGAAATACTGTAATTTAAAAATAACGCTGATTTGGTAAACCATGATTTTTTATTCATTCATTATGCATATTCCCATCCTGTATGCTGCTAATAGATATTGGATTGCTCTCTGAAATTGTGAACACTTTCTATGTTTGTGTGATTAAACCTGGTTTTATAGTCAAATGTTGTAAATACAGTGGTAACCAACATAACTGGCCTGTGAGTATATCTGGTGTCCGCATCCAGGAGTTTCATAAATTTAATTTTCATTGTGATTTTCATAGATTTTGTCATTCACTGAATCCACATAGCTATGACAAAAATGAATACAAGTAATAAAGCTTAATGTTTAAGGGGTGAGGGGGGAGAGAATAGTGTTTACAGAAGACCAAACATATCTGAATTGTCATCAAAATGTATTTTTACATATACCATATTTTGAAATAGTCCTAGGTATTAATATTTATACTTAAAGTTCCCAAAAATGGAATACACTTTAAGTCTTAACTCCTTGGGATTTTAAATCCGCCTTTGTAAGCATTTTTCCTCTGTGATTCCTTTCCTTATTAGCAGCTTGAGTAAATTTACAGCCTTTAAGCCATGTTATTTACAAGAACCCTTACCACTTAGCTGGGTGCATCTACTGTTAGTTAAGGTGCTTTTATTTACCATAGTTGTGCAATTACATGCTGACAGATCTGATCTCTTTTATTTAATAATTCACAATGTGGGTTTTATGTCAGGATTATATTCACAGAGTCCAAACAAAAAAACCCATCCAACCAGACAAAAAATAGACAATGTTTCAGTACTTCACAGTCCAGAGACTGTGAAGACAGAAACCCTTTTAAATGATGATGAGTCATAGGGCCTGCTCCATTTCCAGAAACATTCTTTTGTAGTTCTGCACAGAACAAGATAAACTAGGTTATACTAAAGTGACCATTAAAATAATTTGACTTGCATTCTTTAGAAGAACAGAAAAAACCTTGCAGCCTTTTCTTACAGATTTACATTTGTGTATATTTTCAGTAAGTCACTGCTAAGTCAGTAAAGAGTTTGCTTAAAATAATGCTGTAAACCGCTACTAAAATACTTACGAAAATTTGCAGTAATTAAACAGATACTGATTGAACCTTGGAGACTATTTTATGCTATAGCAAACACGCTATCAAATTTAATATGAAATTATAATGGAATAATACTATTTCAAAGCACTGTATGGATGTAAAAAGCATTAGTGTTGAATCCTAGATTGTAAATGGTGAATAAATAAAAATTTTCATTAGCACAGTAACAGGTAACTTGCCATGTTTCCCCCAGAAGGATTATTGCAGAAAATGGCTCTGTTCCTTGTTCAAGTAAAAGTACAAATGCCCTGACTTGTCATTTTAGCACACAGCCTCATTTTCTACCAGTACCTGACCCAGGGGCTGCATCTCCTTTCTTTAACGGCCTATTGAGTGGGCAGCTCAGATTTTGAAGTGCACTGTGATGGAGTTTAAAGATGATGTCACAGCCTCGTAATAGCATTGTCGCGTTAGCAATAGCACTATAGAAAAGAAATGTAGAAAAATACAGAAAAGCTAACTTGAGAAAAATGCATGTGCTGTTGGAGGAAAAAGGGGTGATACAAAAACTAAAAGTTAAAGTATTGAATTGAAACATAACATTTCAGCAAGGTGATCCAGTGTGCTAGTGTGTAACTGTTGCCAGTATTTAGAAAAAAGGAGTCCCTTGCTGCCTGGACACCTCAGTCATGTAATTTGGTAGGGCGAGAAAAGCTGATGGTAGTTCCTTTTAGCTTCTCATATAGGCTCTTAGAGCAGGAAGACTCATTACATAGGAAAGTATCCTGAACATGCTGAAACAGCAGATGTGCCACACATGTGAGAGAGGCACTTCTAAAAAGAGAATGGAAGGAGATGTGGGATTTTAGGTTTCTCCCTTGAGAAACAGTGCTGTTTTCAGAGAAAAATCATCCATTAGTTATTTCTATATTTATCTGAGTTCACAGGTTTCCAACAAGAGTGCAAAACTCTCTCAAGAGCACTTCATGCATCATACTGCCCTTTAGACTTCAAGCCAAGACTGATGACTGCAGATCTGCTCCTGCATCACACAGTGCAGGAGCCCTTTGAAAAACACCATATCAGTTGTTTGTCTGCCTTTGCTGACAGGGCAGATGTTACGTATAGAGATGGCTGGGCCATATGGCTGATGAGGGTGCCCTTGAACATACTTATAAGCAAAGGGAAGATGTCTTTCCAAGAGTATGGATTTTATCATCCGAGGCTTGATCCTAAAGGCAAAGCTGACATTAACAGACAGTGCAGTAGGAGCTGCTCTGTAGGTGAATTGTCAAGAGGAGCCAGCACACAATCAATGTATATGTCAGAGTATTTTGTCTGAACTAGCTTCAGCCTAGTCCCATGGAGTAAATAAATGCCCATCAGCAGTCCTGGGCGTAACTGCTGCCTTGACTTGATCCAAAAGGAGTTTGGTTCATGCTCCAAGATACCTGCAATGGGAATCCAGGTACAGCTGGTGTGGGAGGATGGAAGTCTTGCATCAAACTGGTCCAAACTAAGACATGAATGTGGACAAACGTCTTGACTCCATTAGTAAACTGGGAATTTGGATGTCTGTACTCCAGAATTCTTCTTCCCAGAGCAGCATGGCAGAGGCTGCAGCACCTGGGCTGCTACCATTTATATGAGTCTAGGGCTTGAGATTATTTCCCCAGAACTGCACAGTTCTGTACTCAAAATCCTTTTACTCTCCTCATTTTTTTTTAGTTACAAGTAACAACACTTGGAATACAGAAAAGCTCATTGCTGCACTGCTTTAAAAAAAAGTCGACCTTTCATAGATGCCTTTTCATATATGTTTTTTTTTTTTCTCTTGAAAAAAGAAAAATATATTTAAAAGGTACCTTTTATGTAAGTTGCAAAACCCACTAATATTGACAGTAAGGTATGCTAGACTCTTAAAAGAGCAATAAATATGTATGGACATATTTTTAAATTGTCTAGAATTCATTAGTTTTTAGATCTAAACAAAAATACAATCCTGTGTACAGGGTCTATGTATGAAAATTACAGAATACCTTCCATTATTCAGAATTGGTTTCATCTCCTGACTGTTGCTGCTTCTAAAAATATTTTCTGTGGCACAGTATGGAAAACGGTACTTTAAATTCCAATAAGGGCTTTTTGCCTTGTAGCCAGTCTTTTATTTGTTCTTTCTATTGATACATCTGCCATAATGATATTGAAAAGACTTTCACTAACTTGCATTTAATTTTCTACATGAATTTAGGCCACTGAGCATTTGGGACCTGGGGCCTTACAGGCCCCTTTAGTGTAATAGTCGTTGTTGACTTGATTTTTTTGTACATCAGAACTATGTTCCTTAGATGTATAATTTTAGCATGCACAGCACACAGTAGTATTCTTGGATTTGAAGCTTCAGCTGCATGAAGGAGTCTACATCTCTTTCTGGTGGGCCTGATGGTGGTTGAAATAGAAGTTGTAATAATACAAAGAATAGGTGCCATGAAGGAAACCTAAATCTTTTGCTCGCAGGCATGGAAATGGTAGCATTTCTAGTAAGAATAACATGAGTCTTCTTGTGGGTTTACAGTGGTGCTAGGGCCTCAAAGAAAACAAATCCTGGGGATTGCCTCTAGTCAAGATGCTTTTCTGTTAGTTACATACCCAAATTTTATTTTTACAAGACTGACTGATTTCTCTGTGCTTACATTTCTCCCATCTCTTAATTCAAAATAACTGTTATTCACTTTGCAAAGAACTTCCAAATAATCCAGTAGATTGAACTGTCAGATAGGTTTATGCAACATACACTTTACATCATGACAGTGCTGGGGTATACATTGTAGAAATATATCTGATGGCAATTAAAATTATGACGCTTGATCACTGCTCACATGAAATATAATTTACATCAGTGTCTGAGCAGCTGTTACATGAGTGTGCACTTTAGGGTAGGATAGAGGATGTATTTACTTTGTGTGTTACTATTGTAATGATTTCTTAATTAAGCTTAATTTCTTATAGGAGGTACTGAAACAGCTACAAGGAAGTATTGAAGATGAGGCAATGGCATCTTCTGGACAGATTGACTTACTGGAACGACTTAAAGGTAAATCTAGAATTATATTTTAATTAGGTTAGTTTCTTTGTCCATTGTTTATAGTTTGGGATAACATTTTCGAAGTCATTTGTATCTTCTTTTCAGCGCTGAGCTTGATAATTAGGCATAGTCTCAGTGCCTAAATGTTTTTGCTAACCATTTTAAGACACATCCTCAAAGAAAAAAAAAGTCTCCATTTGTACTTTTGCTGCTGTAACTCTAGAATTTCATATTAATTGCATTTGATATAACTCACATTTGTTTCTTCAGAAAAAAACAGTTAATATTGGCCTAGTTCCACCAATTTTCTATATTTGTTTGTATATCCTGCCGTCTCCATGTCATATTACTGGAATTGTTTCTGTCATTCTGCAAATTTATGGTCCCTTCCCTATAGCACGTGCTGGAATGTGTATATCCCGTTATATGGGAAGTGCCAGCAAGCCCCAACCACTAACTTCCTGTATACACCCATCATCCCTGTCTCTGACTCAGAAATTCCATAGGGGTGTCTAAGACCCCTGTGATGAACAGGGTATTCATCTGTTACATGATGGTGAAACATTTGCAGGATCTCTGGAAAAGAAATTGTTAGGAAGTGGGCCACAAGGTAATTCCCATGATGTTTATGCAAAACTCTGCCCCTTTCTTAAGTCCTCTAAGAAGGAGGCCGGCAGGCTTTTATAGGATACTTGTTCTGATTGCCAGGATTGTTGTTTGGCCATCTGCTCAGATAACTGCTGTTCTCCGAGTCCGCTATATCCATTGTTTTTGTTCACAGTATTTTCACTGCATTTCTGTGCAAAATGCTGCTATAAAAAAGCACATGGATTTGTTCAGAAAGTAAGGAATTAAGATAGAAATGATCTTTTAAGTTTATGCTACTGAACTTTCAGCTCTGAAAAATGTTTGCTGTTTATTATCCAGAACTGAATTTGGAAAGCACCAGCTTCCCTGGTGTGAAGTTAAGGCCAAAGATGTCGGTGCGCTCGTATGGGAGCCGGGAAGGGTCCGTGTCGAGCCGCTCAGGGGAATGCAGCCCAGTCCCCATGGGGTCATTTCCAAGAAGAGGCTTTATGAATGGAAGCAGAGAAAGCACTGGTTACTTAGAAGAGCTAGAAAAAGAAAGGTAAATTTATTTGTTTATTCCTACAGCATGGATTGACTTCTCATTTTAATGTGGAAGCTTACTGACACACCTAGTATTTAGCTGTCATGAATATGGTTTTGATCAGTGGTGTATTTACCTGTCATTTACCTTGACAGGTAAGAAACCAGGAATCTATGTTTTATTTAAATGCACATGGAGAAAAATATTTTTAAAATCATGACGTATCATTCAATTTCTACTGTTTCATTTGTGCATTTCATTGTTACTCTTTGTTGGCTGAAGTTTTTTTTTTTATTTTGATAAGCAGGTTGTCACTGTCTGAAATATGTTTAAATAGTGAAGGTGGAGTGTTCTAACCCCCTCCATATCTCCTCACCACTGTTGATAAATGCTGAAGCTGTAACAGTGTGATGGTGAAATAGTTTTCTCTCTTTTGCAAATGGTTATTAAGTACCATAAATGGTTTATCAATTATTTACTATTAGCAGACACTTACCTAGTGACTTTACTCTCTCAGCAAATATATCAGCTAAACAAAATACGTGTTCTTATCTTCAAGGTGTTGTTCCCATCAGACATTTTGTGTTGATAAAATTCTAGAATTTCTTTTCTTGAAAGGCAGTGGTACCCATTTATAGGAAGAACGTACTTTCAGGTCATTATACAGAATTGTAGCACTTTATCAGTCACTTACAAAGGAAATGCAAAGTAAGAGATGTGCAGCTGTTTCCACTGAATTCATCTTTGGTTCTTAAAATTAATCTGACTGAAATACCAGATGTTTTCAGAAGCCTGTCTGCAGGACAGGGCTTCCTAAAGATTTGTTTCTACTTAATGGATGGGGTACCAAGCTGTGGGCTGCAAAACCAAATAAACTGGAACACAGTATTTTTATGCCTAGTATACATTAATAAGCAATTTGAAGTTGTAATGGAAAAGCTTTGTGGGTAACAAGTGCTTTGTGGATCACCCTCTAGAAACCCATCCTCTAAAGGATTTTCTCTGAAGATCAGCAAAATTTTTACAGCCAAGACCTGAAAGGATGATGCTTTTCTTCCAAGATCTAGGTCCCTGGGGTTTTTTTTTTTTTGTCCTATCAGCAGAATAAAAGCAATTTCCCATGGGTCCATACTGAGCCTGTTCTAGCTGCCACTCTATTTTTCACCTTCTCCTAGCCAGGGCCACCACTAATGATACTTGTTCTGTTGCATAAAATGTAGTTTCCTGCGAACCTGTATAAGAATATTTAGGAATTTGGGAAACTATCTGCTTGTTCATCTCAGTCTTCAAGAGTCTGACGTGTCTGTTTTTTACTGTCTTAACAAACTGTGCATTTGTTTGTATTCTTCCAGTGCTGTATTTTACTATGGATGATGCTACAATCTTTAAACACAGTTGGAACTTCCAGTGTGGTTCCAGTGAATTCCTGCTCACTTGGAACAAGCAGCATTTTTAGCAGCCAGAGTTCTTTAAGGTGATTAGCACCTCTGATTTATGATCTATGATCCTTCTCCATCATGGTGGATTCTGAGGTGATAGTTTTTAGGACATTTTTCTTGGCAGTGAAGACGCCTTAGGCTGTGAACCAAATAACACTGAAGAAAAGGGATGAGGATGTTTTAATTTCAGAGTAGCTTAGACACTGTTACTGTCGTAGCTGATGGGGTAAATATTTGTGCTGTGGAGAAGATGGATGTATGGAGGCATGGCCAGATCACATCTGGCTTCATTATTAGTGAAATGGTGGATAATCCAAAACTGCTCCGTTCTTTAAGCTGTTTCAGGGTACATGTGGAAGCATGTAGAGCATTGATAAGAATCCTGGGTAGCCAAAAATGAATAAAATCTTGGGGGGGAGGGGTATTGGACTGTGCATCTAAAATCACTACCATTTCTAAAATAAAACACTTCTTTTCACGTGTTTTGTGTATGAACATGTTTGGCATATTTACTAAATTTCTGTGTATCTAAATGTATATATTTGCTAATCAAGTTTGGATTTTTGTACTTAAACAGACTTTGAAGAACTTGTTGAACTTGACAAGACTAAAATAATTTAGAATAAAATAACACTTTCCAGACATATGCAGCAGGAGACCATTTCCATTCAGTATTTTAACAGGCTGGCACAATATATCCTATTTATGGGCAACAGTGTTTGTGGGAGGACTAAATTATGTATTTAAATATTTACAGCAATTCAGTGGGCACTTGGCATCCAGTCAGGGTCAACCCACCGCACTTGACTGAAGGTGAACTTCTGAGAGGAAGACAGTTTATCAATTGATTCAACTGCCAGAATAAAGATTAAATTATTGGCGCATATCTCATTTGCTTGGCTCCCCTCTAATTCTAAAGTTTAAAAAAACGAAGAGAAAAAAAAAAAAAAAAAACAAGAGAAAAATGGGCAGTGGCAGCACTGTGCTTTTAAATTGCCAGTTTAGAATACTCTAATAATGAAATATCTCTTGCTTTCTCTGGCTATTTCCAGGAATACTTGGTAAGAGCATCATATCAACAGCAAAACTTTACAGAGTACACTGCAGGTTAATTTTTGTGTTTACCCGTGGCAATTTAGCAAATTTAATAATCTCACCTTTTTAAATTCTGTAATTGGCCACTAAAGATTACAGTCTTCTGTGAAATTTAATATATTTTATATGAAAATGTTTGTGTGCCTTCTTTATTCCTTCTGGTTTATGCCATTTCCTTTTTTATTTCTTTTATGTTGATTTGGAGCATTTTCTAACTTTTGGCTGGTTGGAAAAACTTACCTCAAACTTTACAGCATCAGCAATGCTTTTCAAGATTTTATTTTATCTCCCACCAATTGAAGTGAAAGTATTAATTATAGTTGTAATTTACATAATGTAAGTAGAGTAGTATATAGTTTGTTTCTCTTCTCCCTTTTAGTCAGGAATAATATTGACATAATTATGCACAAAATATTTGCAAAAGAAGAGTTTTCTGCATTCATTCAGCTTCCTCTATTGCTGGGAGCTTCAGAAGTGCCACATGAGAGGTCTTTGAAAAACCCACCCTTCAGAAGAGCAGATCAAATTGAAAACTTTTTGTTAACTCATAAAAATACCATCAAGTTCCAAAAGCTTTCTCCATTTGCTTTGCTGGATTCTCTGTGAACTTGACAGGGTATGACACAGAGAAGAATTTTCTATGATGAAAAAAGTGAAAGTCATAATGTAGACATGTTGGGGGTATAAAAAAGATGGAATAACTGCACTGGTTTTTTTCCATCTTGTTTTTCATTACCAGTGGCAGCTCTTCCACTTAAAATCCTCTCCTAACCCTGAGAAACTCCAGGAGGCTGAGAAGCAGCTGTACTTCTGGTTAGAGTAGTATCTGAGAGTAGTGTTCAACGTGGGGAACAGCTTATCAGACACATCTACAGAAAACTGCTGCTTATTGCGGTTTATTTTCAAGGAAACTGAAGTGCAGCCTGCTGTAGTTGTAGCAACCTTTCAGGTTCTGTGCTGAGAGAACTTAAAGAGTGTTAAACCTGCATTCTTACAGAGCAGTGATACCAAACTAGTAATCCCAAATGAAGCATCACTTCAGAAGGCAAAATGACAATATTAAATTACCAAGTCGCCCTTGGGTCATGCATTATGTTATTTATGCAGCACTGATGGTTTCTAAGTTATTTTCTTGCTTCCAGCATCCATTGTGCATGTCCAAACAGATTGAATGACACACTGTCTCACATACTGAATACCCTACGTTTCATAAGAGGAACTTAATCACATGTTTACTTAGCTGAAAGTAATCCCTCTGGTTTCTGCTACCAGTTCTTTGACATCCAGAGGCAGAATTAGTCAGTCCTTTCACATTTGCAAGTCCTCAAAAGTGAAAATACTTTTTATAAGGATTGCATTAATTGTGCTTTTGCAAATTTTATTTCACAGCCTGGACACAACTGGTGCCTGGGCACTCAAGGTGGTAAAAGGGGAAACTATGCAGAATTCCACTCTGTCCAGAGATTAGGCTAGGGCTGTGTGGCAAGAGAATGGGCAGGTGGGAGGCAAAAAAAGCTTTCTCAACGAACTTTTCCCAAGCACCATCTATTAGTTTTGCCTTCAGTCTGTCTAAAGGACTTTAAGAATTTCTGCCAGCCACATCCTTGTGAATGAAGAATTACAGCTGTCCTGTGATACTGCTCCAGTTACCTGCCAAATTATGGTAATTGTTACTTCTTTTCAATCATTTTTATTTTAAACCTTGGCATCCTTAAAACAAAACTGTTTCAACATGACTATTGGATCAAGTCTGGAAATTCATGTAATTTTGTTCATGTTTACAAACATTTAGCACTCTTAGATGTGTGTAATTTTCCAGTCTCCAATTGAAGGGGAGGGATCTTCTCATTTAATTTTCCATTTGCAGGGCAGGCCAAGCCACGCCACTTGTATAGGATATGGAATAAATGCTAAATCATCAAAATTAGCTTGAAATATTTTTAAAGCAGGAAATAAGTCAAACAGATTCTTTTAAATACAAATTTTAAAATTCTTTCTTCTTTGTTTTGTGTGGAAGATGGATTACTATCTCAAATAATGTCTGTGATGCATTATCAAAATAGTCAGGGGAAATTTGTACTTTTGTTGTATGCTGTGTAATTGTTCCTTAATGACTTACAGTAATTATTTATAATGTATTTGTGTGCTTTATAAAGGTTCATATGCTCTTGCTCAGAATTGCCACAGCCAGAGAGGGATGCAAAAGTTAAGGGATGGGAAATAATACTGGGCAAACTTGTATGCAACTTTCTGTCTTCTGGCTAAGTGTTGGTTTTTGTAATTTCTGTTAATGAGCAATATTAAAACATCAGAAGGAAGAACAATACTCAAAGAAAGCATTAGAAAGAAAATAATACATTTGTATTTTAAATAGAGTGGCTTTCTGTTTATTCCTACTAGACAGATTTTGCTAAAAAAATTTAGTATCTATTTTGAGGAGTATTGTAGGCATGAGCATTATTTTACTATATTCATAAGATTTAGAATGATATAAAATTCAGTTCATGAAGTATTGATAAAGTAGGATGTGAAATTTTTAATAATTTTTTTCCCTGATAGTCTGCATATATTACTCATTTTGTCTTTCCCAGTTATTACTCAGGTATGCAGTGTGCTTATGATACCCATTTAAAATAAAATTTCTAACAGCTGCAAACGTATCTTGTCTATAACATTTGCTGGAAAATACTGGTTTAAAATATTTTAGACACTCACAGAAATGGCTTGTTGTTGTGTGCTTTACCCTTAGTTTTGTTATAGGTGACAAAATGAGTAAAAGGACAGTGCAAAGGTGAAGATTCTCAATTCATTAATTCAGAATTGAGGGTTGTACATGTTTCTTTGACAGACCTTTTCTAAAATGTTTGCACTATGCAAAATACATTCTTGAAAGAAGCAGGCTACAGGTTTACACACCACTAATAACTGGTTCTGCTTTCACAAAATGTCTCTTAGCTTTGGATTTTGAAGTGGTTTTTTTTGAGAAATATGTATATTTTTCTCTCTCATAGATGAGGACCTGAAATGCTTAGCACAGAGGAGTGGATAGGTTGATTAGCCAGGGCCAGGGAACTGAGCTCAACTGGCTCCTTAGTGCCTTCTTCAAACTTCCACATGGAAATGAGGTGTTAACGGTGAGAAACTTCCTCCTCTGCTTTTAATAGATCTCTGCTGCTTGCGGAGCTTGAGAAGGAAGAGAAAGAAAAGGACTGGTATTACGCCCAGCTTCAGAACCTGACTAAAAGAATTGATAGTCTTCCCCTTACTGAAAATGTAAGTACCTTCTGAGTGCTTGGTGAGGTGTCTGATGCTACAGTCTCTGTTTAGATGCTGTTTGTATTTTATTAATTTGGTGGCATTCTCTACTATCACTTTGGTTCCAAATTTTTTTCATTCAGTACGTAATGATAACTGAGCCTAAATAATGCATTTCATATAGAATTTTACACTTCAAAATTCATACATGTCAGTATAAATGTCAGTGAAAAGACAGCAACATTAAGACGTCATTGTGACAAATTAATTGCATGTCAGTACACTTCCTTAACTCTCTTCTTCCCTGTTCTTTTATTTGATGGATTTTTCTAGTTTTGAGAATAATATTAGCATATGACAATGTACACAAGAGCCGTTTCTTTATAACAATCAATAAAGTGATTCTGTAGCAGGTGTTTGCTGTAAGCTTTTACCTTGGCACCTTCAAACTATTTATAGTCAAGTCACTGTTATCTGAGATAATAAAAATGTCTGATATCCCACATAATGCAAGATTTCCTGTTAGATGTCAGCAACATGGATGTATCTGCAGTGCATCCTTCACACATAGAGTTGGGAAGGTGTGGTTGAGAGAGTCACACCTGATAAAGTATCAGTCAACCTTCTGGAAATGGAAAGAGACAGCAGAAACACTTCTTCAGTGGGCAGAAGTAACACTGAGTCATGGCTGAGCTTAGCAGAGCACCAGAACCAAGGGAGAAGGCCTGAAAAAGATTTTGAGGAACTGCAACCCATTCTCAAAGCACTGTCAGCTGTTTCTGTGTCACTTTGTCATAGGTTTTTAAGTTGTCTCCTCTGTTCCATAGATAATGAAGTCACTTAGCTACTTTTAGGATTAGAATGCATTACTTAACATCTACACTAAAGGTGTCTTTTGTGGCAATTTATATCCATTACTACTTAGGCCAGACACAGCAAAATGACAGGTCCCATTTGGTCCTTGCAGATGATTGTCTTGTTTTGATTTTTCTGAATTGACCTTGGTGAAGTCTTCTGGAAAGACTGCTCTTGGAAACTCATTTATTTTCAGACTGAGTGATTGTCCAAAGCCAGTGAAGAGCTTTGCTCCTGCCTTGAAATTTCTTTTAGTTCAAAAGTCCCTTAGGCTATATTGCTGCTCTTGGGTTTACCACTTGTGCTCTTTTCCCAGGGTAGTTAGAAATAATGTAAATAGCAGCTGTATGAATACCATCACTATGTGCAGTAGCTTAATACATCTGAATATTTTTGAAAATGCCAATTCAGATGGCACACATCACAATTTTGTTGGTAGCAGCCAGATGTTCCTGTAAGCAGTTATACTTTCTCAATGCTTATTTATTATATTTAGTCATTTGACAAAACTCAGGTATAGTCTGCTGGTTGAACATTGTTGTGTACTTGTTTTTCATAATGCAGTCATATTTTAAGAATGCATTACTATGTTTTGTTTGTTTATGAAATTTGTTTTAGAAAAATAATATTTCTGCCTTTTGTTCTGAGAAATACATTGGTTACATCAATGTTATTTGCTAAAATGCCTTCCCTGTACTCTTGTTTCAGTTCTCCTTGCAAACAGATATGACCAGAAGGCAGCTGGAGTACGAGGCCAGGCAAATCAGAGCTGCAATGGAGGAACAACTGGGCACTTGTCAGGACATGGAGAAGCGAGCACAGGTAGAGTTTGTCTTTCACCATTAAAAGCAAGGGAAAAGGTTTTCCTGCATATTTATTAAATTATTGGTAATTGTACCTTTAAACTGTGTGTAAACACAGCACTTAGTTAGCCTTTCAAATATACAAATAGGAATCAGGACATAGGAAATAATTACTCAGCAAAAAGTACCCTCATCTGCCTGTTGTAAATAATCCTTTTTATTTAGCAGATGTAAACAATTTATCCAAGAGAAAATACTCTTTAATGATAATTTCCTTACAATTTACTACCATTTTAGCTTTAGAAAAGCCAGTGTATTTGCAGCTGCTTAATTTTGCATCTTTTTGCTGGGTTTCTTCATGCTTTTATGTCTAGGATAAAATCCAGCTACTGTTCTTAATTTTCCTTAGCCAGAAAAGATGTATCACAAGATATTCAAGTAAAATGTAATTCACATACTTATCTGGAAGTTGTTTGCTCTCACCAGGAGTTGTTTTGCGTTCATGATGATGATATGTACATATCTAACCACATGGCCCACACATTTGGAAGTATAAATTAGAATGCAGTCATGTGCAAATCGTAAATGAAATAATCAGTTGGTTGCTGGTTATAAAAAAGAATCCTCCATAGTAGGAAAACAATTTGAATTATTTATTAGCATTTATTTCTAGTCATATTGAGTAACCAACATAGTAAGATTTAGGGTTTTTTTTGTGAATGACGATAATCAGTTTTTTCAGTACAAAGTCTTCTTAGGCTCTATCTCCCTCACTTGGTTGACTCAACACAAAATTTTGCTACATGAGAAGCATTTCTAATTTGGTTTTACATTTAAGGTAAAGCAGCTGTTCTAATTACAAGAGGTAATCAGAATAGTTGCTTTAAACTTTAAAGTGAGTAATCTAGTGGGATTGCTCCAAAAATTCCTACAGTTGAAAGTATTTAGCCAAAGAGATACCCTGCAGCTGTCGGGTTGTGTGTGCAGGGTTTGTCTGTGCTGATGTTCTCAGGCAGGCACAGATTCAGTGTGTTTGGGGAGTCACTGGCTCTGATCTAGGAGCTGTAAGGCAGTTACCAAGGTTTATCAGCAGGGGTGATGCCCTCCACAGTTTCAGCTGTGCACTTTGTGTCAGCCTGTCCCAGGTGAAGATCCTGGACAGCAAAACACCTGGGAAACTTCTACTGCTGTTAACTGGCTTAAGTGAGAGGAAGGTGAATAAAGCTAAATAGAAATAAGCTAAACAGGCTAGGGTGCTGATGGCAGCATTCTAAATGCAGTCAGGCAGGGATCAAAAGAAATTATTCAGACACGCAACTTGCTGTAGTTTTATCACTGTATGGAAGTTATCAAGCTGACCATGCATTTGCTTCTTCCGTGATTGTTGGGGATTTTAAATTTGGTGGGGGGAAGAATGCTGCCAAGATGATGTTGAAACATTTTATGGGTTTCTGAATTAATGTTTTACATGGGGTCTGTCACAGCTGTTTCACTCTCTCTCTCTGTATGTGTGTAACACTTACATACTTACAGAAATTACAGTGCCTATTGTGATTATATATAGACTATTGAATACAAAGTAACTACTTCTACTTGTGCTTCTTGTGAATTTAACTGGTAATTCCCCTTTGTTTCATTCTGCCAAGGACCAGTGCCAAAAATGTGTAGAAGCTCACTGATGTACAAATACCTAAGAGCAATTTCTGCATTGTTTCACTGTGATCTTTAAATTTGTAAAATGAAGCTTCTGTATTTGGCAAGGATATTCAACTTAGTAGTTTTACCATTTTCTTTCCGCTCCATATTTTCTTTCCACCCAACTGATAGGGATATATAATACTGTGCAAAATGTAGGCTGAAGGGAGGGAATAGTTCAGCTACATAAAGACTGGCATTGCAGACATCTCTGAATTGAGTCCCAGAGATTATTCTGTGAGGGAGCTGGTAACCTGCAGTTGCCCAGGTAGTCACTGCACTTTTCTGTGGCTGCCCTTTCTTGTGAGCCTTGAAACAATGGCTTTCTCCCATTTTCAGTGTGGCATGACTAGGCTTTGTTTCCTTCTGAAGCAACTTAACTCACAGCAGCTCACTGTTGATGTCTTCTATGAAGATTGTTCACAAGTACTTGCCCTGCAGTTGTTCAGGAAGATGAAAAAGAAGATTGTTGGCCGTTTATTTCAGCTAGTTTAACGATTTATACTAACTTGTAAACTTGTAACTATTCTCTGATGCCAGTAATTTCACATAGTAGTGCTTACTTGAAAAAAAGGAAAAAAGCATTCTTAACAATGTTTTATTTTTACTTTTTTTTATTTGTTCAAAGGTTGCTACTGTAGCAACCAATAGTTGGCAAGTAGCCAATATATTTAGGTATAAGTAGAAGCAAACTTAATTTCTGTAAGATATATTTTAAAATACTTCAATTCTAAGACTGAATTCATGTTCACATAGAATTTAGTTTTCAAGCCAGAACAAAAAGGATCTAATTTTTTTGAGGTTAAGAGTTCCTTAAAATCTTATGTTAAATTACCATTCTTATAAGAATTTATCCCAAGATCTCTAAAAGTTTGCTAAAACAGCAGAACACTAAAGATACAAGAAAATTTAGATCCTGGAGTTTCACACAGATAAACATTTCAGCACTGTTATATTTATATGGTGATCTTGTATATATGCCAAGCCATTAATGCATTTGTCTATTATATATGTTTATCTTGGAAAAAAAAACCCAGCCAAACAAAAAAGGCAGACAACATTTTAAAAACAAAATGTTATTCCCTGTTTTTACTTTTTATATAGTGATTATTTTTTTTCTCACTGTGAGTGTGGAGGAATTTTATTTTTCCTTTGTTAGACATGTTACTGGGGCAGTGAAAACCAAATCATGTGTAACTTCAAATGTAAAGTTACTTTCTGCAACTACTTTATGTTTATAAAAATTACAAGTAAATACAATAATAAATGGGAATGTAATATGAACAAATAGAAATCAAAGGTGGTATTTCTCAGGTTGATTCTAAAGTTAAAAACATTGTTGCTTGTTCCATTGTTTTGCCCATTTGCCATTAGGCTTCACCCCTTTGTGGCAAGAAATGCATCCCTTTTTTCTGTTCTGCAGTTTTTGGCACAAAGTACAGTCCTGGTTAGTGGAACTCCCCAGTTTCCCTGTACTAGAAAAAAGTTAATTAGAAGTATGATCTGGTGTTTAAATCTCTGGACTGAAATTGGAAAGGGTGGATAGAATTCCTGTCCCTTTGGAGGACTCCGTAATACTTGACAAATCATGCAGTAGTTAATTGGTTTCATCTGCACAACATTTTTTTCCTGTGTTTAGATGCATATATAAAGATACTCAGATATTCTTGATGCCCTTTATTGGCTACATTGCTCGTTACACAGAAAGAAACTTGATTTATGGGAAATTTTGGGGAGACCTGTGTCTTTTAAGTGCTTGAAAGGGGACCTGTAAGAAACTTATTAGCAGGGAATAGTGATAGGAGAAAAGGTAATGGCTTAAAATTAATGGAGAGTTGATTCATATTAGATGCAAGATAGAAATGTTCTACGGTGGGAGTGGTGAAACACTGGAAAAGGTTGCCAAGAGGCAGCAGGGGCCCCATCCCTGGAAACATTCAAGGTCAGACAGGGCTTTCAGCAACATGATTTACTTGAAGATGTTCCTGTCCTTGGCAGAGAGTTTTGAGTGGATGACCTTCCAAGGTCCCTTCCAACCCTGACTACTCTATAATTCTATAAAATTCAAGTAATTATTAAGGACAATGAGAGATGTATTTTGTCAGTCATGCATCATGTCACCAATATAGATATTCCCAGAAATATTTTTCTATTATCTTTCTAATACCTAAAATTTTCTTGAACTAGGAGCAAAGGGTGGGATAAATTATCTGTTTGCCTCTGTGCTGAAGCATTTATGTATTTTCCAATACCTTGCTTTACAAAATCAAATCCAATGTATAACTTAAAGTTATACCTTTCTAGCTCTGCTAAATGTTGATGCTTATGGTGTTTTCCCCACAGCTGCTTCTGATGTGTGTTTCAGTAATTCATATTTTGTGGTTACGTTTTATTTTTCTACATTTTCTAGATAGCATTGTGTTTCTATTACATGTGCATCTTCTGGCATTAGCACCTTTTGAAAGTTCATCTTATTTCCATTTGCGGCTTATAAACATGTCAAGTAAGGTTGGTTATAATGCTGATCTTTGCAGTGTCTGCTAGATTGCTTTTCTAGTATAGCACTGTAAATGTTAATTAAATAAAGGCATTAGAACTTTTTTCAACAATATGTCTATTTTATCAATCTATCCATTGCACCAAAAAAAATTACTGTTTAATCAGTTTGGTCTTCTGCCCACATTTAAAGTCAAATTATGGGAATTTATTAAATTATCAAGGTTATACACTGACTGTTTTACAGACTGATAATGCATCCTGTTCTTCACTACAATTTGTATGGAGTACATGTATCCTGTTACATTTGGAGTCTCTTAACATTCCCTGTTCTTACCACAGAATGGTTGCAGTGGGAAATGTGTAGCAATATGCCTGTAAAAGACTGATTCAGAGATGTCTGTACAAATCTCACATAAACCAAAGAAGCAGTATGTAGATTTTTATATATATATATACTTAGCCTGTTAAATTTTTTGAGATTTGTAGGAGCAGAGAATCATCCAAGGTTGGGCATAAGCAAAATTCTCAGATCAGTATAGCAACTGAATGTAATAAAAATCTGTCAGGGTCTCATACCTTCCAAGACTCTCTGCAAATAAAAATATCTCTGAGATCACTAAAAGGGAAGTAAAATTCTGATACTAGAGATGAAGATGAAGTAATTTGCCAAAGATCTGCATAAAATGTCACTTTCAGAAACAGGAATATTGTGCAAGTTAAGAGGAGCATTTTTAAATACTTAAATGTGTGCTGTGTGACAACCTATTACATCCAAATGAGTATTCAATGTTATTAGAACCCCAACTATTCCCTTGCTTGTTTTCATTACAAAGAACGCATGAATTACTGCATGTAGTACCTCTGCTTGTACCTACTAAAGTAGGTTTTTTTGTAGTCAGCAGTATTTGCCAAGAACTTTTCATGCTGTCATTCTGTACAGTAAGTAAAAGGAGTTTTTGAACAAAATTAAATGTGAAAATCCATTCATTTCAGGCAAGAGTGGCCAGAATTCAACAAATCGAGAAGGACATTCTTCGTATACGTCAGCTCCTGCAATCACAAGCAGCTGAAGCAGAGGTTAGTGAGCAATAACTTGCCTTTTTTTATTGTGGGATGTGTATTTTCTCTAAAAAACCCAAAATATTTTAATAAAGTGGTAGGCAGGATTATTCCCATCAGCTGTTGATGTCACAATCAGGTAGTCAATATTCTTGGACTGTTACTTGCTCTGTTTCTAATGAACTGAGGATGGAATACTTGGATTAGTCCTCATACTACTGTGGAGCTTCTATCCACAGTAGTATGAGGACTGTAAGTTAAAAGTTTAGCTTGAAATTTCACTGAAAATGTCAATGTGCAATGCGCTTATTGAGGCTGAGTCCTGGTTTTAGAAATAATTAAAACAATTAGTTGTACATGCCTTTTGTAATTACGAATCTGTGATAAGCACCTTCATGGTTTGTTTGTCTTTTGAAGGAGATAAAATGTAAAAAAAGGATGAATAGAGCTTCTGTCAGGCTTCATTATAGAAGCCTGGTATATTTTAGTGTTTAAGTACAGGGCTGTATATTAAGAAATGCAGGATGTTTCCTGTAAATTACAAAGTCCATAGCAGTAATTGCCATTAGCAAAAACTGCTGTCATGGAAATTCACTTAGAATGTCAACTCCATTTCTTGTACTGGTAAATTAAATTGTGTGTTTGACATTAATATTTTATGACTTGCCTTCACCCAAAATAACTACAGAAAAAGCTCAGAGCATCATTTGGATCACTAAAGGATGTATATTTTTCCATTTTGTAAATGGAAATTTTCCACTTGTTTCATAGTTCCAGGATTGGAGGGAAATAAATTCTTATAAGTGATGCAGACCGTAGTGTGTGAAATTAAAGTTGCCTGGGCTATGGATATCAGTCAGTCCAGGTGTTTATAGATATTGACAAGATCTCCCTCAGCCTTGTTTTTCTCCAGCTGAACAGGCTTAGTTCTCTCAGCCTGTCTGTGTGTGAGAGATGCTCAGGACCCTTAAGGACTGCTGAACCCTGCAGAGGACTTGTTTCAGTGAATCAATCATAAATCCAGCTTTATTGTGCTGGGCAGACCTGAACAGGACTTTGGATGCTGAGAGGAGAGGAAGGGCCACCTCCCTGGCCCTGCTGGCAATATGCCTCTCACTGCAGCAGAGGACAGTGTTGGAATTTTTGCCACAAGGCCTTTGAAAGGATGGCGCAGCAGGACCTCCAGGTGCTTCCCTGCTGGACATCTCTGGCCTGTGCTGGTGCCTGGGGTTGTTCCCTCACAGATGCAGGACATTGTACTCCCCTTCTTGAACAGCTTGAGCTTCCCCTCAGCCCATTCTACCCACCCATCCAGGCCCCTTTGGAAGGCAGCTGAACACTGTGCTGTATCAGTTTCTCCAGCTTGAGGAGAGTGCACCGTGTCCCAGCATGCAGATGTTGGACAGTATTGGACTCAGTTTGCTTCCAGCTGTACTTTGTGCTACTGATTGCACCCTCCTGATTGCTAGCATTTCCAGCAGTTTGCAGTCCACATGCCTGTCCCTCACCTCCTGCTTGCTCCCTGAGCAGCAGTGCAGGGATGTGCCAGAGTGCAGCACCCGGCCATGCCCATTGCCCAGCACAGGCCTGGGAGTGTTCCCAGCAAGGCAGCTGTGCTGCATGTTGTTCTTCCTTGCGTGCCTGTGCTCAAGGACGTGCCCTTATCTCAGCTGTGTGCATTGCCCTTGTGTTCCCACCAGCCAGGGCTCCTGCTTGCCAGCCCTACCTTCTGTCCCCTGTTATTTCTAGTGTAATGCTCTCACTGCCTGGTTGACCACCCTCTCAGCAGATACTTTTGCCCCATATAGTCAGACAGAGTGTTTATCTTTTACTCTGGTAGAAAAAGAAAGTCTTTTGAACTTGAACTCAGAGACTCAAACAGCATTGAGATGCAACTATAGAAAAAAGGTTTTGTCATAGTTTTTCACTCCTGCCAAATTATTTGGCTGCCTCATACACTAAAGGTCTGATATATTGAAATTTTTGCATGATGTGTCTTATCTGGGAAATGTTTGGATATCAGGTTGCATAGTTATATGTTTTAGGACAGACTTACCAGCATGCTGATGGTGGTAAAGGAGGCAGTCACTAGACACACCCTAATACTTTACAGTGTGTTTTAGTCATTTCTGAGTGATGACCATCTCCTACAGAGAACAGCTAGATCTGAAATTGTCTGGTGGTGCAGTAACGCTGCAAAGTCCATATAACTGAAAAATACAAACATGAGACATTTTTTATATTTTATCCAGTGCCTGATACTGAACAAGTATATTTTTTAAAGAAGAAGTCTATACAGTAGTGGGAAAAAGCTGGAAAATTCTTTTAACCTTAGCACAATATGTTTGATCCCTGTATTTGTGGTTAATGCTTAGTTTTGTACCATTCAGTGCTTAGTACAAATGCCAGAGATTAGCACAGCCTTGTGTTAACTCCCTACATCTGTGACTAATAAGTTGTGTTCCAACTAACGCTTCCTTATTTACTTATATCAGTAATTATTATGTATTAGCTGATACATTACTTTTGAGAACAAGGATTGTGTGTGACAGCAAAGATTGATAAGAGAAGTACATTATGGCATGATCACATATTTGAGGTACTCTCAAGGAGAAAAGATTCATCAGAAGGTCTGAACTGTATCCAGATAAGTCCATGAAAATAATTAGAATATATGCATGTATTCAGGAAATGTGATGAATATGTATTTGTTTCAAGAATATACGCTGGTCTGTTAGTCTGTTACTGAGCATGCTCTGAGCAGAATTCCCCATGCATTCAGCACTGGTAATAAAGAAATATTGGCTTTCTGAGCTGGTAAATTGGTTGGAGAGTTTATTTCCTGGTTTTTGGTGCCAATAACCAAATTGAATGTTCTCCTTCTGTTATAAAGATCTGGTAACAATAATAAATATCATGGCTTGTCTGCTGATACAGTAGGCCCTGTGGTGATGCCAGTCACTGTGAAGCCCAAGTGCAATCTGTCTTGAAGAGTAAGACCAAATATAATGCTGTGGCATAAAATCAGCTTTTGGGAATCAATGAGCAGAGAAAATTCTCACACACATTTTATCACATTTTTAAGGTTTGGCAAATTGCTAAGTCTCATGAATGATTGTAGAAAAGTTATTCTAGACCTGTCCAGAAAGAATTTTCAGCTCTTGGGTACAATATGAAATTATTTAAAAGGAAAAAGGAAATTTTTGGCAGTAGTTGTACAAGCCCTTCTTTCATAATATCTGTAACTTGAAAATACTTCCATTAGGCAGTGTTGCTGTAGATAAAATGTAAAGGATTTTTTTTCTTCCTGAAATTATGCTCAGCAGGTTTTATACTGTGATGGACATGAGCATTCTCAATCATTTTTCTCACAAGACTTTCTTTTGTCTTCGAAATCAACCATAGCAAAATTATTTCTTACAGTTTCATTTGTTGCATTTTCCATTTTCTCATATATCTCTTATTTATACATGTATGTCTATTGTGTTTAATATGGAGTAATGGCAATTCCTAATGAATATATATGTCAGGTTGACAAAGCGTTAGGTAAAATTATTTGCAATTGGGTTTCTTAGCAGAAATAGTCAAGATCTACTGTGCTGGCTAGAGTTTATAATTTTTACTAATAAATACATGGAAATTAATAACTGATAATGATAATTCTTGTTGACTTCAGAAGCACTTAGAACATTGTGGCAAATGCAATGGAAGGAGTAGCTCCATGTCCTTGTAATCAGCACATGCAGTCTCCCACAATTTTCTGCAAGAGCAAAGTAGAGAACTCTGTGAAACTGACTTTTATGGTGTGATGCCAAAATTCAGCAATGGCAGAGGTTACAGAGCCACCTTAGGCCTCCTCAAAAGTCATGCTTCAAAACAGGTTGTTAACCCAGCGGACCTGTGTGCCATTCTCTGGCAGCTGTGCCTCACGTAGGGTTTAGAGAGCCTGCTGCTGTTCACATGCTGTTCTTTGCTGATGTGGTTGGTGGCTTCTGTATTTTCTTCCACAGGTCCTGTGTTCAGTGTTAAAAGGCACCATGAAGGAGGGACATACTTTCTTTCAGTGGTTATATTGCCTTTCTAACCATTAATCTGCAGTCTGTCAGAGGAATATTAATTCATTTACAGTAATACTGTATCTATACAAAAATATATTTACATTATCCATCTGCATGGATATGGGCTATTTTCATATGTTATAAATAAATATGTTTAAACATGTTATACATTATAATAATATAATACATATTTATATAAATACTCCATTTTCAACTAATAACCTGCTTTCTGCTCCCTGTGTTGTTATTAACTCCTTTGTTTCAATCTGCATTAAGAGAACAGTTCACTTCAAATTACTTCAGTGGCTGAAGTGGTAGGGAGTCTTCACTAAGAATTCACAGATTTGATGTTCAAGTCCAGCTGATAACTCATGTGACAGTAATGGGTTTGTACGTTGTGAGAACATTCTGCATTTCAAATCTGATAAACTCTGCTAGTAACTGTTAAAAACTGCCTTGCAAATTAATTTGTGTGTTGACTGCATTTTGTATTGGCATATTCTTGAGAGTGCTTAGGGGAAATGGGAAAGCATCTCATTCTTAAATAGCTTGTAGAAAACAAATGTTTGTTAATAGAAGTGTTAAAGGAGAGCAGAAACTTTTCTTGTCAGGGAATGAAATATCTCTGTGTCTGTGCTGTGGATGCAGCAGAACTGTTTAATAGATACACTCCATTTTCACCACCCTGTCCCAACCCCCAGGAGTGTTCTTGGAAGAGGAGTAGTACTCCCTCTCAGGTGACCCCGTGGATCAGAGCCCTGCTAATGAACCATTCACATTTTCACCTCTAGGCATGTCCAGTACTACTTTCTTCATACTTTGCAGTCATCTAGTGACTGGAAAAATCTGTCTTGATTTTGTCAAACTCATAATTACATTTTATTCAAGACTGAAGTGTAGTGTGTGAGAAGAATTCAGCATTATACTGAATTCACCTCATGTACAGCAAGGCCTGATCTTGACTGAGTGCCACACTCTTGTACTGAGAACCAAAATTTCTTCAGTTACTGTATGAGTATCAATAGCAGTTTCATTTTATACACAGTGACAGAGAGGGTGAAAAATTATATCAGATTTTAGAAAGAAGTAACACTATGTGTGCTAAAATACTTTGAGATTTGCTTTGTGGCTTACTTATTTTCTGTAAGTGAAGGTATAATGTCAAGGAATTTTTAACCTATAGTTTTTTCCAATTTCCTCACATTATTAGTTTGTATAATAGCCTTTTTTACATACCTTATTAATTTAGTTAAACTATATTTACACTTTTAAATTTTTGTCTAAATTAATTACTTCACATGCCAATTAGTGGTTTCTGAAACTCTGCTTAATGTTAAGTGAGACTCTTCTGTCTTAGATGAACAAAACAGAGTTATTTATGCCAGTGATACTGTATGAATTTAATTACTGAGAGTATCCAAAGATGTTTCAGGGTGTGTACATTGAAGAGAGGTATTTGTAAAAGTCAGAGATAAATATCCTTAAAGCAAGATGAGGCAGACTGTGCCATGCTAGGCTCTGCAGCTCAAAAACATTGCAGAGCCGCATAGAAACTGGATGACATATACCATATGTGGCTAAACAAATTAAGTTTGTGTTGTCTGTTAGGTAGTAGCCTTTCAGTATGTGAAATGAAGATTGGTAAAAAAAGCAATACTTAGAAAATAATATTGCTTTCAACTCCAAACTTCAGCCATTTCCATGGATTATTCATGTCTTTCTGAAAATCTGAAATGTTTTAAACCTATTAATAGATGATGTTTGATACTTCACATATTCCATAACTGCTCATTTAAATGCCTATCAGCATCAGGAAGACCAATTTAGTTTTTATGTAGATGTGTAAAAATCTGTTTTCCTAAAGGAACTGAAACCTCTCTGTACCAGCTTGCCATGTCAGTTAAATTTATTTTGACAAAATTTTAGATGGATCAGTATCAGGCTGTATAAATTTCTTTTCTGTCAAAGTGGTAATTCCTGCACTGTTTGTCTTTGACATTTAGAAATATTCTTATAGTAGAGACATCCTTCTGTTCAAGCAGAAATTATTCATCTTTGAACGTGAAGCTTAATTGAACAGTGCTGGCCATGGTCCCCAGTAAAAGCAGGCATCACGTGTCCGGCAGAGCAGACAGTTGTTTGCTCCAATTCTGTTACATTTCTGATAGGGTTGTGAGCACAGCTGGTGGAAAATGGTGCTGCTGTGTGTCACAGCAGATCCTTTGTCTTGCAGGGCTGTAATCCTCAGAGGAAATGGTTCTCTTTCATCTCGCTGTTTTTGAAAGCGCTTAGTCTCGGCTGTTAATTTTTGAGGCTCAGGGTTATGAAATGCATCGTGCTGCTCAGTGGCTTCCTGAGGATGCGGTATTGATGTGCTCACAGCCAAGGAAGCTTTGAATGGTAAATTATACCTCATTTCTGTTTGTAATTTCATAAACTCTTGTATTAACAGAGAGCACCTCAAAGCAAGCATGAGGCAGGTTCCCATGATACAGAGAGGCAGAATGAAGGTCAAGGAGCAGCAGAAATCAGTGTGGCAACCAGCAGTACTGGTCAGGTAAGTAGAGTATTTTCCTTGTTTTAATATAATTAAATATTTGAGACGTATAATGCTTACATGCTGGTATTTAACTTAGTGTGTTTGCATGCCTACTCATTTTTAAAAAAAGTATATTTTTCTTCTTTCCATCTATGTCTGGGAAATTTATTGTATTTACTGTAAGGAAGTTTTGAATAAAGGGACATATAAATATTCAGTAATGCAGGGAGCATTTTTCTTTTGTTTAAATGATTAATGAGCCTAATGGTGTGAAAGAGATGGCAAGAGTGACTACAGGAAATGTATTTCATTGTAGGTGAATGGTAATATGAAAAGTGCTAGTAAATTATGGAAAATTGTTCAAATTTTCATTTTAGAAACTGTCACTAAGATGCTGGTGAATTTTAAAAAAAGAAGAAAAGCAAATGACAGGTTTATTATTAATGTTTCTTCAATACTGTATTATCTAAAGCTTTGAAACTGAAGTATCAATGAGGTAATCTCCTGAAAGTTGGCTGAAGGGTTATTTAAATGCTTCCAAATAATCTTCCATTGCTGTTTCTCCTTTTATTACTGAAATACATTAGTGGAATATTTTGAGGTATACATTAAATTCTTTACTTTTCCTTTAAAATCAATATTTATTACTACACTCTTTGGCTAAAAATACTTCCATTTATTTACCATGATTATTTTCTTTCATTATTTCCAACTGTAGCTTAGACATTGCCACTAGTAATTCGGGTTTTTAAAACTTCACACTACAGATTTAATAGCTGAATTGATATACAGGATGTTTTTGTTACTCCAGGGAAGTAAAATTATTTCAATATTTCCGAAAGTGTCTTGTAGAGGATTTATCAGTAAGAATTGTGGTTCGGCTTGAATATTTCTCTTGATTAAACATTAAGCACAGCCCATAATTTTGCTTTTGAAATACATTTGATCACCATTTGGAATTAAATTCTATCATCCATATCTTATTGTGGTTCTGACTCTTAATTCTTATGACAGCTTTATTGTGTGGGAAGAAAATAGTTCACTGCTGCTTTTGGGCTGAAAGCATAATGTACTTAAATAATTGATGCATTGTTGCTCTATCATCTATCTTCAGAGAATGAATTAGGAGTTTTTTCTGGACAATGTATTTTACAGAGAAGGAAGGAAGAAGGGACTGACATGTCTTGGCAGACTTATGCAAATGGAAGATCCGTTCATAATTCAGTTGAGGCCTTAATGTTGAGGATTTGTGCAATTTTGACCTTTGCCTTGTAAAAATATATAAAACATGGCTATTCCTTCCTCCTGGTGGGGGATAGAGCCAGGGCACTGTATCTGTTTTAAAACAGCCATCTGGGGATTATTTCCTTTCAGTGCAAGTCCAGACAGAGAAGGTTTAATGGATTGGACATAACATTTATTTCTGATAAACCAGCTCAGTATACTTAGAGCAATCACCATTCAGTGGAGTGGAAAAAAAAAAAGTTTTCACCAATTTATTTTGTTCTGATTGGTTTTGTAGTCAGTGGTAATTGAATCCAGGATTTTTCACTTTTCAAGTGTGTCCTTTTCAGCACCATCTTTCAGCTTTCTTTTCCATTGCACTCACTACTTTCCTGCTGAAGTAAAATTTTGTTTATAGCTTCATTTTGGAAGTTCTATAAAGGAATTTGTTGAGATTGTCCATCTTGTTAAGAAAATACGTCACAAAACAGAGACAATTAACTCAGCTGACATGGTAAATAGCAAGGTAAAACAATGAGTGAAAGATAATGAAGTATAAAAGCCAGAAACAAGATGATGTAGACAGGCAAAGATTTTGAAGGAGAAGGTCCTACACAGGAAGGGTCCACCTAACATTTCCTTGTCATTTCCCATTTTCTTGAATAAATGACTGTTCACCTGACATTACTTCCTTGGCATTGGTCTTTACAAGCCAGTGAGAAATGTAGTTACACTTCAGCTGAGCAGGCAGCAGGCCCTGAGGGAATTGGTTACCTGAACTGAGGTTGCTTTTCTGTCTACACCATGGTGAATTTTAATAGATAGTGCCCAAGACTTGTGTCATTTTTTACCTTTTTGCATGAAACAATCACACTGAGCTTAATGGATAATTTTGGTATGTGCATTATGTTGAACCTGTAATCCTCTGAATGTAGTTTGAGGAAATATGAAGGGACTGCAGGGTATAAAATTCCGGGAATTCATTCCCATATACGTCACATATTCTATAGTGAAGTATATGGGAATGTTTCCCATATACTTCACTATAGCACTGAACATTATTTAACTAAATTATGGAGAAAATGTAGTGTGATTTTCTTCCTAGGCTTTTAAATTCTGATTTTTTTTTCCCTGTAGTCAATGGAGAAAATAAGTGTTTGCTTACATAGGAAATATAGAAGGGAATAAATGGTGTTAATATAAATAATTCCAGTTATACTCTTGTAGCATAAAATAGTTCTGGAACATGTATCACATTTTCTGGATTCAAATATGTAAGTGAAATGAGTAATAATGTTCATGTGTTTAAATATTCCAATATAACTACATTCTTTTCTGTTTATACAAACACTTCTTTAAGTTACTCCTACCTTGTATTTACAAGTTTCTTTCAATTTCATGTTGAGCTGTTAAAATGTTGGGAACTGCAAAATTTCCCTTTCTTTATGGATCACATAGAAGAAACAGACATTATTTCAAAATGTCTTCCATGGAATTTTCTTCAGTGTGTTACTTATTTTTACTGGAAAAAAATTATATCCATTGATCCTCATAGTTTGAAAATGTTTTGCAAATTGGGCTAATAATTCCATTAACTGATTTTAGCTTTTTTAGAGGATCAAATGAAAACTGGTGACTACCTCAGGAAAATAGTTATTGATCCTAGAAGTGTTCTCTAAACAAATATATCTTTAATTTCACAGAGCAGATGGGAAGGGAGTGATATAATAAGGGAAACATCACAGATAGAAAACAACAGCAAATAAAAAAGTAAGAATATTGAGTGGATAAAAAATGGCAGAAAAAGGAAAAATGTAAATACATGAAATTAATTAAAATAAGACAAAGATGCTAATAATTGAGTCTTGCTAATACAGGTAGGAGCATACCTAGATTCTAGGAAAATTACATCAAGTATTGTCAGCATTATTCTATAGTTTTCACTACACCACTTAGGCTTTGCTTTTGAAATAAACAAATTCAGGTAGAGTTATTCATTGCCCAGAGCAGTCTCTTCTTAATGGTGGGTTCTCAGATACTACTCCAGTGCACTACAAAATCTGACATAAAAGTGGAGTCTGTTTTTTTTTCACTCTGTCAAAATTATTATTCAGTTTGTTCCAAAATCTGCTTCTTCTTGGTGAAAATAATAATTAAATCCATTCAGTTGAAAATACAGTTCTATTGGGACTGAATCTCAGGAAAAAAGGTTAATAAAACCAGGTTTAACAGTGACCTCTCTGTTGTGTCAGCGCAGAGAGGACCTAAGAGAAGCAGGTTGGCAGTTCATTGCTGTCGGCACAACTGCATCATCCACTGCTGAAACTCAATGTTGTTCTGTCCCTCAGACTTTGTTTTATATGAGTTGTTGTTTAAATCTGTAGGGTTCTGCTGCTCGAGTGGACCATGAGACAGCCAGTGTTATGAGCTCTAGTAGTAACTATTCTGTTCCTCGCAGACTGACAAGTCATCTGGGTACCAAGGTAACCGAAGATTACAAACCACAGGTCGCTAATGCTACATTTTTACTAATACAATAACCTCATTGTTTCTGCCAGTAGTACTAATATTATCTGAACAGTCTTGTCCATACATAGTAATTTTTATTAAGTTAAAATTTTAGTATATTTTTTCAGCTTTGAAAATATGTGCACAGAAATCTTTTTTTTACTTGTTGATGATGAGTTAAGAGTTGTTACAGTAAGGAACAAGCAATTCCTAAAAGCTACTGGGATATCAAAAAACCTTGTGATGTTGCTTTATAATTCATGATGAAAATTAACCTTTTTAAGAGCATTTCTTCAAATACTTTTGCAGAGTCCAAATCCACAAAACAGACACAGTTGCCAAGAAATTAAACAGACCAAATAAATTTATTTAAGCCCTTCACAGCATCTGCAGATAGAAGACTGCACTAAAAAGTACATATGCAGCATGAAAAGAGAGGGGAAGAAAGGGCAAACTCATGAGCCGCTGATCTCATACTGCCTCTGGAATCGGCAGCTGTGTGGATACTGTGGGTGGTGTGCCAAAAACAGTTCTTTGGGATGGTGGGCCTATTAATTTTGCATAGTGTTAATGATTTTGTGCCTTAAAACAGTGTTACAGTGTTGTAATTTCAGTCCTACGCTGTATGCACATCCTAAATGAAGTTGATAACAGCTGTTTGTCTGCCAGTTTTCACTGCAAACTGTAGAACTCCACAAAGTTACAAACGGTGGGAAAGCCCTGAAGTCAGGAAGAGGAGTGAATGTGGAAGGATACAGGCAAAGTCACAGGTTTAACTGAGTGTACTCTGGCGTAGGAAATTATTAATGCTTTAAAAGGGAAAATGGTAGAGATTCTAAATGGAGGAGTACATTTACAGGTGCAAAAAGAGATGAGTCTGTGGGCAGTCAGTGTAAACAAGAGAAACAAATAGATTTGTTTGTTTTTCCTATAATACAACTTGCATTACAGCTGCAACTTGGAGGCCTGATTTGGTGATTTCTTCAGCTTTATTCTCTGGCAAAAATTTAGCCTTCCAAATCCAAGTAACACTGTATTATAGCTGCCTGTTGAAATATTTGCAAAGAGATACACATAAAGCAAATTAAATTCACTCTCCTTTAAGAATCAAAGGCTTTGTTTAAATGCTACATTTGGGGTTTCCCAGACCAGGAAGACAGGATCTCCAAACTGGGATGCTAGACTGTCATAGAAGTCTATTTCAATGGGTTTTGCCATGCGACCATATATTTTAACAAACTCTAAGATTTGTATTGCCTCAGCAACCCTGTAAGTGTTTAGAGAAGTCCATGGCACCAGACTCGCTGTTTAGTCTGCCTGCTGATGTTCTTTTTTTTGTTTTTGAAACTTGGTGTGTGTATTAGTCTTCAGGCACATTGGAATTGTCACTGAAGACACCAAATAAAACCATTCATTGACAGGGTAACCAGTGCAAATATCTAATTATTAGTAGGAAAAATTTGTCTAATGGTTCTAAGTCTTATTTCTTCCTTATTTACTATATTCTAGAGAAACACACATGCTGCTACTTTATAATTTCCTTTGATAGTTTCTTTATGTTGTGCTTTGACTTTCAGTGTTCCTGTTTATCTTGGCTTTACAAGTTTGGAGTTTTTAGATAGTATCTAAGATCATCCTCTACATCCTGTTATTCTGTTAAAAGTTGACTAGAAGAATGAAATGTATTTCTTGATTGAAAGCTGTTACTGAAGAGTGGGAGTACAAATAGTGCCTTGACTACAATATTACACAAAAGCCAAGTGAATCACTAAAAAAATCACTATTTTTAATTTTTAAAAGTGGGTTACTCCAAGTTAAATGGGTAATTCTGGGTTTTTATGGCATGAGTTAATTAGACAAATGCTCAATATTTTATACATACTAAATAAGCATTTGTTTGCTTTACTGTTTTTATCCCTGTAAACTTGAAAACATATTAAACTCTTTAGTTTTGCACTTGCTCAAAATAATCTGGTTCATATAAAAGTCAGTGATCATAACAAAAAATTACCAGTTAATTTGAGGTATTTTAAATGAAAACTTTAAAATACATGGATGTTTTTTCAGCATGATGTGGACTATTAATAAAGTGTAATAAATTCACACAGAGGATACCTTTTTAAAGAAAGATTTAATTTGAAGGTATTTTGGTAGCCCAAAATGAAACACTTTAATTATACATTTGTTTAACCTTTTTGTATGATGGAAATCTGGAAGTCTTTGCTATTGGTTTTGTAGATTAATACAGTTACACACAGCTACGCCCCACTTCCAGCCATTTAACCACTAAGTGGAATTTATTAAGATTATGAATGCTGAAGTAATAATAGTATTTAATTACATTTAAATAGCACAGGTTTTTTCACCATTAAATAAGGGGATTTTTTGCTCATATGTACCATTCAAGTTTCGTTTCAATTTGATATGTGTTTTTAAAACGTAACTGTATTTTTAAAATCATTTCACCTGCAGGTGGAAATGGTGTATTCATTGTTATCAATGCTTGGTACTCATGATAAAGATGACATGTCAAGAACATTGCTAGCAATGTCTAGCTCCCAGGACAGCTGCATAGCCATGCGTCAGTCTGGATGTCTTCCTCTCCTCATCCAGCTTTTACATGGCAACGATAAGGACTCTGTGTTGTTAGGAAACTCCCGTGGTAGTAAAGAGGCCCGTGCCAGAGCCAGCGCAGCGCTGCACAACATCATTCACTCCCAGCCTGATGATAAGCGAGGCAGACGGGAAATCCGTGTGCTCCATCTCTTGGAGCAGATCCGTGCTTACTGTGAAACGTGTTGGGAATGGCAGGAGGCACATGAACAAGGCATGGACCAAGACAAAAACCCAAGTAGGTTCTGCAAGCCATACAAAAGCATTTCAAAGATATATTGAAAAGAGTGAATTTACAGAAAGTACAGCTTTAATCTGACTTCTTGTTGAATGTGTGCAAGTTCTGTTATATACATATATGTGTGTGCGTCATTTCTCCTTTATTTAAGTTCAGCCACTGTTGGGAAATAGTATGTGTCGCAGATACAATTCCCTATTTAGAAGCTTTTTGAATTTAAATCTTGGAATTTGGTGTACTTTACAGATAGTAATTCTAGTGGTTTGTATTTGTAATTTGTAAAATAATATTGAATATATACTCATTATAGTTTACATTTTTACGGATAAACAGTCCCAAATTGCTCTTCATGCAGATGTTTAGGAGATAGCACTTTCCATTTGGCAGAGGGGCAGAGAGAACAAATTAAATAATCTCCATCTATCAAAATGAACTGCTGTTTCTGATGTTATATGTGAGAAATGTAAATTAATAGGATTTTTCTCAGGGAACAGTTAGAAAAATAGATTTAAGCTTTGAGTTACCTTTGTTGCTCCTTGAATTGAGGGCATCCCATGAGTGTAGCCTGTAGGTGTCTGTGGCAGGTGTGTGACTGAAATCAGGGCTGCCTTTTGCCTGATGCAATTCAGCAGAAGTGGCCTCTGCACAAGCTGTATCATAATAATAATGCAATAATAATAATGCATAATAATGCAATTTCTGCATTATCCAGAACCCAACTCACAAAAGTATGAACTTAAAAACTTCTAGGTTATGAAGCAGAAGTTTTAATTAACCATTCATAAGGGTGTAGCACTCAAAGAAACAGAATATTATTTATTGCCACCAGAATATTTGACCATGTTGATTTGTTTCACAAATATTAATTTCTAAGAGTAATAAGGTAATATTTTTGGCACTGCAAGTCGTGTTTCTAGCTCAGCACATACATTCAGAATTCTCCCTAATTTGTTTTCAAGCATCAAATATATTTACAGTACACACTTTCTTTAGTAATAGTCTTAACTAATTGTGTGTTCATGGATTACTGGGAAGATACACACCTGACCAAAACTGCAGCTGGTTTATTTTTAAGATTAGATTTGCTCTGGAGAACTTATGATCTAGACAAAATCACCTGGAAGGTACTAATTGTTACCTGTTTCTGGATCAGTGCCTGCTCCAGTGGATCATCAGATTTGTCCTGCAGTGTGTGTTTTGATGAAACTTTCATTTGATGAAGAACACAGACATGCAATGAATGAGCTTGGTAAGATCAGACTTGAGAAGCTTGCTAGAAACCATTGCTAGAAACTTCGTGCATGTCACTGCATATATGGCTTTTTTTTACTAATAGTTTAAGCTATTAACAGCAATTCATTTGTGTCAGTTGTTGCCCCCTAAGTGCTGAAAGGAGTTGAAATTAACTACACCATTTCCCAGTGGATAAATTATTATATCAGTTACTGTTTTTTCTGGCATGAATTGTGAATTTCTGAGGAGTAATATTATTGTGGAAATATTTGCAATTTTACAAGTATTGGACTTAAAATTGAGACTACTTTCGAGGATGGGCGGTTTTTTGATTGGTGTTTTAGTGGGGTTTTTTCATCCTGCATATTTTCTTATTTGACAGCCTGAATTTTTTTAGTTCAACAAATTCCATGCTTATAATTTTAGCAATTCATATCTCTTTCTGAGCATTGTGGTTTTCAGACATTTGAGGTTTCTTCTGTGCATAAAATGCAATTTGTTCCTTGCTACATATGTCCTGTATGTACAACATTAAAGTACAGCTATGACTTTTTTTCTTACCTGAATATTTTTAAAGGAGGTTTGCAGGCCATTGCTGAACTGCTGCAAGTGGATTGTGAAATGTATGGACTCACAAATGATCACTATAGTGTTACCCTAAGGAGGTATGCTGGCATGGCTCTGACAAACCTGACTTTTGGAGATGTGGCAAACAAGGTGAGAGCAGAACTGTAAACTTGCAGTAATTTCAGTTCATAGCTGTTTGAATTACAGCTCTCAACACAGGTGATTAAAATCTCCAGGATAGGATATTGAGTTTAAACTCAAGGCAGTTGAGTTCATATACTCTCTCTATTCCATCCTGTTGCTGACAGAGAGCACCACAAACAGAATGTTCCATCATATATCTATGGTACTGGCTCTCAAATCACTTTTGTCACTCAAAGCAAGGATTTCATCTATTGACCTGCTTTTTTAATGAGAACTAGGTTAGTACAGCACACAGTGATTTTATAGTAACTGATTCTTTCTGAGCATGTTGAATTAAAATAATTGGGTCGTTTTCTGAAGTTTTCAGTTATTTAACAATATTATTGCTGTCTAATGAATTTTTTCCAACCTCAATTCAGGGTAGAGCTTGCTTTTAAATATGTGGAGTGTATCTGGATCAAACTGGGCACCACTTCAATCATTATAAGAGAAAATTGGTTCCCCTAATTTCTGACAAGGACATTTCTTTTAAACACTAGAAACTTCCAATAGATTTGCCAGTCTGTGTATCTTAAAATAACTCAAAACTGAAGACCTACCCTTCTGCTCTAGAGGGAAGACATTTCAGCAGTAAATGGAAATAACAGATTTCAGAGAACTCAGGATTTGTTCTCTCACTAGGCAGTAGGTAACAACACATTGCTAGCTCACAGTGGTTTTTGTCTGGTGCAAAGGAAAGAAGGCTTCTAAGGCAGTAAAGATCAAGATCACGTCCTTGAAGTGCTGTAAAAAATACAAAATTTTAGCACAATTTTGCCACTTATGTACTTAAACTGATAGCTGTGCTGAAATTTTGTAGTAGTTGTAAACCAAGTATTTATTGTTGACAACATATTTGCTAAGTTTTTCTTGAACATAGATATGATTTGCTTAAAATATCATAACATTGTGCAGAAGTAGCCATCTAACCTGCTATTTAATACTACTCACTTTCTTTTTTCTCCTGATTCCTAACAGGCTACATTATGTTCCATGAAGGGGTGCATGAGAGCTCTGGTAGCCCAGCTGAAATCTGAAAGCGAAGACTTACAACAGGTAATGCTCTTTTGAGATAAAATACTTCTTTTGTTGTCTTATCTGCCTTAACTTTGATGTAATTTTTTTCTCATGCTTATTTCATTAATTAGGAAGTACATTCTTCTTGTAAAATATTCTTATCTGTGGGATCACGTTCTGGCTTTTTTTGTGGTTTGGTTTTTTGTAAATCATAATGCATGGGCTGCAAATCTTTTCTTATGACTCTGATGTGTTACTGTCTGTTCTAATAGGTCTGTCTAATGTGTAAGGAAAACAGCCTGAAATAAAGCCTTTAGGAAGTGCTTAGGGTAATCCTCAGAGCTGAGAGAGCAGAACTGTTGCAACTTGTTTAAAATTACTAAATATTAAATTACAGTCAACTTTAACTAATGCTTATTGCATACAAAATGGAACAGTTCTTTAAAATAAAACCGCCCTTTTTCTTGCAGTCTGACTGAATCATCAGACATAAGAGCAATTTTAAATAAAATTGACCTTATCTCTTAAAATGCTGTTAACAAAATATTCTCTCCTTAACAGGAGGAGCTCACTAGTTACAATTGAGGAAAATATTAGAATTACAATAGAGATTCTTGGATAAACACCATGATGTGCTATTAGGACAGGTATTGAGTATTCTTGAAAAGAGAGTCACAGCCCCATGGGCCCCCTGACCTCTGGGATGTCTCCAGCCACTGGCACCTAGACACCACACACACACAGAGCAGGAAGTCCTCCACTCAGGACAAGTTATAAATGGGATTTAGTAAGAATATGGGATCAGTGTACTCAAAAGGCATGTCCACACAACTATATCAGCCAATCAGCTGTTCAGACGTCACTGTGCCTTTCTGTCCCCTGTGCTTTCCCGTGCTGAAAGATCACCTCAATCCATCTGTTTTCCTGCATTTGAAACCTTTGGGTCCTGCCATCCTGCAATAAGTGTTCTACAGTTCCAGAGTGCTCTTCCCCTGGATCCCACAGTGTCCCACACCCCCTCTGTCCAAAATGGGCAGAGAGCTGCTCCCTTTGACTCCCCTGAGTGTCACAGCCGTGCCACGGGGTGTTGGGTTCCCTGGGAGAGTTCTGGGAAGAGCCTGGACAGGGCACAGTTCCCACCTGGCTTTGGGCTCCTGGGTTGAGGTGGGCTCTGAAGGGCTGGTGGCTCCTTGGGAGCAGCCAGGGCTGGGTGTTCCTGGGCCCTTCCATGTGCCATGGCTGTCTGTGCTCCACTGTGGGGGTGAGCAAGGGAGCATTCACCATGTAACCTGAAAAGTTTATGCACTTCTGTGACAATGAGAACACCCATAAGCAGAAGTTTTCTATCAAATTAATTTCGTGAGGGATATGCATGCTTACAGCTGCTCATGAATGGATGGAGTTTAATGTGTAATGACTGCCCACTACAGTGACAACCTATCTCAGTCTAACTGCTGCCAAGTACCAGGACATCTTCTGGAGATAGCTATTCTGCTTGTAAAAGGCAGAATGTATTTTAAAAATACTTTAAAGAGGTTTATAAACATCAAAATAATCATACCATATGAGAGACAGGCAAGTGATATTGTTCTAAGTGAAAAAAGTGAAAAAAATATTATATAAATCTCTCCTTTGAGATGATATAACTCTAAAACAGACATAAGAATAGAGAAGCAGAGAACTTGACTTCCAATCTCTGTTTTAAGTACCAACACACAAAAGCCAGTAGCTTTGATCAAACTTGATGCTGAAACGTTAGACCAGTCTAGCAGACAATACAACAAAAAGCAGATGTTAGCAAATATTAGTTCAGTAATTGAACGTGACCACTGTTAATTAACATAGCATTTGATAAGTCTAGGAGGAAAGTCTGATAACCTGCTAAAAACATTCCTATCTTGAAATATGTTACTTTTCTTTCTCATTTTGCAGGTCATTGCAAGTGTATTGAGGAACTTGTCCTGGCGAGCAGATGTAAACAGTAAAAAGACTCTACGAGAAGTTGGAAGTGTGAAAGCATTGATGGAATGTGCTTTAGAAGTTAAAAAGGTATCTTCTAGAAGTTATTAAATTGAATTTTTGAGAGATTGCATTTTTTTTTACACAAAACACTAATATGACCATTGACCATTTTTAATAACAGCAGTTGCTGAAACAGTTGATGTGGCTCAGGTAATTTTTCTGGAAGAAGATTTTGATTTAACATAGCAGCAGACCACAATGGAGCAATGTCACCTCAAAACTAGTGTTGATCTGATATTATTTATGAGGGTTGACTGCTTTTGCTTTTCAGTTTCATGAGCTGTGCTGTTAAAATAGTCTTTTTTATAATTTTGTCATTTAATAAAAGCTCTTTTCAGTTAATTAGTAGGCATCTACGACTTCTTTGGTGTGTAGATGAGAGTATATTCCATCCCAGAGACTGCTGCCAACTGGTCTTCAAGCCCTTCTATCATTGTAGCAGCAAACAAGTATTGAGACACATATTTCTGATACCTCTGAGGTAGGCAGTATCAAATCCATGGCTGAAGGAAGGAGCAAAGTAAACAAAATACATGTGCACTGCTGCCTGCACCTTACCACCCCAGAAAGCAGAATTGGAGTGTACACAGCTCCTTGAAGCTAACTTAATGTGTTTCTGACAGCTTAAGGTCAATAGCTGAAAACTTCTTCTGTCATGTTGCTGTTTTCCTAGGAATCCACCCTGAAAAGCGTTCTGAGTGCCTTATGGAATTTGTCAGCTCACTGCACTGGGAACAAAGCTGACATATGTGCTGTTGATGGTGCTCTTGCATTTCTGGTTGGCACACTGACATACCGGAGCCAAACAAACACTTTAGCCATCATAGAAAGTGGAGGAGGAATACTAAGAAATGTTTCTAGCCTAATTGCTACTAATGAGGACCATAGGTGGGTACACTTCTGACAATTTTTAGTAGTTCCACATGTATATTTATTAGATAGTTTCTATGACCAAGCCTTCATATGAATGCATGTGTTAAGTATAGTAATTAAAAACAGTTAATTTCTAGTACATTTGATTAATAGGGTATTGCACTTACATAACAGGAATGTGCAAGCAGATTAAAAGCTGCTGCTTGCTAATGATGAACTGTACCGAAAGCTAACTATTCATATTTGTAATAGGATTTTGTTAGTATTCAGATAAAAGCTAATGGAAATACAAGTTATTTGCACAGGAGAATTCTTAATTATCCTTTGTAAGGGCAAAACTAATTTCTAGAAGAATAGGTTTCTGTTTTGCTTTGTCTCTTATCCTTTTGAAATGCCACTTACGGATGTTTATTTTCAATTACTCAACCCCAGGCAAATCTTGCGAGAGAACAGCTGCTTACAAACCTTGTTACAACACTTGAAGTCACACAGTTTGACAATAGTTAGTAACGCATGTGGGACCCTGTGGAATCTCTCTGCTCGAAATGCAAAGGATCAGGAGGCGCTGTGGGACATGGGAGCCGTGAGCATGCTGAAAAACCTGATTCACTCTAAACACAAAATGATAGCCATGGGTAGTGCTGCAGCTCTACGGAACCTCATGGCAAACAGGCCAGCAAAGTACAAAGATGCCAACATCATGTCTCCAGGATCAAGCCTCCCATCCCTCCATGTCAGAAAGCAAAAAGCACTAGAAGCAGAATTAGATGCTCAGCATTTATCAGAGACTTTTGACAACATTGATAACTTAAGCCCGAAAGCATCTCACCGCAATAAGCAGAGACATAAGCAAAATATATATAGTGAGTATGTGCTGGATGCCAACCGCCATGATGATGGGGTGTGCAGGTCAGAGAGCTTTAATGCTGGCAATATGACTGTGCTCTCACCATATACCATAAATACTACAGTATTGCCTGCCTCGTCCTCTTCCAGTAGAGGAAATGCAGAAAATTCTCGGTCTGAGAAAGACAGGAGTGTTGAAAGGGATCGAACAGTAGGTTTAAATACCTATCATCAAGCTGCAGAGAGTACTGGGAGTTCCTCTAAGAGAATAGGAATGCAGATTCCTACTACTGCAGCTCAGATTGCCAAAGTTATGGAAGAAGTAACAAGCATGCACATTCCACAGGAAGACAGAAGTTCTGGTTCCACTTCTGAAATACACTGTTTGACAGAAGAGAGAAATGCCCAGAGGAGATCAGCCTCTGCCCATACTCACTCAAATACATACTTTCCAAAATCCGAGAACTCAAACAGGACATGTCCTGTGCCTTATACAAAAATGGAATACAAAAGAGCTTCAAATGATAGTTTAAATAGTGTCAGCAGCAGTGATGGCTATGGTAAAAGAGGCCAAATGAAACCTTCCATTGAGTCTTACTCCGAAGATGATGAAAGCAAATTCTGTAGTTATGGCCAATATCCAGCTGACTTGGCACACAAGATTCATAGTGCAAATCACATGGATGACAATGATGGAGAATTAGACACTCCTATTAATTATAGTCTTAAATATTCAGATGAGCAGTTAAATTCTGGAAGGCAAAGTCCCTCCCAGAATGAAAGATGGGCAAGGCCTAAGCATACAATAGATGATGAAATGAAACAAAATGAGCAAAGACAGTCAAGGAACCAAAATGCAGCCTACCCTGTGTATACTGAAAGTGGAGAGGATAAACACATGAAATATCAGACACCTTTTGGACAGCAGGAGTGTGTTTCTTCCTTTAGATCAAGAGGATCCAGTGGCTCAGATCAGAACAGAGTAGGCCCAACTCTTGGAATGAATCAGAAAGTGAACCAGTCCTTGTGCCAGGTGGATGATTATGATGATGATAAGCCAACCAACTATAGTGAACGTTATTCTGAGGAGGAACAACATGAAGAGGAAGACAGGCCAACTAATTACAGCATAAAGTACAATGAAGAGGAACATCATGTTGATCAGCCTATTGATTATAGTTTAAAATATTCAACAGAAGTTCCAGCACCTTCTCAGAAGCCATCTTTTACTTTTCCAAAGACTTCTTCAGTGCAACTCAATAAAACTGACCACATTGCCCCAAGCAGTGGGAGCACATCAGCCCCCTCAGCTGGTTCAAAGAGGCAGAACCAGCTTCACCCAAGCTCTGCACAGAGCAGAAGTGGTCATGCACAGAAGAACGCCTCGTGTAAGACTCCCTCTATTAATCAGGAAACTATACAAACTTACTGTGTGGAAGATACCCCAATATGTTTTTCAAGGTGTAGCTCTTTGTCATCCTTGTCATCAGCTGAAGATGAAATAGGACGTGATCAATCTGCACGTGGTACAGATGCCAATAACACACTGCAGATTGCAGAACTGAAGGAGAACAGTGGGGCTCTACCTACAGAAGGTGCAGCAAGTGAAATCACATCAACAGCACAACACATCAGAACAAAATCCACTAGACTTCAGACTTCTAGCTTGTCTCCTTCTGATTCCTCTAGACATAAAGCTGTTGAATTTTCTTCAGGTGCCAAATCTCCCTCAAAGAGTGGTGCCCAAACTCCTAAAAGCCCACCAGAACATTATGTACAGGAAACACCACTCATGTTCAGCAGATGTACTTCTGTAAGTTCCCTGGATAGTTTTGAAAGCCGTTCAATTGCTAGTTCAGTTCAAAGTGAGCCTTGCAGTGGAATAGTAAGTGGAATTATAAGTCCCAGTGACCTTCCAGACAGCCCTGGACAAACAATGCCTCCAAGCAGAAGTAAAACACCACCGCCTGCTCAAGGAGTTCAAGTCAAAAGAGAGGTACCTAAAGGAAAAGCAACCACTACAGAGAAAAGAGAGCCCGGTCCTAGACAGGCAGCTGTAAATGCAGCTGTTCAAAGAGTTCAGGTACTGCCAGATGCTGATACACTATTACATTTTGCCACAGAAAGCACACCAGATGGGTTTTCTTGCTCTTCTAGCCTGAGTGCTCTGAGCCTTGATGAGCCATTTATACAGAAGGATGCAGAGTTAAGAATTATGCCTCCAGTTCATGAAAACGAGCATGGAAACGAAGCAGAACCTGAACAGTCAGATGATACTAAGGATAACCAGGAGAAGAAACCAGAGAAGCCAGCTGAAGCAGAAAAAGACATTCTGGATGATTCTGATGATGATATTGAAATACTGGAAGCGTGTATTATTTCTGCAATGCCAACGAAGTCTTCACGTAAAGCCAAAAAGCCTTCTCAAGCGTCTGCTCCAAAAATACCTCCTCCTGTAGCCAGAAAGCCCAGCCAGTTGCCAGTTTACAAACTTTTGCCTTCACAAAGCAGACTGCAATCACAAAAGCACGTGACTTTTACACCAGGAGATGATATGCCACGCGTATATTGTGTTGAGGGTACACCAATAAATTTTTCAACAGCTACATCTCTAAGTGACCTGACAATAGAATCCCCCCCAAGTGAGCTGGCCAATGCAGACAATGTGGGTGTGGGAGCAGAGTCAGGGGAGTTTGAAAAGCGGGACACCATTCCTACAGAAGGCAGAAGTACTGATGATTCTCAGAGAGCAAAAAGCTCAGTTGTGACTCCCCTTGGTCTGGATGATGACAAAACAGAAGAGGGTGATATTCTGGCTGAGTGCATTAACTCAGCTATGCCAAAAGGAAAAAGTCACAAACCTTTCAGAGTGAAGAAGATAATGGATCAAATTCAACAAGCATCTTCATCTCCAAGTAATAAAAACCAGCCAGAAGGTGAGAAAAAGAAGCCAACATCACCAGTAAAGCCTGTTTCCCAAAACAATGAATACAGAGCACGTGTGCGAAAAAGCACGGAACCCAAAAGCAATGCTAGTAATGAAAGAGGCTATCCAGAGAACAGAGATGCAAAGAAACAGAACCTTAAAAACAATTCAAGAGAGATTCATGACAAATTGCCAAATAATGAAGAGCGTGTAAGAGGAAGCTTTGCATTTGATTCCCCTCATCATTATACGCCTATTGAGGGAACTCCTTACTGTTTTTCACGGAATGATTCCCTGAGTTCATTAGATTTTGATGATGATGACGTTGACCTTTCAAGGGAGAAGGCAGAATTAAGAAAAGGAAAAGAAGGAAAGGAAATTGAAAGTAAAGAGTGCTCTAATGCAGAACAGTCTTCAAATCAGCAGCCAAGTAACAGGACACAAGTTTGTCAAAAACACCCAACGGGCAGAAGCCAGACAAAAACTTTCTCTCAGTCAACCAAAGATATTCCAGACAGAGGAGCAGCTGCAGATGAAAAAATGCAGAATTTTGCTATTGAAAACACACCTGTTTGTTTTTCTCGCAATTCATCTCTTAGCTCCCTCAGTGATATTGATCAAGAAAACAATAACAACAAAGAAGGGGAACCTTCAAAACGTCCTGAGGCTTCCGAGCCACAGGTGGAATCCAACAGACCACAGACTTCTGGTTATGCACCTAAATCATTTCATGTTGAAGATACTCCTGTGTGCTTCTCTAGAAACAGCTCTCTGAGTTCTCTTAGCATTGACTCAGAAGATGATCTTCTGCAGGAATGCATTAGTTCTGCTATGCCTAAAAAGAAAAAGCCCTCAAGAATGAAGAGTGATGGTGAAAAAAATAATTCCAGAAACACAGGTGGTATACTAGCAGAAGATTTAACACTGGATTTAAGAGAGATACAGAGGCCAGATTCAGAACATGGTTTTTCACCTGATTCAGAAAACTTTGACTGGAAAGCTATACAAGAAGGTGCAAATTCTATAGTTAGTAGCTTGCATCAAGCTGCAGCTGCTGCATCACTGTCTAGACAAGCTTCATCAGACTCTGACTCTATCCTTTCATTAAAATCTGGTATTTCTCTAGGGTCACCATTTCATCTTACCCCAGACCAAGAAGAAAAACCTTTCACTAGTAATAAAGGTCCAAGAATTATTAAGCCAGGAGAGAAGAGTACACTGGAGTCTAAAAAAGTAGAATCAGAAAGTAGGGGAATCAAAGGAGGGAAGAAAGTGTATAAAAGTATGATCACAGGAAAAGCACGCTCGAATTCAGAAGTTTCAAGTTTGAAGCAACCACAACAGACAAGTGTGCCTTCAATTTCACGTGGTAGAACAATGATCCATATTCCAGGGGTTCGAAATAGTTCTTCAAGTACTAGTCCTGTTTCCAAAAAAGGACCCCCACTCAAAAACATGAACTCCAAGAGTCCCAGTGAAGGCCAAAGCTTGACTAGTTCTCCAAGAGGAGCCAAATCATCAGTGAAACCTGAGCCAGCTCCTGTGACTAGGCAGCCATCAGGGTTGAACCAGAGTGGATCAAGTAAAGGACCTTCTAGATCAGGATCTAGAGACTCCACTCCTTCTAGACCTCAACAGCAGCCATTAAGTAGGCCTCTGCAATCTCCTGGACGAAGCTCCATTTCCCCAGGAAGAAATGGTATCAGTCCTCCCAACAAACTGTCACAGTTGCCAAGAACATCATCTCCTAGCACAGCTTCAACTAAATCCTCAAGTTCAGGTAGAATGTCGTACACACCACCAGGCAGGCAGATGAGCCAGCAAAACCTTGCAAAGCAAACTGCCTTACCTAAGAGTACCAGTAGCATTCCACGAAGTGAATCTGCTTCAAAGGGTTTAAACCAAACTCTCAGTACTGGTGGATCAAACAAAAAGACCGACCTATCCAGAATGCCATCCACAAAGTCTAGTGGAAGTGAATCTGACAGATCTGAGAGACCTGTTCTCGTTCGTCAGTCAACTTTCATTAAAGAGGCTCCGAGCCCTACTCTGAGACGGAAATTAGAAGAGTCAGCTTCATTTGAATCTCTGTCACCTTCCAGGCCAGATTCTCCCACAAGGTCCCAACTACAGACCCCAGTTTTAAGTCCTTCTCTTCCTGATATGTCTTTATCCGCTCATTCACCTGCCCAGAGTAGTGGTTGGCGAAAATTAGCCCCTAATCAGAGCCCTACTATAGAATATGATGGGAGACCAGCAAAGCGTCATGACATAGCTCGTTCCCATTCTGAGAGTCCATCTAGGCTGCTGATCAACAGATCAGGAACGTGGAAGCGTGAGCACAGTAAGCATTCCTCATCACTTCCTCGTGTAAGCACTTGGCGGAGAACTGGAAGTTCCTCCTCAATTCTGTCAGCTTCTTCAGAATCCAGTGAAAAGGCAAAAAGTGAAGATGAAAAGCAGCATGGAGGTTCTCTCCCTGGACACAAGCAAAGTAAAGAAAGCCAAGCACCAGCAAAAGGTACTTGGAGAAAAATAAAAGAAAATGAAATTCCTCAGATAATGAATGATCCTCAGCATTCTTCTTCAGGTGCCGCAAATGGCTCTGATTCCAAAACCCTCATCTATCAGATGGCTCCAGCTGTCTCTAAGACAGAGGATGTGTGGGTGAGGATAGAGGATTGCCCAATTAACAACCCTCGATCTGGAAGGTCCCCAACTGGAAATACTCCCCCTGTTATTGACAGTATTTCAGAAAAAGGGGGCATGAATGGTAAAGATCCCAAAGAGATTCAAGAGAAGCAAACCCCAGGGAATGGAGGTGGTCCTGTTCGTACCGTTGGCTTAGAAAACCGTCTGAACTCTTTCTTTCAGATAGACAGTCCAGACAAGAAAGGCACTGAAACAAAGCCTCTGCAGAATAATCCTGTTCCTGCACCAGAAATTAATGAAAGTACTGTTAGCGAGCGTACTCCGTTCAGTTCCAGTAGCTCAAGCAAGCACAGCTCCCCCATCGGTGCTGTGGCAGCAAGGGTGACTCCTTTCAACTACAACCCAAGCCGCAGGAAGAGCAGCGTGGACAATAGCTCTGCTCGGCCCTCACAGATACCAACCCCGGTGAATAACAGCACCAAGAAACGTGACACCAAGTCTGAAAACACTGACTCCAGTGGAACACAAAGCCCTAAACGTCACTCTGGCTCTTACCTGGTAACTTCTGTTTAAGTGCAACAAAAAAAAAAAAAAACTGATGTATTATATACAGCAGCTACTTAGAAACTTTGTTTCAAATGAAACAAAAAAAAATGGGGATTGATTTTTTTTTGTTTGTTTGTTTGTTTTGTTTTTATTTGTTGTAAATAGCTTTTATTCCTGTTAGATGGTCCTTGTTCTGGAAGCCATATTTGATAGTATACTTTGTCTCCACTGGTGATATTTTGCAGGAATACCTGATTGACAGTTTGGAATAAAATTGCTAAAGCAAGTGTATTTGTACAGTATGTTTAACATGTATTCCCATGTTTAACATGCATCTCATCCCATTATCCTTTGAATATTGCTTGTCATTGAAATCATAGAATAGCACAATAGAAACGATGCAGTCATATTGCTTTACCAATAATTTCTAGATTACAGACCAACTAAACTACATCAGGGAAGAATTGGTATTATTTATGCAAAAAAAAATATACTCATGTTTAGTATTTGTGAGTTCATCTAACCCAATAATTAATCATGTGGCTGTGAAATTCACAGTAATATGGTTTCCGCTGAACAAGCTTTCCTAGCCTGCTTTTCTGCATGAATGGAACTGATGGTTCATTTTATGAAGTAATGATTAACATTTCTGTGGTCACATAATGTGCATAGATAGTTATGGTGTAACAATTTACACTTTCTTTGTGCTCTGAAAAAGAAAAAAAAAACAACAAAAAAACATCTGTGTAACTGTAAAACCTTGAACAAAATTATTTTACCTGAATTAGATTTTATCTTAAAGTAGGTAGAATTTTTTTGCTATGCTGTAACTTGTTGTATATTCTGGTATTTGAGGTGAGATGGCTGCTCTTTTATTAATGAGACGTGGGTGATGTCTCAACAGAGACTAAAATGAACATTTCAGAATAAATTATTACTATATGTAAGTTGTGTGTGTTACTTCTGCATTACATAAAAATACAGGATTTTACTTAGAGATGTCACCATATAATGTGGTTGTATGCACTTAACACTTAAGGCCTGATTTGGGATAATCCTGCACCTCCAATATCTGTTCTTCCTTATCACTGGCAAATGGCTGTTGTAGAATGCTTTTAACATTTGCAGGATCAGGCCCTAGGTCTTCTGTAATATATTTGTAATTGAAACAGTTTCACACATCTCAGGTGCATAACAAGGCTAAAGGCAGGGTATTTCCAGTAGCCACGCAGTATAATTGTTCTCACGACTGCAAGCCTGAAACAATATTGTATCTATACAAATAATATTTGTAAAACAAAACATTTTTGATTGGGGATATAATGTAGAATGTGAAATAATGACTATAAGATGAAATTTTGCTTCTATTTGCGCTCTATGGGTTTGGGTTTTTTTTAATTTATTTTTTAAAAAAATTATGAAGGGAAAAATATCACACGAATCCCATGGCAGCAAGAAATTTGTTACCATAGTAGAAAAAGAATTTTATGCAAAACATGACATTTGCTGCCTCGAGCCTTTTTGATGCAAATATAGACTGTGCTAGAACAATGCTGAAAAAAAAATAGATTTGTGCTTTAAAAATATAAATATAGTCTGAATTTAAATGAGGATTACTTCAAAGTAGTAACATGAGACAACAGAACATTAACCATTCTGTGCATGTTTAAACAAACCATGAAATGAAATGGTGTATCAGTTTCATTGTATCTTGACTGGATTGTCTAAAGGTAGCTTTCTAAATAACTGATATGTCAGAATGCCCTGATTTCAGGAAGCCCTGAAATAGAGCAATTTACCTTTATGGTAGCTTTAACACAGTTGCAGAGTGTATCACTTCTGTGGCTTTTGTACTTCTGATACTGAAATGAATCAATTGAATCCATTATAAATCATGCACTGCTTTAGGAACACAATAAAGACACTATCAGCAGACAGAAGTCAATTTATATAGAAGCCAGTACCAAAAAACACGTATTTGGCAGAAGTGGTATCTTTCTTACTTGCTCTTTTGTTCTTTGCTTCCTGTCAGATTTTCTTAGAGACATGCCATGTTCCTGTATCATCTCGTGAACCTGTTAAGAAGCAGCACTCCTCGTGTTAGCATTTGAAATATTTTGCATACAAGCATCTTCATTAAACTTCTAATATAAATGAATATTTAGTGTCCTTTTAAAGATGAGATAGAAACAGATTATGTCATGTGTTTAAAGTCAGGACTTCCTGCTGGAGTAGAATACGGAACTCCATCCTTGAGTTTTAAATGAAAGACCACTTTTGTTCCACATGTTTTGATTTTTTTTCTTTTTTATCATTATTTTGTGCTGGGCTTTTAACAACTAATACAAAAATATACTACATAATCCAGAATAGTTGTTTAATACTGGCATTACATATTTGTCCTGTCAATTAAAGAATTAAAGGTGAAGTCAGTCTCAGAAAAGAAATTCTGGTTTCAGTTCTGTTACTGAAAAACTACTGAAATCAGTTTTTTAATCAGAAGAACGTGAAACTATAAATAACTGTATGCGTATCAAACACCAGAATGTCTTTGAAAATTATAGTGGCTTCTTGATATAGACTTGGGGATACTTCATGATCATTATAATTGGAAAGTTTCTCTTAGTATCCACTTAAGTAAACCTATATTTGTAGCAAAGACAAGGTAGAGAAACTTTCCAACTATAAGGGTAGTGATACACTAAAATATGCTTCCCATGGGAGTTGTTAAATTTCCATTATAGAAGTTTTAAGAAGAGGTTTATGAAACATCTCATAGGGATGGACTGTAGTATATTTCATATTGCCTGTGTGCAGAGATGGGTGATCTTTTAAAATCTCTTCCAGATCTACATTTCTCTGATTCTTTATCTAAAATACTTAGTATCCACTAAGAGCCTTTCAGAATATTTAAAGACATCCATGATGTTTGATTTATGATGGGGATATAAAGTTATATTCTTTAAGCTCAACTAAAAAACAGATCCCAGAAATATAAAATCAAAGATACAAAAAATGGTTGCAATAAGTATATTTGGTCTTGGATTTTGTTAATGATGTCAGAATCACAATAGTCAGATTTGATTTATGCTGCTAAAGATAGCCTCTCGTTCCTTGGTTTTATTTGTATGAAGTTGCCACAGCAGGTAAGAGGACATTATTTATGTCAAGGCAAAACAAAGAATAGCAAGGAGCTAAGGAAACCAAGACTCAATTTACTGTTCTGGGATGCACTGCCTTTCTTTCTACCAATTTTGGTAGAATTTTTTGTGACTTATGCTCAGACCTTTATTTGTCCTTGAATTAGCTTATCGTATCTAGTGCATACCAAACTTATACTTCAAAATCAGTTTATACTGAAAAATAACTCATAAAGCTTATTTCAGACTGTCTTCTAGTTTTGTCCTCTTGGTGTGAAAAGCAGAGATCTGACCTCCCCACAATTTGTAATTAGTTCATTTTTTAAAATGTACTTCCATTTTAGTTTTTTGCAGTGTGTCACAGTTAAGGTTACTGCTCAATTTCTGTGTAAGCTCTTCTGACTAAATATTGCAGTCTTTAAAGGGGAATTAATCTATTTCTATTTTTCATGTGCAGTTCTCTATTAAGAGTATTTTCTCCTGAAAGATTAAAGATAATACAGCTCTGTCAGATATGACAGCTTAAAAATTGAAAGCCTTGCCATGGTTTCCGGATGAGACTGGAGTATTATTTCAAGTAGGATTTGGCTGCAAAATACAAGCATATTTTATGCTATAAATGTCAGTAAGCTGCAGTATTCTTCAACATAGACAAATACCTTTGATGGCTTTGGGACGTTAGCTGCACTGTCTTTGGTAAAGGAGGAGGGAGATAAAAGGGACAGTTTCAGAGTGAGTCATGTTGTCTTAGGGATGTACTTTCCTTTTTTCCTCAGTAAATTACATAAGCTGTACCAGAAAGAGAACAGCTTATGCACAAATTAATGAGGTATTATTTTGAAGTATACTAGTAGACCACAAAACTGCATAACCCTTGTCTGATAATCTGAAAACTGAATTATTTGATGTCTACTTTGGAGTACTTCATAGCTGTCCATCCCCTTGATCCCCTTAACAGAAGTTGATATTACCAACAAAGATAACTGTGTTAGCTTCCGCTTTCTTCTTAAGGATAACAATCCATACTATTTCTAGAACTGAAGAAATGGCATGTGCTGTTCAAAGAAGTTTTCTTCTGCATTCTATGCTTCTGGCTATGAATCCTGGCTCTTACATGACCATTCGCTTGCTCACCTCTTCCCTTCTTCCCTGATGGGGTTAGTAGAATTAGTGCTGCTTGGAAATGCTGAATTTGCTCAGTGCATAGTTGGACAAGAGCCACCTGAGCCAGCAAAAAAGTAAATAAAACAGCTAGGGCTGATTGAAAGAGGTTGGGATAGTTTACTTTATAGGAGGTCATTGGATTGAGCCATTACGGGCAATTTTAAGCCTATGTGCCAAGTTTCAGACCTTCACCCATTTTGACACAACAAAAGCAAATTGAAGTTGGTTTTTTTGGGGTTTTTTTGGTTTGGGTTTTTTGGAGATTTTTTTACTGAATTTTTGACTAATGGCCTCTAGTGCTTTGCATTTAAGTAACTTATATTCGGGTAAATCCTCAATCCTGAAATTCTGACAACTTCAGAAGTATTACATCAGTATATGGACGTGGAAAAAATACATTTCTTCATCAAAAATCCCCCCTCCCTTAAAAAAAAAAAAGTCTACCACTTGTAAACTTCTGGGAGACTTGGTTTAGATTGGCAATATTAAATTCAATGCAGTAAATCAGTAAATCTTTCCAGTGCAGAGATTTATTGCTTTCCCAGAAGAGGCTTGAAGAGGGAGATAACATCTCCCGTTCTTAATGAGGTTAGTATTGTAGGGATGACCTGGAAAATGTTTAGGTGGACTCTTCATACAAGGAAGTTGTACAGTTACTACAGTTGCTAGATGCCTCCCAAATGTTTTTCCCATCTAGCTTTCATGAAATAGTACAAACAGCCATAGGAGCATCACTAAAAATCATGTATGGACTTCCACCTAAATATAACTTCCTACATCTACTGTAATGCCTTGCAAAGTTAGATCCACCTGTGCGACAGCTTTGTTCTTGATGAGATGTGTGATTTGGATGAAGCTGTGAATCAGAAGTGAAGTGTCAGTTAATGTAAAGCATGACTTTCTCCACATGTTTAAAACTCTTAGGACCTTTTCGATACCAAATTACCCTAGAGTGTTCGCTCTCTGGTTCCACAGCCATCTCCTTTGCACTTTGACATTTAACCAGAAGAGATGCCCGCTTTTATTTTCATTTCAGATCACATGTAGAAATAAGATTCCTGCATCATAGTTTCCTATATGCAGAATAACAGTTTGTATCTGTAACTGTGTTTATAGAGAATGTTACATAGCTAAGATTGAGTTTTTAGTCAGAATGGTAAGTTAACTGCTTACGTGTGTTGTGTTTGGTTACATATTGGAAGTGCAAGGGAATGTGGTGTGGTGCTTTAAGAGTTCACAACATAATTAATGCAGGTGTCAATTAACTTGTGATGCCAAGATGAATTTTCTGCTGTGAAGTTTCAGTTTACCAGATATGCTGTTTACTTACTCTAAGATTGGGGAACACCTCCCTAGTAGTTTTGCAAATTACCTTTCTTAGGAAATTTCCACACAGTTACAGGCTTATGTATTAGTGAATTTCTGCCACTTCAAGATTTAAAGAAATTATTCTAATTTTGCTGTTTGTGAAAATATCCTTTGCTTGAGTGGCTGTAGAATTGCAATTAGAATGTCAGGAAGGTGTAGAGGGATCTAGTTCCCACAGTAAAATGTACTTCTGTCCAGAGCTCAAGCCATACATACAAACACAGTATATCTAATGCCATCCTTTCTGGTAGGATCTAACATGAATAAAGCTTGTGCTGGTTCTCTGCAAGTAAACTGTCATCCTGTGAGATCAGATGAATTTGCCCACCTGTAAGTGTTGTTTCTCTTGAACAAACTTGGCCCACAATTATCTTTCCTTCAATTTTGTTGTTTGCTTCTGCCTGAGATGCATTACTGTTTATATCCTAACTCTGTAATTAATTCTTTCTTCAATTATTCTAATGTATTTTGTTTCACAGTATACTTATTCTGAATTTAGTCTTGCTATGCATAATTTATTTATTACTTGCAGTGTTACATAAAATTTCCTCCTGATTGCACCTTGTCAGAGTGGAATTGTGTTCTTGGCTACTACTGAAAGTTAGGTGTCTGTCCACTGTGTTGGAAATATGATTTCATTTTAAAAGGAATTCGTTGTTTAAGACACTTCAATAATTCAGTATATCAGAATAAATGCTCTAAAAAACCCCCATGCATTTTCATTTTAGAGATACCTGCATTTCAGATAAATAAGTGGAAAAAAGAACTTGAAAACCTGGTTCACCTGTAGAGTTCTTTGTTCTCTTCCATGTTTCACCTTAGAAGGAAATGCACAAAACAGAATCTAGTTCTGACACAATATAATTCCATAATCCCTCTATTACTTACCAAAGTTTTACAAGGCTTTTTTCATTATGACTCATAAGCATGGCAGAGACTCATTACAAAACTCTTTTTTTCCTGTAAAGAACGAATTCTTTAGTCCCTGATTAGACTATTAAGGGACCTAAGTTGATTAATTCCCACCACACATACACATATATATTAATATTGGCATACATATTTTACACTCCCCAATTCACTTTAGACTTTCACAAAAGGGCATTGCTGATTACTAAGATCCCTTGTTTTCTAATAGTTGTACCACTTTTTCATATTGAGTTGTAATTTCAGGACTGATTTTCAAGTTGTTCTAGGAAAAACAAAAGCATTTAAGTCTTTGTTTATATGCAGAAAAGAAAACTGCTTTGCCAGAAATTTAAATGTTTTATTAAAAATAAGATTTTTTAAAGCATTATAATTATCACCTGCAATTTAAAATTAGTAGGGGTCGTGAAAACAAGGAGACTTTGAGTGATGATTATATTAAATACAAATGAAGGTAGGCTATGCCCAATTCTGCCCTTTTTTCTCTAAGTCCCCTATGCAAAAAGCACATTGGTAGCAGGGAAGGACTTGTGCATCTTACTTGACTATTGCTAAGGTCTGGGATGGCACACATTCACACTGGAATTAACTGGAAGAACACACAAACAGATGTAAAAGTTTAGCCATAAAATGAGTTATAAGAAAACTCCCAATTTTTATTATTTTTGTAGTAGTATTTTGTTATTCCATTGGATGATGAAAAGGAATTGGCATCCTTTTTTTCCTACTACACTGAGCAGCTAAATAGCTGTGATGGATAATTTGACACTTCTAAGTGTTTTATGTGGCATTGTTTAACCACAGTTGGCAATCAAACACTACCCAGCCTGTGGGATGGGGGAGAAAATCAGACGAGTAAAAATGAGAAAACTGTAGATTCAGATAAAGACAGTTGAATAAACAGAAAAGGAAGAAAATTACGATGATGATGATGATGATAATAATAACAACAACAACAGAGAATCTACAAAACAAGTGAGTCTACAATACAGTCTACTGAATCTACAATACAGTTGCTTACCACTTCCTGACTGATTCCTAGGCAATCCTGAGCATGGGCCTCCAGCCCACTTTCTCAACAGGTATATCCTCAGCATGATGCCATAAGGTCTGGAACTATCATTTTGGCTCGTTTATGTGTCCCCCCTCAAATTCTTGTGCCACTCAGCTCTCTTCCTGGCAAGGCATGAGAAACTTACTCTAGCAACAAAAACATCAGTGCATTTTCAACATTCTCATACTAAATTCAAAACACAGTACTATACTACTTACTAGAAAGGAAATTAACTATCCCAGCCAAAACCAGAACATAAATAATTTGGATTTGTTAGAAGTGAAAATCTAGCTCAAGTGAAAGCTAGGAATTCAGAGCAAATCCTGTATTACTGTATCACACACAGATGACTGATGGTTTCTTTTGATCTTGGAAGCTGGCTGTACACAGCTGTGAATTTACACAGCTGTCAGCTGCTTTACAAAGCTAAAACAGAAGGATAAAGAATGGGTGTAAAACTGAGCTCCATACTTTAGAAATACAGTCTTTGCAATCAGAAAGAATGAGAGATTGGTAGAAATCCATGGTTTTCCACTTTGCCAGTTTCACTGTGGCCAGCTAATAGGGATTTGGATAGAATTTTGACATTGTGGTGCCCAGCATTGTGGTGCCCCTCAGGATCTCAGTGAAACACTGTATATACTGTTTGCTGTACATTAATTCATGCAAGTCAATTTTGGGTCTAGGTGACATAATCCAAAAGACTTTTAGGTCCAAACACCATACAAGTAAGGCTGTTCTTTCAAGGCCATTTTTCAGCTGCTCTTGGTGGTGCAGCTCTTTCACAGATTGAAACATTTAAGCCTCAAGTGGCATTAGAACATCCAACACTCCTTAAACAAGGTATTGACATTTATAGTCCTCTGCCACTGAGATGAACAGAAGTGGTGCTTCTGCTGATTCATAAAGAATGTTTGGTGTTGGTGTTCTCTGTACGAGCATGAGGTAGTGCCTCTATCTTCTGATAACACTCCTGTAGCACACAGGATTCTGGATCATTAAAACTGAAAGGCAGTCTATGGATTTAAAATCACAGAATCACAGAATGGCTTAAGTAGGAAAGGGACCTTAGAAATCATCCAGTTCTGGGTTGAAACTCTGCCATGCATAAGGACACCTCTTGCTTTGGGAAAATGGTGCATACAGTCTTGTAAAAGTAGCAATTAGTGATTCATTCTGCATGTTGAAGTCTCATGGTAAGTAAATACCAGCAAAATGAAACTAAATGAAAGCATAATTTTCTGTCTATGCTGTTGAAAATTTACTGTTGGACGGACCTGCCTGTTACTTCCAACTGGAGTCATAATTCATGAAGCATTTTTCACTATTAAAGTTTTGTGGGTTTTTTCCCAGCCCTTACATTTTACTTAAAAATATCATTCTGGAATTCTCATTTAGAAAACTCTGAAGCAAATCCTCCCCATGTTGCTCCCTTCCCTTCAGTAACCATTGAACAAATCAAGATTTCCCTCTGCATCCCTGTTCTGTGTTTTATCTGCAGTCCACTACAGAGGTGTTCCACCAATCTAGGTGAAAATCTGCCTTCTCCTGAATAACTTCACTAGTCCTATTATTATATAGGTATTTTTAGCTTGTTTAGACTATGGAGTGTAGCCTCAAGTGAGAAGAAACTGAACATGGATGCAGTGTCTGAATAAGAAGGTGTATGTGACACTTCCAGTAAAACACTGTGTCACCTCAAATCATCTCCATTTTCTTGGGCTCCCACTTCCAGTCAGGGCATTTTCATTTACCCCAGGTGAATTGCAGCAATCTATCACAACCACTTTGAATTGCTGCTTCATATTTGTAAAGGGCTCTTGTTGCTGGGTTGTTTTGGGTTTTTTTGAAGGGTTTTCTTTGAGATTTGAGGGGCTTTTTTTCCTTTGGTTTTTGTTGGGGATATTTTTTGTTATTTTTCTTCCTCAAAAGCCATCAACAGTAAAAACAGAATCTCAGTCAGGACACCTGACTTGCTGGTGACAGTGTATATAGAGGCAGAATTCTCTGCTTTAGGGTTTTATAGTGTAATTTTCATTCCCTGCCCCTTTCCTTCCACTGCAGTGGCAACAGACACAGGAATAACCTCAGTAAGTTATACACAGCTTTCCAAGACCAGTATCCCTCCTACTGCGCTCCAAAGGCATTATCTGCAGTCTTGCTGTTTTGCTGCAGGTGTGTACAAGTCCTATCCTCACCAGCAATTGTACCTTCTCTTCATACTGCTTTAAATTGGTTAAAACCTGTCAGGTGCTGAGTGCTCCATTCCATTTCTGAGTCCAGGGCCAGCAGATACTTGGGAAATGCATGCAGCTACAGCGTGCCTGAGCTGGAATGCTTTGTGACCTACTTCTGTCTCTGAACTCCTCAGGCTGGAAATACGCAGAATTCAATTTTGAAATGTATTTCTTATGGCACTAGAACAAATGCAGTGATTGGATGCCATGTACTCAGTGAAGTCATTTTACAGTGATGATGGGGATTAAACTGACATGTCTCTACTCACTGCTTCATTTTAGGCATCCTGGTTTCAAGACATTGTGAATTCTAGCACCTATAAAGGAGATTGGTAAGTAATAAGAAGATCTGCAGAAAAAAAAACATGCTTCCCCTGTGTGGTCAGTTATGTTCACCATGTGATCCAGTCTATAATTCCACTAACTTCATTTCTGACAACTTTTTAATTATTTTTCCATCTGAAAAAGATGTGGAAAATAATTTTTGTCTTTGTACCCTTTCTATTTCACAAACGCTGACACATGCTATGTATCTTTTACAACACTAAATTTAAATATTCTTTTCCAAGATAAGCCATTAATATGTCGGTATTTAAAAGCTATGTGAATTTGAAGAAAAAAAAATAACATGCAACTGTCAAATAATACAACATTAAAATACACAAAACCTCTCTCAGTGCTCTCTATTGGGTGGACTGACTGAGGGCAATCTTAATAAGCAACAATGGTACTCACAAACTGCAGCTGTGTTCACTGCCTTTAACATACGATCAGAGCACTGTTTCTCATGCACCAGAGGAGATTTCACCAGAGGAGATTGCTTTACAATCTGAGAGACTAAAACCACTATAGAAATCTAAGGGAATAGTATGGAGTAAATTTTAGTATTTTTTCATTAAGTTTTAGCCTATTTTTCAATTTTTAAAAATGAAGCTGTGGCAATGCCAAATAAATATTTCTTAGCATTACTTCCTAAAATATTAGATTTGACTGTTCTTTGATTCAAACCCTGCTAGAGCACTGTCCTGCAAAGCGAGGTTTATGTTTATACCCTTTTGGTGGGTTCAGACCTCTGTGACCCAGGAAAAAATGGCAATGCATGGGTTGTTCAAACCAAATGGCAGTAACAAGGTGTAGGATGACCACGTTTCATGAAATAGTCAGATCATGAATGTGCCCTGCACACTTCATGCCTGCACAGAGACAATTAATATATTGTACCTGGTTTGTCCACATCCACCCTGTGCACACACTATGCACTAACAGCCCTCGGCTCCCTGGCAGCCCACATCTGTCTTGCTAAAAGCAGGTGACAGCAGCTGACAGAAGAAACTTCTGTCCGTGTTGATGCACAGATTTAAGCAGTGACAATTTGAACAACAGGACAACTCCCAAGGTAATGGCAGCTCTTGACACATCTTAGGTGGTAGGGATCTCAATAAAAAGTCATTCAAGAGAAAGACAAGTGAGTGCAAGGAAAGGAGATTTAAAATAAAAACACTCTGCAAAGAAAGAAAAGCACAGGAAATCCATTATCAAGCTACTGCTAACAAGATGAGAACGCTTTGTTGCTAAGCAACAAAATATCTAAGTAATTATTTGTAAATTGATTATCTCTTAGAAAGCTACACTTTCCTCTGTACCAGTCAGTTTCAATGTAATCTGGAGATAACTCTCAAAAACCTGTCTTTAGCACTGGACAAGTATTGCAAAAACTTCCTTCATAACCAGCACATCTCATTTACATAACCTTGTTTTTCAGCTGAGGAGCTTGTTGAGTCATGTTTGGAGGAGCTGCCAAGTCGCTGAGCTGATCCCAGAGAGCTGCAGTCACACTTCCAAGAGCTGCTCGCTCCTGCTGATGCGACACAGTTGTGCTGCTCGTGTTTGCTGCAGAACTTTGTGCAGTGCACTCTTTCTGACAGAATGAGAGCAAAGACTGAACACAACAAACCCCTCATCATTCAAAAACCTGAATAGACAATAACTTTTTAATCTGTACCACTCTGATTCCTTCTGAAGGTTCCCTGTAACTCTTAACTTTTCCAAGTTTTCATGAACAGTACTTACAGTTCTCCCCTAAGGAAACTACTGCATTGCACTTGGGCCTTAGCATTCCCTCTTTCATATTTCATTGCCAGCTGGATACATTGGTGGAGCAGAAAAATTTAAAAAGACATTGCCACAGATAAATACTGAATAGATCAGTTCTTTGTCCTGGTACATTGCTGCTGTATGAAGAGCGCACAAAATATGACATGTGAAATTCACTGGGTGACTGAACGGTTGAGGCTGGGAGGAACCTCTGGTTGTCATCTAGTCCAACCACTGCTCCAGCAGGGCCACCAAGAGTTGGTAGTTCAGGATCACTCCCACACAGCTTTTCAGTATCTCCAAGGATGGAGACACTACCACCTCTCTGGGCAACCTGTACCAGTACTCAGTCACCCTCACAGGGAAAAGGAGTTTCCTGATGTTCAGAGGGAACCTCCTGTGTTTCAATGTGTGTCCATCACCTCTGCTGTCGCTTGGCACCCCTGGAAAGAGCCTGGATCCATCCTCCTTGCACCATCCCTGCAGGAGTTTTATGTACATTGGTGAGATCCCCTGAGCCTTTTCTTCTCCAGGATGAGCTGCTCTGGTCCCTCTATGGCCTTGGTGACCATTCACTGGACTCTCTCCATGGTGTCCGTGTCTGTCTTGTCCTGGGGAGCCCAGTACTGGGCCCGGCACTCCCGGTGTGGCCTCCCCAGGGCCAAGGGGCAGCATCACCTCCCCTGCCCTGCTGGCAGCACTTCTCGCGGTGCGGCCCAGACACCACTGGCCTTGTCACAGCGGTGTCAACAGGCACATGTCGCTGGCTCATGTCCAGATCGGGATCCACAGGAACCCCAGGGCCTTTCCTGACAAACCGCTTCCCACGGAGCATTCCCTGCCCGTGCTGGTGCCTGGGGCTGTTCCCAGCTGCAGCACTTGGTTCTTCCCATTCTTGAGGCTCCTGTCAGCCCCTTTCTCCAGGGGCTCCTGGCCCTAACCTCCTGCCTTTCTCCAGCCTGTCCCTGTGGACAGCACCACCACCCTGTAGTGTATCACACCCCCTCACGGCTCGGTGCCACCAGCAAGGGGGACAGTGCTTGTCACCATCGCTGAGGGGGCGCCTGCCCCTCACCCTCAGCCTTAGTGAACGTGCGACACAGGACTGGACCCAGTACTGACCCCATAGTTTTCCCTTAAGCTTTAGCCTGTTTTTCTCGTGTAATTGTACAGTAAGCTGTGATAATAACAAATAAGCATCTCCCTGCATTTCTTAGATAAATCGTTTTTTGATTCAAACACCGCTAGAGCTCTGTAAGTGAAGGACACCACACGGCGGCGTGCCGCCCTCCGAACACACTCTCCGTCGCCCACCGCCACCCTCTGGGCTCGTATTTCCCTGGCGCCCGCAGCCCATTGTTCGCTGGTGTGTGCCACAGCGTTTCCGCACACCCCCACAGCTCCGGCCCTACGCGCCGCCATTCCCACCGCCCCTCCCTCAGCCTGGCGGAAGTCGCGTGCCCGGCCTCGGCGCTGACGTAAACGCCTTCTCACAGGCTGCGGCTTTTGACAGATGGCCCTATTGACCAATAGAATCTCGTATGGTACCTCTGGGGACGGGCCCTCTCCGCCGCCGTGGCGCGGGGCGGGGCAGGGGAGGTACTGCTGTCATGGCCGCCGCCGCCGGCGCCACGTCCCCGGCGGACAAGGAGAGGTACCGTGAGCACGGCTTGTTTGGGTCGGGTCCTTCTGCGTTCCTTTGTTTACGTGTCAGTCAGGGCTCGAGAAAGAGAAAACGCGCGCGGAGGAAGGGGTGGTGGTTTCAATCCCCTTGGAGCGAGGAATGATGGTGCTTGGCATTAAATCCCCGTGGGACAAGGGGTGGTGGTGACACTTGTGGGTGGTTGGGAAGTCAGCGACGAGACTGGAGTTCCCAGGCAGAGCCCAGAGCTAGTCCGCCCATAAAGATGGCAGTAGCACAGAGTGGAGAACACCTCTAGACAAGAGAAGGAGAAAACAGTAGAAGTTGAGGTGATTTGGAGGTTTTTAGAGGCAGCCAGGAGCGTGATCCTTGTCAGTCTCTTGTCCTTCAGCTAATTGGAATCTGTCTGCACCCTATGTTTTACTCATTTTAACTATTTTCTTATGCTTTCATAGATCCTTATTAATAAAATCAATGCGAGTCTTCTGCCACATCCCCTTAGTCTCAGCTAGTTGGTTTTTTTAATTGTCTAATTACTATAATTGAGGTTCTTTCATGCTAATCCCGTGTATGTGCTTGACAAGTGTAAATCTATTGAAAAATCTTTAAGCCAGTTTCTAGGAGCGCTGTGTTTCAGTAGCTTTTAGAAATGTACCCAAATCTGGGGTGATTTCTGTGTGTCTTTAAAAAAAAAAAACCAAAACAATCACAGAATTTAGCTAATAGCATAGTGAAACCTTTTCAGAAAATGTTAATTATTTTCAGGGAAATACGTGCGTACTATGCTTCAAGATCGTAAGAAATAGTTCAAAGGGTTCTATTTCAGCCTCATGGTTTTGGTTTGGAGTTTGTTTTTTTTTCCTCAGAGTGGGTAGTGTCATCCCTTGTACGCATAGTGCCCAAAAAATAGTGTTGTGCAGTGTCCATGATGACTCAAAGTGGGATTTTGCAGCATCTTGTTAAGCAGTCTATGGAAAACAAATGGTTGTTCTAAGCTGCTGTGGGAACTTCTGTGTTGTAGCCATGACATTTATTTTCTGTTTTACTAGGAAAATACTGCTTAAGCATTAAGGAGTTGATATAGCTTGCTTAAAAACTTGCTGTTTTCTCTTTTTAGATTCATCTGCATTTATCCGGCTTATTTGAATAACAAGAAGACAATAGCAGAAGGAAGAAGGATACCTATAGACAAGGTAATTTCATGGGTGGCAGGGAAAATAGGACATTTTGTTTTGCAATGCAGCAGTGTGTAGAGTGTTGGAAAAGATCAGACATCTCTCTGATCTTTCCATTCCCCCATGGCATGGAAATAACAGTGTATTTGAAGGTGACCTAGTCCTAGCATGTGAATTTAGCAGGAGAGTCCTGAGCTGAAGTGTTTGCTTTCATGGGAGCAGCACCTTGAGCAAGCAGGTGAAGTAATGAGGAGCTGAATACACTCAGCTGCCAACACAGATAGTTTGCAGAATTTGAAAGCAATGCAGAAAAGAGTAGCTGGCTAATGATTGGGTGCTGGTGACTGACTATATGAGCCTGTACTCTGTGTGCTGTGCATGTGACACACAGGCATGGTAGTTATTGCTGCTTTGGATCTGTCCAGAAGTAGTTTTTTGTCATGTTACTCATTTGTAATAATTTTAGCAAGCAGTTCTGGGAATATAAAGGGCTTTCTTTGCTGCTTAGGGTTTGGGGTTTTTTTAAAAATAAAATCTTTCTTGAGTATGAAAATTTCCTATCAAAGGTCTACCTATGGGAATAACCTCCTGCCTTGTGTATAGAAATTTTGTGGGTTTTTTTCTTCCTCAGTCCCTGCTGTAAGTTTGCTGCTTCACAGCAAATTCACAGCTTTTGGTATCTCTGTACATACAATAACTGTTAATTTCAATTACTTTTTCTAAGTGATTCTTTAACTTGCTTCCCTGTCCTAGTGAATTCTATCTCATCTGTTTCCTGGTGTCTTAGTTCTTTGGGGTTTTTTTATGTTTTCTAAAGCACAGCATCACTGACATATGACTTCTACACTAGATTTGTACCTTCTCTTTCCCCATCAGCTTTTCCTAATTACTGAATATAAGGTGAGAAACTGGTATTTTTTTTTATTGGCAGGTCATAGTTGAAAACTAATTAATTTTAACACATTGTTTTAACAGGCTGTTGAAAATCCCACATCTACAGAAATCCAAGATGTATGTGCAGCAGTAGGATTCAATGTGTTACTAGAGGTAATTAAAAAAAAAGTCCCACATACAAAAAACCTCCAAATTAGTTATGCCTGTTTGTTCTCTCATCTTGTGGTTTTTTTTATAAGTTGTGGTTCGGAAGTTTTGTTACTAGCTTGGCTTGCTTTATTTGATAGCTGACCATAATAGTGAAGTAAATGTTGCATTCCTTATGCAAGTCAGGAGTATCTTATCTCAGATCTCTCAGACAATGTGACTTTTAAAGCTTATTAAAAATTACTTCTGTTGTACTATCCTTCTTAGAAGACTTTCCTGGATGTTTAAAAGTGTGTCAGAATAAAAGCTATTCTTGCAAGCTGCAACTCTGCAAATTAAGCTTCTAAAAACAGATGTTTTTAATGGAAGGTAATGACCTTTACAGTTAATCTTGTATAGGAATAGGATTCTGATAATTGAAGTCTTCATAGTCATTTGGAGTTATGTTTCAGCCAGACAGTGTTAGCTTTTTATTGCAGTACATGCTTGCTCTTGAAATAGTTTATTGGTTACTTTTTCCTTAGGGAATGAGTCTGGGAATGAGAGGTAACTTCACACATCATTTCTTGAAGTAGTTATTAATTTAGAACTGTTGTTTTTTCTAAGAAGAAAACAGGTCCACTTCCAGAGGTACCCAAAAGCCTGCTACAAAATCAGTTTGTTTTTCAGAAGTGTCTGGACAGTGCACACCATCTGTACTGAGAAACCTGTGATGTTTCATCAAGAATGAAGGCTGTAATTAGCCAAAATCAGTGATTGTGACCTAACACTTGCTATCCCTAGGTGTTCAGAAGGGTTTGTACCAGTGGAGATAAAACAAAAACCTGTGCCCCTGTGGTTCAGACCACTGGGGACATAAAATGGTCCCTGTAACAGTTTACTCACAAAATTGCTCAGTACCTGGAGTTGCTTTCAGCAGTGCCTCTGAAACAGTTGTGTCTTCAAATGCACGTTATAATACATTTCTCCTTTTGTGTGGCAGAAGAACAAGATGTATCCCAGAGAATGGAACAGAGATGTGCAGTACAGAGGTAGAGTACGAATCCAGCTCAAACAAGATGATGGCAACCCATGTTTACCTCAGTTTCCGACACGTGAGTACAGTGCCTGGATTTAGGTACCTCGCCTGTTAATAAACCAGAAAGACTTGGTTTGTTTTATATTAACAGCCTGCTTAATTAGTTTTAACTATTATAAATCCTACAGTTTACCATTAAATCTCATTGCTTGTATAAGTCAACAAAATTAAGTTGTGAGCATTGAGTAAAGTTTGTAAAATGCTGTTGCCTTTTATTCTGCTGCTTCTGCAGCAGTGTCATTGGGGGGGCTTGTGGGGAACATTGTGTGATTGCTCTGTGGAGCCAGGCCTCTGTTCAGTTTTGTCAACAATGCTTTGTTGACATTTAAAACAGTTTAGTTCTTAAATGGCTAAATTCCACTGGTTTTTTTTAGGATACATACATCATCTAGGCATAAGAATGGACGCTGAATTGATAAAACACAATACTGAGTTCAACTGAATTTTCCACTGGCTGTTTTCATAAATTAACAATGAAGCAGCTGCCCTTAACTAATTAGTACGAATTATTAATCTTGAATGTCAATTTAATCTTTTGCATTTTTTCTGGAGATGAATCCCTATGTAAAAGTGAAACAGTATATATCTTAAGGAAAGAGCAAGAAGAGTGCTGGGTGTACAGTGGCATAAGAGTGTTGACAGAGAGAGATGATTTAAAACCAGAGTCCTGCTGGAGGGCAGCAGTGCCTTTCCAGAAATGTGTGTTGCATTTGCCTGATCATTCTGTCACCAGTGTTCTGGACCAGTAGGAGGTGGATGGAAAGAGTAGCAGAAAGCATGTAGACACTTTGGAGATTGTCAGGTTATGTAGCTTTTCCGGACTAATGTGACACTTATCAGTCCTGCATTTTTATTTTTTTCCCCAAGAATTTTTCACAAGCTGCTTGCTGTTCCAGGGGAAGGAAGCAGATCTGCCAGGCTTCATATCTGTTGTTAACGTAGCAGGCATCAATTGATCTCTCCCTGTATTTTAGGTAAATCAGTGATGCTGTATGCTGCAGAAACCATTCCCAAACTGAAAACAAGAACTCAGAAGATGGGAGGTAGTGATCAAAGTCTTCAGCAAGGAGAGGGAGGCAAGAAAGGTAAAGGGAAGAAAAAGAAATAAATTAATTTCTGGAGTCGCTGTAGCATCGCATAGTTGTTCTTAGAGGACGTACAGATGAACACCTTGCAGCAACTTTGAAGTGAAGATACAAGCAAGAAATGAAGAGGTGAAGCTGAGTAGAACTGCCTGCTTTTCTTGGAACTGGAATGCGTGTAACTGCCTTGCATCTGTGTAACAATAAATCTCTTTTTACACACAACCTTCATGTCTGATGTTAGCACCCATGTTAAAAGTGGAAGAACATAAGCAAATAGGGTGGGTGGAAGATTTTTTTTTTTCCAAAAGAAATGCGCACCTTTTTACATCTGGCTGCCTCAGTAAATCATTTATTTATGATAGTGAAGCTATTGTCTTAATTCGCTGCTATTCTGTATTAGGAAGAAATTCTTCACCATGAGGGTAGTGGAGGCAGACGTTGTGCAGATAAGTTGTGGGTGCCCCATTCCTGGAAGTGATCAGTCCCAGGCTGGAGGGGACTTTGAGCAATTGTGAATCAGGAAAGAAGAGGTTTGTGGGTGTAGGTAAGAACAGTGTAATAATTTAAACTAAATAAAATTCTATAATGCAAGTGATATTGATTACAATAGAAATATAATTATTTTTAATGAGATAAAAATACAATTATAATGAGATAAAAATACTTTTTGTTTAATGAGAGGAAAAAAATCAAAACAAGTGATGCACGATACTATTATTCACCACCTGCTGACTGATGCCCAGCCCATCCCACCCCCAGCAGCGATCAGCCCCTCCTGGCCAATCTCCCCCGTTTATATACTTACTGAATATGCTAATCTGGGATATGGAATATCCCTTTGGCCAGCTTAGGTCCTTGCTTCTTGCCACACCTCCTCACTGGTAGAGCATGAGGCACAAAAAAGTCCTGGGTTTAAGATAAGCACTGCTCAGGAACAAGCAGAACACCAGTGTGTTAGCAGTATTATTCTCACATTGAATCTAAAATACAGCACTCACAGCTGCTGGGAAGAAAATTCCCTGGATTACAGCTGAAGTCAGGACAGCAGGCATCCCTTATTCCATAGAAGTTCTGTAATGCCATATCCCACTTCCCAAAACCTCATCAGTTTCCTCTCTTGGTACATATACACAGACACATAAAATTCCCTTAAATTATGGACCATCCCTATAAAAGCCCACTGAGCTCACTGAGTGCATGACCCTGGGCTCCATCTGTCAGAACCAGTTTTCAGGCAGGAGAGAAGGTGTGTGGTGTTTGAATGTTGCATGTGGAAAGAAGTTCTGAATCCATCACTGCTGTGCTCATGGTTTCATCAAAGTTCATTAATGTGTGATCAAAAGGGAGTTGGGGTCAGAGCAAATCCAGCACAGCACAGACAGGCTCCATGGGGTGGCCAATGTGGTGATGGGCACAGTCTTACACAGTAATTAATATAATTAATTGGCTATTCTTTCCCAAAATCAAGTCCCTTTGACCACCAGGCTTTTCCATCCTTTCACAGGACCCACCACATGCATCCAGGTCCCTGAGCAAAAACAATCCTAGGGATGGGTTTTCCTTTGCCTGATGTAGGGATAACTCAGACTCTTTTCCCCGGCATGTTTTTAATGTTCACTGCAGGAACTTTATCCCTTTGTACAATAAGCAAAAGTTTAGACTGGGCCACACCAGCTGCTGGGCAATCCCTCCGTGTTGACTGACTGAATGGCCTTTGCTAAATGTGCTTCCTAGGAGGTGAAGGCCCCACCACCCTCTGCTCTCAGTGTGGTCTTTTACCATCCATTGCATCATTTGATCTTTCCAGAGGCTGATGCGATGGCATGACAGGGAATGTGATATTCCCACACAGTGCCATGCTCTTTGACCCAAGTGTTTTATGAGGTTGCTTTGGAAATTAGTCCCATTGTCTGACTCAATTATTTCTGGTGCACGGTGCCCCCATAAGACCTGCTTTTCAAGACCCAGGACAGAGGTGTGTTACAAATGGTGTTTCCAGCCATCCAATGGTTGATCCCCGCACTGTGAGCTTTTGCCTTGGTAGATTTGCGGGACTGATACACTCAAGCTGCCTGGTCCTACCATATTGACATTTCAGCCATCGTCCTCCATACCAGTGAGGCTTTAGTCATGCTGCCTGTTTCACATCCAGAACCTCTGTGATGGTGCCCATGCTCAAGTCCACCCCTCAAACACAGCATCAGTTTAGCCAGGACAGGACGCGCTGCCCATGTCACCCCATGATTCATTCTAGAGTGATGTTGGATTCTGCAGGAAAGGAATGTCTATGTGCACACTCACATCCCTCCTGCTCTCTTCTCACTATTGGGGAGAATTCTTGCCTTTGAGTGTGAGCAGTTATGCAGACTCTAGAACAGAAATGTTTAGGAGAGGAACCCCTGTGTTCTAAGGCTGTAATTGACCGTAGTTGTATACAAATGTCTTTAGGAGCAATTTTTCTGGTGATGTAAGAGTTTATATGAGCTATCTTTAGAGTGTCTGGCCTAAACTTTGAGAAGTTAGTTAAATGTTATCCCTGTGAGCTGATGAAATGTCATGGGGTATGAGATGTGGAAGGAGATGCTGTATGAAAAGGGGTTTTTGTAGCAGAAAATCACAGAACATAGTAAGAGGTTATTAAGGTATGTCCACTCTATTATAGAATTAGGGAAGTGCTACAGTTAGTTGCAATATGGGGGAAAATACCAGGAATGGAAGATACACTTGTCATATAAAAGACTATAATTGCCCACAGATTGTTAGGCTCAAATTATTCCTCGATTCTGCTGAGTGATGAGTAATTTTTCTGAAATTATAAATAAAGGGAGAGCTCTATGAAAAGTTAAAATCACATTATGCTTAACTTTTGTAAATCAGAGTTTTAGAGTACAGACAGCTGAAAAATGTGGAGGTCGGGTCTTGGGGGATATGATTTACTGTGGTCTGAAATTAAATACCTCCAGAAGCGGTCTGACCCATCTGTGTGAGAAAGAATCTTACTGGCATTGCTTATCAAACTTTCCTGATCTAAGAACCCAAAATACTAAAACTATTTTGAAGTCTAGCAATCTAGCAAGAAAAGACAAGAAAGACTTCTGAAAAGGGTAATATTGAGCTCAAATACCTGAAATGTGAATTAGTCAAACTAACAAAAAGAAAGCTCTGTGGATATTTTGGATAAAGCTGATTTTATGTATTTTAAAGCCCTGCTAGGAAATCAGATGATTACTACCATTAGGAAGTTGAAGACTGAGTTCCCTAACTCCTATCTGCTTATCCTCCCATCTTTTAAATGGGACTGCTTTGCTTTTTGTGATTTCTGGATTTAGACTTAGTATATTATATAAGCAATATTTGTTCCTAGACGAGGCAGCACAAAGTTAAACACACCTCCCCTTTTCCTGACAGAGTTAAGTTTATAAACTAGACTTTCATTTCTGTATTTTAATAAGCTGGGTTCCTTGGAGGATTTAAAACAAACAGGTGAAGACCATCTCAGTTCTTCCTCAGTTAACAGATTATGCCTCATTTCTGGGAACAGGCAAAATTTTATGGACTATTGTGGGACTGGGAGTGGAGACAAGTCAGCTGTAAAAATGCAGAAATATTGCAATATTTTTATATGCAAAAATGCAGAAATATTTTAGTCTGAATGCTGTGAATATTTTTTTAATTATTATTTTATTTTTGAGGGGAAAATGGGTGACAATGAACGTCCTTTTATTCCACCTGCCTTGCTTTTATAGTTTTCTGTGAGGTTTTATTTATGCAGTATCATTGCTAAAAAGACACTCTGGTCTAAGATTTCCTGTAGGTGGCAACAGTAACAAAGGAAGGGCATGCATCCATGAGTGGGAATTTACTCAGCATCCACGAGAGGAGGAATATGGATAATGAACTAGTGTCACAGTCCAGATCTAAAAGTACATGTCTGTTATTTCCCTATACCATTTTCTAGGTACCTGAGCAAAAATTAAACATTTGAAATGGACATATGAGCTCAAAATCCTTATAACAATTCTTACAACAATTTTGTGTCAGGAATGGATGGCAACATTGACATTGAGCATCAGGGAGGTGGGATGATACAGGCAGTCAATAACAGAATGATTAAAAATGAGAATTCAGCACTGTTGTGAGATAGGTGCTTTATTCTTTCAGGTGTATAGCATGTAGCTGCTATAGCAGAAGCACACCATAATTACTCAATTCTTAATTGAGTAATTAAAGAGAGGGAGCTTTAAAAGGTTTGTCACTGTCACTGGACATCAGTTATTTAGCTTCTTCCTGTTACAGACTGGCCTTTGTGGGGTTATTTTCTCTCTTAGGATAAGGGATACCCTTTTCAAAGTGTTTTTTTCCTAAATAAAATATAATTTATTATTATGAAATAATTTGCTTTATTATATAATAATATTTAGTAATAATAAAGAATTAAGTACCCCTTGCCACAGTGGCTGTGTAAGGCAGATGGAAAGAAACGGACAATCCAAACTACAACAGTAGTTTGGGATCTGGGAAAGAGCAGAGGACACTGCAGTAGGAACTGCATAGTCTGAACTGTAGCGCTATTTCCTATGAAACAGCCTGTGTGCCTCTTTTCATCTGTCAAGGTTCGGGTGTTCTTTGGGGTGTAGTTTTTGTCTGTTTGCTTCTCAAGCAGAACTTAGACATGTCTAAGAAATCCTTGTGTATTCTTCTCCTACAAAGATCCAGTAATACAAAATATAATTTTTTTTTTTAATTTTATAGCCTCAGCAAAGGTATAAACTACATTGCATTCCAAAGTATGCTAAATTAATTCAAAGTTCAATTATTTTTACTTGATTATTTAATGAGTTCATGTGGTCATCTGAAGATTTTTTGCTACAGAATCTCTTAACGGTTTCTCTATTAGTAGGAAACAAAATTTTCAAGAAGCTGTAACAACATGGTTGCATATCTGAGGACTTCCTTAGTAGCCCTGGGTTGTCATTCCTCAAGAACAGTTTCATTCCATCACATTGAATGTAGAAGTTGTCTAGAAAACAAGACGTTTGTCATATTTGTTAGGTGCCCTTTACAGAAAATGAGGATTTCTCATTACCTTGAAGGATTTGCGGTTTTGTTTTTTAAAACTCCTTTGCATAAGGAAACTATTGTTTGTGGAATAAGAAATGGGGTGGAAGATGACTAAGGAATTAGTAATAAAAATTTTAGTTGATTCTCAGATTATTTAGGAAGAGCTGGTAAGACTGGAATGCAAACTCAAGAAACTTCCTTTTATTTGTCAAATTAAATGTAGCGAGGGTTTGACGTGGCAAATACTAGTCACACCTTCCACTACTTACAAGAATTTCTATACTTTGTTAATTGGCTTGCTCTGGGTTGGAGAGTTTTCATTATTTTACCACTAGTGGTGATGTTATCATTGGTGGGGGAAGTTATGTTTTCCTGAACTTATTTTCCTTTTTTTGCTGAGCTTGGAAAGGTATCAGATAAAGCAGATGAAATGTCCTATAAAGAGTGGCAACATCAGTCTTAGATAAGTGGAACACCACTGCTAGTAAGTATTCAGCATTGTTTGTTGAGGTCATTTATGGAATACCAGGAAACTCATGGGAGAGGAAAAACTTCAAAATCCCTGCAGTTTAGAGTCTTTCCTCTCTGTTTCTAGAGAATCCTAAACCTTGATGATTCCCAGGTAAGGCAGGCTATGAAGCCTAGAAAGATGCTCATGGTGCTCACTGTTGGGAAGAGTTCTGCATTCCAAACTCTCCTGTAAGGGTCTGATGCCCTAAATCTGCCTGGCTGTACCCTCAGACTGGCATGAGGCAGAGACACTCTTTATGAGTTGGAGTTTAAGAGGTTTCTACTGGTTTCACAGTAATGAACTTCAGGGAGGGGAAAAAAAAAGTGAATACCCTGTAAAGATCTTTTGCCTTCCTAAAGTAGCCAGGTTTTCACTGTTGAGGTATAAGGTTCTTAAGAAATACTGAGGCATCATACCAGTCCCGTAAGAATATCTTTATTTGTGTCCATTTTTATTTAGCACATTACAGCTTCAGCAAAGACATGGAGCAGATGCGTGTACCAACATTTGCACAAAAATGTTGTGAAGACACAAAGCCAAGCACTGATCTGCGGGGCCAGCCCAGTGGAGTTACTTCCAGGAAAGGGTAACTTGCTGCAGAAATTCAGTCATTTCTACTTGCATCAAGGCAAAAAAAACAAGGGCAACTTCTGTTAACAACAAACTCTAACTCTAATTCAAGTAGATATCTGACAAAAGAGCACTGATTTTACGTGCTGATAATATCAAGTTGGTAAAGACAAGAAGTTGATTTAAAGCCTTTCAAGTTCTGAGAGATGCAAGGGACTGTTTCAACACTTACCTAACATCTACCTAGAATGTTTTATCCCCATTAATAACAGTGGAAGAACTGTTAATTAGTATAAGAAATAAAAAGTAAATCCTGTCTCTACTACAGATATCATTATGCTTGAAAAATCTAAAATTTACTGTAAGCTTTTAGATAAGTAAGTCATATAGTGCTTTGCACTGAAATCAAATAGTCTATTAAGAATCTCATTTATTTCCATCTAGTTACTTCCAATCTCAAGAACTGAAACTAAATTACAGTGGCCACATGAGTGCTTTACATAGAGCTGATAGACCTTAAAACACAGGACTAAGGTTTAGTAAGGCTTACCAGAAAGTCCAGTGGGTTTACCACAGAAGAAGTTAAGACAAGAAATTTAACCAGTTAAATGGTGATACACTTCAAACTTTACATGCTTAAAACCTAGAACTTCGTTGTAAACTTTATCCTCTTCAGCATATCCCCTCCTAACAAAAAGTTGTGAAGGAATGATTAGCTAAGAAATCTTTTCATTTTTTCTTCAAATGACAAACTGCATGCTGTCCTACAGAACATGAGGTACAGCAGGTCTTGTATTTCCCTATCCAAGCTGCCAGCTCCAAGGGTTATGTTTTCCAGCTCAAAGCTTAAAATGCTTTCTCTTATGACACTTCTACATCCCCTTTTATAAAACATATCTCTCCAGGTTAAAACTGACCTGCTGAGTTGCACTGTGTGCTTCACTCATTTGTAGTTCTTGCATCTGATAATTTACAAAGAATGTTTATACAACAATTTGTTGCAGAAAGCCAAAAGTCCTCAAAACTTTATTTTAAGTCTTTAGAATTCAAAATTGTATATTGGAAATAATTTTTGTCCTATCAAAAGCTTAAGCTTTCTTTCTGCATGTTCTGTGAACTCAGAACTGCCATACCATTACTCTAGGCTTCAAAGAAATGTCAGCATGGAGATGGAAACATGGGAATTCCAGTAATTCATGCCTGATTAATTAATGTAATTGTTTTTGTTGAAAATACCACAGTGTGAAAGAGTACAGATGGAAAGCTAAGAAAAAATATTTTTTTTATATTGATTGCAAAAAATACCTTTATTCTCTTAGCAGCTTTGGTCGCACTCTTACTGATTGGTCAGGAATATATCAAGTAACAACAAGAGCATCTCCACTCAGGAAGTTTAAGCACTCATACAAAGTTGTTCTTAGTATAGTCAGAAGAGATTTCAGATCTTTATGAGCACAAAAAGCTTGTGGGAGCTGTAGTCTGTCCCCTTAATGATGTAATTCTGAGGACTGACATCCAAAGCAGCTGCTATTTTAAAAGGAATTCAAGAAAAAGTGTTTGTAATGGTATCACTCCTTAGCTAAAGGTGGCTTGTGCTTTTGAGTGTGATCTTAAAAAGCACTCTTTGAACAATTTTGGATAACAACTTGTTTTAACAAGAATAGGCAAGAAGTTGTACTTCAGTCATGTTCTGTTAATCTTGTGGGATTTAATGCATCCATTTCTAACAAATCACTTCAGGCCAAAATAAGCTTCATCACTCCAATGAAGTTATTCTTTCCTATATTTAGTATCCATCCATTTAAGAATACACACACTGTACCAAATACTGTGTTACAACAAAACATGCAACAGTGAATAATCTCTATAATCAGGTGCCTAGAACACATAATTCCACAATTTACAGCTTTAGTGGTGGGGAATACATCCATTATGCCATCTCTTACAATAATTCCCTGTATATTCAAGAAATCCATTCAGAATTTTCCCTATGAAATAGCTTTGTGCTACCAGATGCACCACAATCAAAGTTTTAAGAGTAATTTCACAGACAAAGAGACAACTAAAGTGCAGAGCCTGAGGGATATATACTTTTTTATTTATGTTACTGCAGAAAGAGATTACTGAAAGACTTCTTCTGCATGAAGATGAATAAAATATTTTCATTAAGCTTCAGATGCTGCCCACTGCATTGCTTTTAAATAAAAATGCATACTCTCTATCAGTCACAGCAAAGTAGTAAGTAAACTTACGGCACATTCCTTTAATATACCAAAATGTTTCCAAGGCAATATTATTGAACTTATACCACAGTCCCCAGTAACATCAAGCTGCACAAAGGAGGTGGTAAGGAAACTTATCCAGTTTAAGTGCTCTTCTTTTCTTCACCCAGCAAGTTCACTGTTGCTTTCTTGGCTGCAGGAAAATAAAATCAAGTTTAGTCATAGGCCAACAGACAAAGTGGGTTATCAAGTGTTCTTGAACTGCATGAAAAAATATTTCCTTTTACTCATAAGAGATAGAACAGAGAAGAAAATCATAGCTTTTGTATACACCTACATATAGTGATAAAACTGATCATAAAACCATTTAAAAATAAATCATAAGTAAGGAGCAGTACAGTAACTATGGTATTGATAAAACAGGGCTGCTCATAGTGTTAAGGACATACAGGTTTGCAGGAAGAAATATACCATAATGATAAAACAGGCTTGGAATAATGCTAATATATGTGTGGTTTCTTTAAAAAAAGGCTGTTGTTTTGTTTTGGTGGGTTTGTTTTGGTTTGTTATGTTGTTGTTTGGTTTGTTGGTTCTTTTTTTTTTTTTTTGTAGAAATCTTTATACATAAAAATAGGAAAAAGAAAGAATAAGTGATGAAATGAGGACAGGAAAATCCCACATGCCAACATGGAAGGACATTAATTAAGATACATGCCTAACAATAATGACTCCAAAAGAATCATGCAGCAAAATTTTCAAGAATAGTTGAGCAAGGCAGATCTTTTAGGCAGACAGGAAAACTGCTCAAGTTGGTAAGATGAAATGAGGCTGCATTCATTGTTTGGTGGAAAGGAGAATTAAAATGCTTTGAAATAGCATATAGATAAAATTCCTTTCAAGAGAATCTTAAAAAAACCTTTATTTTAGCCACTTAATACATTTCCTTCTCTTAGTCATAAAACCATCATCAGATATTTTAGAATGCAAGGGTTCACAACAGAATGCAAGGAAATAAAAAACTTAAGCAATCTACAGGCTGTTATAACACGTAAAAATAAAACGTAAGTAATTCCTTTAAGAGTGAGGAATCCTTTGACCTCCAGAGGAAGGAAAAATGCAAAAATATATACATGGGAAAACTGAAGTTTCCACATTGCTGTGTATTGCTGTTAACTGTTTACTGAACAACTGGGAGCCCCTCTATATGAGCAGGTATTTGAGGGAGTATTTCAGGAGACATGAGGATACACTAAAACAATAACTGTAGTTAGGAAAGGTATGTCTGGACCTGCCTCTAGAGAGAATGTTTTCAGTGGTGTGTATGGTGGGAAGACAAAAAACCAATTCCATTCCTTCCACTCATTCTAGCCTAACTGCAATTCTAGAAAGTAAGATCCACTGCAACCCACATTTCTCAAATTTAACTTCTCGATTGTAATTTACACAGTCTTCTTGCAATTTATTTTTGTTTCCTCCAAATGATGAATATTAAGTGAGCTCTCCAGTGCAGTTCCCCCTACTTGCTGTGACCAGTGAAGGGCCTTTTCCTCACCCTCTTTAGTGATGGTGTCTGCAGTCTCTGCAGCCTTGTCTTTCAGGTCCTGCACCACGCTGTCCAGCTGGGCCTCGTGCTTCAGGAAGAAGGGACGGATAATCCGGTGGTAGAGAAACTCTGCCCCGTTGGAAGGGCTTGGAGCCATGCACCACAGCAGGAAGCCACACTGTGAGAACGAGAACACAGGCCTGAGTGGAAGGAATCATGAGAAGGAGACAAAGTGCCTTTCTTAAGTGCCAAAGAACCGAACACAGTGAGAACAGGTAGTCATTCCCTGAGCGGTCAGGGCTCTGGGAGGGAGCACACCAGGACAGCTACATACAGCCAATCTTCATACTGGAGTAATTTCATGGATATATACATGAAAGAAAAAACCCTCTCAATATTTCTAAAACACATGGCAAAGGGCTCACTGAATGTCTAGGACCCTAAACGACTTCAATTCAGCCAAATTCATCCCTCTCCTCTCTGCCTGTCTGCCTTGAAAACACAGTGGGGAAAGAACAGGATTGTGTGTACCCCAGAGGTCAACTGACAAGGAGGAGAGATAAACCCAAGCTACACACAGTGCACAAACAAGACTAATGGCTCTGGATTACAGTTTAGGTATAGCTTTTAGAGCACCATCTGCTCTCCAGTAAAATCGAAGACCACAATGTGGGGCCATGTTTCTGCATCTTACAAAAGGGGATTGGAAGGACAGTTGTTACAGGTACTACAAATCCCTGTCTTTACTATTGAGGCACTTTTATTTGGCTTCAGTTTCACTGCCATACAGCACACAATGACAGTCATGCAGAGAAAGATGAAACATGTAAGGGACAGGGAGTGCCATAAACGAAATCTGCTTGAGCGATGAAAATACATATAAAATTATTTTGCAGGATAAAACTGCAACAAAATGAAGTACATTTTCCCAGCAGTACAGTTCTTTCTGTACACAAATAGTACAGTTTTATTCCATGTCAAAAGCCTCTCCAGAAAATGAAGGCACATCACCTTTTCTCAGAATACTCTTTCCTGAAACACAAAACAAAACAACCTCAGCCTCAAAACATGCCTTATTTTCATGTTAGACAGGATTCCATGTTTGAGGATTTCCACACATCTCTGGGCAGAAAGGAATTTTCGAATATGTCTCCTTTGTTCCTTCCCAATAAGGTATATTGAGACTGAATGTTCTCTAGGTTCTACTCTTCACATCTGTAAAATTTTGGCTTTGTCTTTTCTGCAGTGCCAGACCAATTTACCATCCTTTTGGGTAAGCATTAAGTTTCTTCTTTAAACTATTTGATTGTGATATCAAGACAAAATGACTGAAAGCAGTGTGTCTCAGAAGAGAAATAAAGGTTTTTAAAGTAAAGTGTTCACCAGAGAGATTGGCCCATCAGGAAAATTCCAATGAAGTAAAACAACTAATTCAACATGCAATAAAATCTGACATCAGTAAGTAGCAGCTGATGAACTATTAAGTATGGTCAGAGAAAATAAAGGCAAAAAGTGCCCTTATCAATATAAATACTGATTTTCAAAAGCTTCAATTCTTTGGAACTTAATATAACATAAAGACTACATGGTGCTATGTTGTTACTTTTCATTAGAAGCTGAGCAGCGCACTGACTTTATTTTCTGATCAAGAATATCTGATCAATTACTGAAAGTTACTTCTCCCACAAAACTGTACAAGTATCTCAACTTCTACACAAAAAAAAGTTAGTTCTCCTTTGTTTTAGGAAAAATCCCTCAAATGCGAGTCCAACTTCCTCTAAAACCTAAAGAAATTGAAATTTCCCTTTCCCGGCCTAAGAACAAAATCAGTAATTTTGATTTGACAGCTTTGTCCCACTCTAGTTGAGACACAGGTAATTACAGATTTGTTCTCAAATACCTATTACTTCTGAATTGTACTGCAACAGATATTTATATATATTTTCTATTGGACATGTACCAAAGTTGAGATTCTCACTTGTTTAAAAGCTTGGAAATGTTAGACTGATAACTTAGTTTATTTCACTCTTATCTCCCATGATACTGAACTAACACAGGCTACTGAAAATAAAGAGGGTTGTAAGAGGTTCCAGCAAGCTCAGAGTGATAAAATTGTTAACTAGAAAAAAAAACAACCCAAACCCAAAATATATTCTTTGCAACCCTCCAGACCAGTCAGAGGAGGGAATGGAATTCACCTGAGTCCAGTCTGGCTCACTTGGACCTGCTCCTAGCAGCTGGTTTTGCTCTGGCAGCACCAATTTTAGCATTACAGAAATAGCATTACAGTATTTCAAGGCAGAATCATTAGAGGAGTAAAGAGTCCCTCTTACTCCCACCACCAAGAATACTCATAGCATGATAAACTCTGCTGCTTTTACTGGCTGCTGTACTCTAATTCCTGAATGCCACAGAAATCTTTAAAGCCTGAACAGAAGTATTTAAAAACAAATCATAAGCACAAGAAATTATGAGTTGCATGCATGTCCTGTGCTTCAGAAATAAAAAAATCCCAAACAGATAAATAAGAAGTGGGCATTACCAAAAAAAGAAAAGCGTATAAAATCCAAGAAAAAGCCCATAAAATGCAAGAAATGTCATCTGGAGAACAAAAGTGTATACAAACATCATAACATATTTAAAGGAGTTCTTCAACATTCCTTTCTCCCCCCACAATATTTTCTAGTCTGCTGAAAACTTTAATGTTACAGAGTCTAAACTGTGAACTTTGGGGACTCTGGAAGCACTGGTGCTCAATGTTTCAGCCACATACATGAAGGTGTTTTAAAATACTGAGCAACTAAATCTCAGTCTGGAGTGGAAGCTACAAGCCATATCAAAGAGATGTGAATACACAAATTTAGCACATCTTGAGAATGAAAGCAAGCTAGAAATTTTCATGAATGAATATCTGGGCTTCTACTTCATGAAAGAGATATGGAGACATCATAACTACCCTCCAAGAGGCTTTAGTTCATGGATGGAATGAAGTGTGGAAGCTGCCTGATTCCTCCTTCTCCTCCTATGGAGTAATCTCCATCTTCTCACCCATTCAGCAACACTTTCTGATCCTCAGCCAACACCTGCCTGCCCTTGTACAAACCTCTCCTACCAACCACTACTGAGAGCAAACACTTAAACACTTGGCTTCTATGTGCCTTCTGCAGCTATCGTAGAAAGCTGTGTATTGACATAATTCCTTGTGCTTGCTTTTGCAGAACTGAGAACAGTGCCTTTCCCTTGACTACAGTACTACATGTAACTGTGGCACTCCTGATACCATTTTATCAGAGCCATTTGTGGCCTTTATTTGGAAAGTCAACCTGAATTTCAGTCGTGTGCTCTTCAGAAAGAGAGCTGTAGTGGCATGAAGAAACTGTTGCCATGTCTTTTTCCACTAAGAATTTAGAAAAAGAAGCTCTGAAAATACACTGCATGAATTCAGAATTGTGAGCATATACCACTGCAGAAGATGGATTAAAGTCATAATTCTACTGAAGTAGAAGGTGTACAAATGATTGCCAGAGTTGAGGCTTGTTAAAGACTGAAAAGGAACAAGGCAGACATGTAAACCAGCAGCTGCAGTCAATTTTTCCCTATAAAATATGGCATTTCCTGGGAACATCTTTTGACATCATCAGGTCTTATCATTAAAATATTAAATGACCCCACCACAACACCTGGCAAGTAAATTGTTTTAACAATTTTAGTGCAAGTAAACCAGGCTAACAAAATAAAAGAGAAGGAAGAGAACAGCCACTGAACCAGAAAATTGGTAACAGTTCTTTGAGATAAAGAGCAGGCTCTGCAGCAAGCTAAAATGTCTTTTACCCAACAGCACACAGAGTGATCAGCTATCTCCTGGAAGAATTTAACATGTTGAAGTTGACGGACACCTTAGATCACAAACAAAGCTTAACCAAATCATTGCTGGTAGTCAAATCACACTAACAAATGCACATTAGCAACCATCTCCTCTGATACCTACTAGTTCCTTTCAGGAAACTGAGCTTAATTAAAAATTAAAACTGTAGGACAAACTATTCTTGTGTTCCAATTTCCATCTTTGCTCCAACAGCACAGATGTTACAACCTCCTTCAACACCCTACATGATTTTACTCTCCATTTTTACTAATCCACTTAAAGCAAAAATAGAGTCACTCTGTGGGGCTTACTATGTCACTTGTCCAAATTTACCTGAGCACCAAGAGAAAGAACTGTCTTTGGTTTGGTTTTTTTTTCTTTATGGGACAGTTCCACTGTCTTTTCTTCTTTCCTAAAACCCAGCAGACCTCTCCCTTCCACTTATTCCAACTTCCCCTCCTGCATCACAAAACCATCACCTGTAAACAGATCGCTTTCACAGTAATAAATTACACATAACCTGCATGTAAAAAGAAGGTGTGACCTGGGAATGATTCCAAATGAATCTGGTGTTATCTACCCATTCCTGGAGACATTAAATCAGTTTTATCAAAAAGTCCCATTTTAGGAGAGGGGTCACATGAATTAACATACCTTTAGCATGTAGTAGAAAGGGAACCACGACAGAAAGATGTCAGAGAAGAATTCAATTATGCTGAAAATGCCATACACAACCCAGTAAGTCAGCCACTGTGTGTCATCATCTTTGTTGGGACTTTCAATGGCCTTGATTCTGCAAGGAAAATAAATAAAAGTGAGTAGAACAGTAGCATCAGTCCCATCTATAATGATGAAGATTTAATGACTCAGATCCTTTGTTATATGTGGCTCTCCATATTTTAATTACACAAAGAAAACTAATTAGCATCTATTATACAGACAGTGTGTCAAGATCTTTGAACAGCAAAGCTTATCCTATACACCACACTTCAAAACCAGAAGATACTCAAGATATTTCTATCTCTGGGACTACAAGGAGGAAAAAAAACAAACCAAACAAAACCAGTGAGCATTGTGACCTTGCTCACAAAACATTTTGAGGGGCAAGAAAGGGAGGAGATAATCTTTGGCCATGGTTCCAGTTCTGTAGGCATTGTGGTCATCCTGATCAGAAGGCTACTGTACATCAGAGCATTATTGACCCACATAACAGATAACCTGAGTGAGCCCAGTCTTGTGAGGCACAGGATGCCAGTGATCACCTGCCTGGCCTTGCCTGCACCCATCAGTGATCATCCTCCTTCTCTGGCAGTCAGAAAGGAATGATGAACAGAGTTGTTGACTTGGATGAAAAATCCTGTAATACCTTAAGTAATCAAAATGGGGTAGCCTTGCCTCCAGACAAGGCCTGTCCAGTGGGCTATGCGTGGATCAGAAATTCATTAAGTGCTGCACAGCTTGGGGTTCCCAGCAGCACCAGTGGTATAAAACTGTCTATACTATTCTGGCTTTTTTTACATAGTTAGCTCTAATATACAGCCTTTTAAATGTACTCATACATGCACTAGATTCCTCTTTGAAAATGTAAACTTATGCCTAAGATTTGCTCTAAAAAGCACAAGGTCTACATAAGCAGAGGAGATCCAGATCCATATGCTGAGGAATATGTGTCTGCATCACCCAATGTATTGCTCTATAAATTAATTCCTACAGGACTTGCAAAGTCTGATGTAATTAAAGTATTAAGAACAGAGCGAAAAAACATTTACTAAAGTATTGGGCCTTCTGTATAATGATTTAATGGGCTTTTGTTCTCCATCTGCTATGAGAATGCAGTTCTCATAGCAGATGGAGAACAAAATCCCATTAATATAGTTTTAAAAAACAGAAACTAAAAGATGCACATGTGCTCTTTCAGCAAAAGTAGTGGAGTGGAGTTTCTGGAGCCACTAAATTCCAGATTAGCACTGTAAGAAGTTTTAAAAGAAAATACTAGCAAATCTAAGCCTGATAATTTCAAGCTTAAGACTCTTAGAAAGCATTTCTCCTCTCCACTTATGCTGGAGGCTTAAACTCTGTAGACTCAGTTTAATCAATTTAGTTTAAATTCTTGTATCACTTCTTCCTTTAATATCAGCTCTATTGTTTCTGAAGCAGCATGTGTGAGATGTTCCAGAAGTGCCAAATTTTCTGTTAGTTCCCTTAAAAAGGCACAGTTAAGGAGGTTTACAGGCAGAAATCAGAGAGTTGGCCTAAGTCCATTTCCTGGTCTGTGAGCTGAAAAATGCTGTGGATTCTGTCACTTCCTAGTTCTGTAAGTTAGGGGGGAGCAGGGGGAGTTGGGGGAAATAACTCCTGTGACATGCTGTATGTTTTAGCAAAAGCACTGGCAAACCCACAACATGCAGAGGACAGAGCTGGCACAGCTGCTGGACTGAATTACTTTGAAATGCAGGACAAGGATCTGATACTTAATTCATGCAATATTTCTGCTGGAGTGCGAGGCTGGCCAGCAGTGGGCTGCAGTGGGAAAAGCAGCAGCCCTTGCCATATCCCATCAATAAGGGGATCTTAACAACACACAGCACCAGCACAACTGGAAGAACAGGTTTTCCACAGGTCTTGCAACAGCAGGTCTAATTCCTGCTACTCCTACCATCACAGGCAGCCCCAGTCCAAGCAGTCCCAAAGGCAGTGACAACTTCAGCTGCTCCTGCTCCCACTGTAAAGCACATCTTTTCCATGCCCACATCTCTGAAGCATTCTCGTAAACCAGGTGAGGGGGTTGTACAAAAATAGCCCCTGGACACCACAGGAGTTAAGAAAGAAGGCTACAGAGCTATTTTCAGTGTGTGAAACTGCATTTCTGGAGGGAAAGAAAAAAGTACATGGGATGTGATAAATGGAGCAGAGAAAGGCACCATTTGCAAAGTTTCCCAGTGTTTAGGAAAACCTGCTGTAGAGGCTCACCATGTGGATTCCTTTAGTTCTGACAATTTCTCCATTAGAGGCAGAGAAGAGAAGGCTTATATTACCACAACAAGCATCCTAGCTTGGTATTTGTGAGAAAATACTTTGCAGTTAACCTGCCAGCAGTCTTCCTGTTTTCCAGTCACCATATATGAAGTGAAATCATATATGGGATTAAGGGAGCATTGTTTCATTTTCCTTTTTAACATTATTAAAATCATCTCAGTAACTATGAAAATCAGCTTTCTTTTATTAAAAAAAAATAAAATTAGAATCTCCAATTTTGTGGCAAAAGGCAGACAGCATATCACTGTGTTAATGGGCCACGCTCTATTATCTTCTCTCCTCTGGAAATAAATGACTTTTGAGAGCTCCTAAGTGCAGTGCCATGGGTGTTCTCCCTTTGAACGTTTACCATCTGCTGCTGTAGTTCCTCAGGGGATACATGAACAACACGCTTTTTCTGTCAGACAGCCACGAGCAGCAGCACTACAAGTAGTCAAAGCCTCATCTGATTCAGCCAGCTGATGTACCCAACATTAAATCCACATGTGGCTGTTTTCTTACACACTGTAAGGAACAGCACATCTCCCCTCCTTCTGCAGTGGTCTAATATTGGTGGGCAAGGTCAGGGGCAGCACCCTACCAGAGCCAGCAGGGAAGAGCCACGTCAGCTCAAACTGCTCCTGCAGGCCATGGCTCCAGTCCCAGCTGGGAGAGAGGGAGTGGGGAAAAGCAGGTCACAGCAGGGCCATCAGTGAATGAAAGTTTTATCTGAAGTCAAGGAAAGGCAAGTATTTTATAAATATACTGCTTTGGAATGGGGAGTGTGTTCCTCAGATGAGACAGGGAAATCCAGCATAACATGTCCCTGTTGAACAAAAGGCAAAAGTTACCTCTATCCCTTGCTACTTACACACTATTTCAATAGTAAGTCACAGAAAATAGTGTTTGTCCAACAACAAGCACAGTAAGCTATATAGAATATCTGAACAGAGAGGGAATTTTTAATCCATTTATAACTACACTCCTTTCAACATGAGAATCACACCTTAATTAAACTTAGTCTTCCAAGTTATTCTAGAGGTATTATCCTGGTGTAATGTCCTGTATAATTAAGCTTAGGAGAGACATCATAGGCATTACTTCAAGCCAAAAACACTTCGTTCTTCTCCATGTTAGGTCAGCAATCAAGTAGGCTGATATTCAAAAATGCAATCTCCATCAATAAGTGAAAAGTTACAGAGCAAGAGGCACTGACACTATATCCTACTTTAGGATTGCCTTCTTATAAATTATTTCTGTGTTGCAAGAGCAAATAAGTCAGCCTCATGAACACATTATATCAAGATTTTCTAACAAATGAAGGACCATCCGAAGACAATAGCTTCATATTTAAAAAAATTATACCATTTTGTCTAGTGCTGATCTGATTAAATTCCACCTTAGTTATGCATAGTAATTATATATACCAAAGCATTTTTTTATACTGCTTAATCACTAACTGTAGAGGACTTTAAATAGAGTTTCAAACAACTACTTATTACAGTAGTTCTGCACCTTGGAGGTAAAAGCAATCACTAGGAACAGCTCCAGTAGTCTGGAGAGTAAATATCACAGCTCAGTTATTTTTAAAACAGCTGCCTGACCAAGAGTGAAAATAACCTGCTGTGAGCCAGCACTGTGATGGATGGGGAGCCAAGAGAAACTTAATTTTCAGCCAGATCTGTTCCCCAGTAACCCTGCTAGCTGGTGGTGCCAAGACAGGAGAGCAGAGGTTGTCACATTCTGTGGCAGCCCAGGGTTCCCATTCGTGCTGAACTTACAGCGTCAGAGCACTGGCTCAGCTTTGACCCTGGGCACCCTAAAATCAGTCAAACTTTACCCTAGATCAATTGTGGCTACTTATCCTGTTACTGATAGTAACAGACACTGATCTAATTTTAGTAACTTGCCAAGTGGACTTCTTTCACTTAGAGCATCTGACTCATTTCAACAAAAAAATCAGCTCTTTTCCAGAAGAGACTGTTGCTCCACAATTAGCTCTGGCATAAAAGATCATTTGTTACAGTAAATTCACACATATAGTACTCACAAGCTAAGTTATGAGTTTGGAGTCAGGATTTTACTGAGCTGAGTCCAGATCTGGGAAGCAGAAATAAAGAAATGCAAAATTTTATTGCTGTGGTCTCACGTGAAGTGATCACTCTTATCGCTGCAATTTACAAGGTGAACCTGAAGATTCTTGTATAAAAAAAGTTACAGGTTCAAGGCAAAAGATCAGTCTCCCTTAAACCCAATGCTCAAAGAAAGAGCACTGGGAAAGACTGGACCATTTTGGGCATCCTTCCTTCAGTTTTCTGGTCAGTGTTATATGAAGTAAGTATATGAATTTTTGTCATACCCTTAATGAAGAGTAAGTTTGGGCTTGTTTTTTTTTTCATTTAACTTAAAAACCCATGAAATCACCTATATTTCTAGAGCTTATGCCTACTGGTCTGCCCCAACTCTTTACAGCCAGTTGTAAAATTTACTTCTAGCTATGTATCCAGACACCCACACAGAATCAACACTCCACTGCACCACAAACTTCCTTAGCTTGGTGCCTCCCTGTCATCCTCATGTCAGACTCATCCTGGCAGGCTGCCTCCCTGACATCTCACATCATTTCACTGAAACAAGTACCTTTGGATTCACTTTATCATTTTGGCTTCTACATTACTATCCATTACCTAAAAGCCTTCTGCTTTCCATCTTTCTTGCTTTCCATCTTTCTTCCTCCTCACTGACTGCAACAGCAGTCATGCGTTTGCAGATATAGAAAAGATCTTCCTGCCAACTGCACTTACACAATTGCTGTGATTTAAGTCTACCAGTTCCCCTCTCTCACAATTTTCAGGATGTAGCAGAAGGGATCAGAAAAACTCATCAAGGATACCAAGGGAGGGTTTCACTGACCATGGACAGACAGATATTAGAAGACACCAAAAAGCTACATGAGAGTAGAACAAGGGGTTCTAACTGTGTTTCTTGAAAGGGAATGAGGACTGAGGCAGCAAGAGGAACACATGCCATTTTGCCCGCCCATGGAGTCCTACAGCCTACATGTTAACTCAACACAAAGCTAGATTCCTGAAACAGAGAGGGGGGAAAAAAGCAGGCATCCTCTCATTTCACTGCTCTCTGCTCATTCTTGGCCTGCTCACTCCTGGAACAAGTATTTGTAGGGCCAACCAATGAGTCAGTTCCCCAGTTCTGATTCAGATCAAAACCAGCTTCCCAAAACACAATCCCACACATGATGGCTCTTCTGCAGGAATTAAGATGTCTCAGTGGCTCAGTTCAGAGTAGACCCATCCATATAACAAAGACCTTTATATTTTTAACCTATAAGGCAAGATTAGGAAGTAAAAGCAAAATTTTCATACTGTTATCACAGTATGTTATCACACTCCCTGAACCTAAACACTTGCTTTCTTCAGAAAGGAAAGCACATAATTTGTCCAAATGACTGATAAGATGGCTTTTAAACATGGCACTCTAAAACCTAAAAACCAAAAAGTAAGTGTGCTTGGAGGAACTGATTTGGTAGGACATATTTAAAAAAAAATCAAAATATCCTTTTTAGTGTCTGAAGCCCCAGATTATTATGCACAAGAGAAAACAGCTCAAGTGCAGACAGATTTGAAAATTTTCTACTTATACTGGGCATTGTGAATCTGGTTAGATATGTCAGCTCTCTCAAATCATATTTATAAAGCATCAGCAGACCATTACTTCTGAACCTTGGCACATCATATATGATTTTTCATGAAGGAAGATGCCTCAAAACTTGTTAAGAGGCATCTTAGTTCTCAAGAAATACACAAACAATTAAATCTTTTCTAAATAACTGTCACCAAAGAAAAGCAGTGGTCCTGTTTTAAAAGCATGAAAGAGGAAAAGGAACTAGGAGACAGACTCAAGATACCATGACAGTATTCAAACTTCAGTTGAGTGTTTATACTTCTCTACAATCAATACAGATTGTTTCCTGCTAGTAAAATGCTACAAGCAACATTTACATAGTAAAAACAGCTGAAGTGAAGTAACAGCATAAAATTAGCCAAAGCACAGAAAGGCATTCTTGTACGATACTGCTTTTCTCCCTTGAAGACACTAGTAATAAGTTCAGACATTTTACTGCCCAAGGCTATTTTCATCTTCGCAATTTTTAAACCAAGCGTGGCAGCACTTAAGAAATTTCCAATCCTTTGCACACATTTCTTAGTCATCAAAGGCTCCCTTCCTGCTTGCACTCTAATTTCTCCAAGGCAGTTAACCACCACTAACTATGGGTGGAGCTACATTTGAACACGCTAGCTCTGGAAAGTTTAGAGAAGCAGTGAAAATGCTGGCAATGGTATTTACGCACTTGCCAACACTCACTTTTTCCATCTCTAGCCTGATTACTGCCTTGTGCAGTTAAAGCTTGCTAGAAGTTTAAAAACTTGTGTCTATGATGTGTGGCAAACTTTTCAGTGCTGGTCTTCTGCAACCACAAAAGCCTGTAAATTAAGTATTAGATTTCAACTTAACACTATTTTTTCTCTTTCATCACATAGCACTTACAGACTTCCAAGGAATGAGAGTAGAGAATGCCTGACCTATTGGGAAACAACCAGAGAACTACTCCTTCATTTTGCCTATATGAAGAGACTGAGGTGGGCCCTTGCTATGACACATCACGTGGATGTACAGGGAGATTTTTGTATAGCCAAAGAAAAAATTCCTCCATGTATGAAACCACTAAAGATTTACCCGAGGCAGAGCTGAAGGTGAACAAGGAGGAGTAAAGAGGGAAACAGCTGTGCCTGTTTGTAGCTGTATCAGGCATTAAGCAGGGAGCTGCCCCCTCCCCTGGCACTGGTTTGCACCAGTGATGAGAATGTGGGCAGCAGTGCAGCTGCACCACTTCACACCATCTGCTGGGCCAGCAGTTAGAGCCTCCAGCATTTCTCCACTGAAATTCACACCTGCTGCACTGCACACACCACAGCAAATACACAGAATGACAGAGACCAAGGAAAATAAACTGGAGGTTTATGCAAAGCCTGACAAGCAGATACCTGCACAAAACTGTCCTGATTTCATGCAGGAACAGAATTAACTCTGAGCTGAGGGTCTCCAGGTTTGCTGTGACTCCAATATATTTTCTTTCAGGCAAGCATAGAGATGGAGAGTAATTACCATGACTAAAGTAACCCAGAACTGAAATCCCAATAAAACACATTTGGAACATGCCTGTGGGTCACCCATCAGGCAGCCTGTTTGCCATTTTAAACAACTGTAAAGACTGTTGATGCCCCTTGCAGAGCCCAGACATCTGTCCCTACTCCTTTATGAATGCCTTTTCTGCTGACAAAAAGCTTGATCCACTCCTTTGTCCCTGGCCATGGCAGGGTGGCTGGAACTACATGATCTTCAGGTTCCTTTCAACCCAAACAATTCCTTGTTTTCCTTTTAAACAATTCAGTTACTCACGATGGAGAAATTATACACTGAACTACTTTACAAAAGAAGAAAGTAAAGTAATCAAGGAAAAGTAATCTGCTTTTTCTCTTTCAGTGCCTTTCTGAGACATTTCAGGCTTGGTTTCATTGTTGAACCACCTGTGTAAACATCAAACTAACACCCTGCACAACACATTCCATTTACAGCTCCTGACCTCTTCCAGAAGCCGCAGCTTTTAGAGCAAAAGGCATTTGAGGGTGTGTGCAGCTGATGAGAACAGCTGAAAACTGTTTTCTGTTCAGTGCTAGGCAGCAAATCCACTACTGTCAGTTCATACAGCAGGCTCTTCATCTGCCTTTCTAAGGGGGACAGAGAAAACAGCAGAAAGGAATAAACAAACCACTCTGGGCAGTGTTGTTTATGCTCTGGGTCTCTGTAAGCACGGGGAATGGCACTTGGCAGCATCCTGACTACAATACCTGACCCAGAGCAGCCAAAACAAAAACAGGCACAGTGAAATGTGGATAAACTCTACATACCAGCTCTGGACTTGGGAGAGAAGGGCTGGGGAGCGGATTGAGCCCACCCGTGCTGTCAGCAGGCTGCCACCGAAAGACACAGGCAAGCAGCACACCACACACATTTTAAATTAGGTTTTCACCTAGGATTATAATTTCCTACAAAAATGTTTTCCAGCATTAAAACGGCAGCTAAAGGACAAGCATTACCTGAGCATGAACTGGGAAAAAAACCCAGAACTGGCATTGTACTTGTGTGCTTTTTTGTTTAAGTAAAACTTGTAGCCAAGGACATCACTCCCATTATTTTAAAAAGCTACAAAAACTGAAACACACAATACTAAGATCTGGGATGTAACTTTTCACATTGAGACACATTTAAAACCACATTTCAACATGAAAAAGGGAGATACTCCACAAAAACATTTTTAAACCCCTCAGATTGAAAGAAAAACTTAGCTATGAAACTTTATTATTCATATTTGATTTGCTACTGCCTTGATTCTGCAGTTTCAAGAGTCTGTATTATCAATTTATTCAGCATCATTGCACAATGGAAGGTCTAAAATATATTCCCAAACAGTAAAGTTCTAAAACAAATTTAAAAATTCAAATAGGACTTTAGAAAGTAATTACATAATTTTAAAAGGGATCTAAGACACAAAATATTACATAAACATAATTCCTACACAACCATTTCAATGTTTTGAAGGTTTGTTGGTAGATATTCCCCCTTTCAGATTTTAATGAGAGAATATTTTTAAACTAATCTTTTCATTAAAAATTATCATCTAGGAAACAAAACTTAAGTTTCTCCAGAATTCTTGGCCTATAATCTCCAAAATAAGCGAACACCAGGAACAGCATTTAGGAAAATGTTGTTTGGCCTTAAACATCACAACGACAGGATGTTTCAAGAGTATAAAACGAAGTGAACCTCTCACATCTCTGGAAAAAAAAAATAAAATAACTGAACTTTTACTGTCCAGGATCCAATTACAGAGAAGATATTTTTAAAAGCTGCTGACTGTATTTAAATAGTTACATAAAAGGCAAGCACTGTGTTTCAACAATATCACAGTCCTGCTGGGAAGGACTTCCATTCGACGGAGGTATCAGGTTACACAGGTTTTATTTAGTATGTTTCTGCAGTCTTTTGGATCATACTCGACTGCGGTCCAGCCTAACAGGAATGCGTTTTGGTCTAAGGGACTATATACGCATGTGAAAGACAGTTACTTTGTTTTTAAGAATATCTAAGGAGCCCTTCCTCTGAAAAAGGAAGTTGAAGTCTTTCACGCTCGAGAGGAGTTACAGCGTTCTCCTTCCCCGCTCCCGCCCATCAGCGAGGCAGGTTTGGAGTACACAGCACTTCTTACTGCACCTCTGTGTCGAGCCCATCCCCAGCACTCGGCACACGCCGAGGATGCGCCACTGCCTCCCCGCGCCCCGCTCAAACCATCAGCGCCACTTCCCACAGACACCCTCAAAGGAGGACCCTCCCTCCCTCCCGTACGGTCCCGCTTCCCTCTGGGGATGACAAAGCTGGGAGCCCAACCTCAAAGCACAGCCCGCTACAGGAACTGGTTATCAAGTGTGGAAACCACCCAGCGTCACCCATCTGTGACTCCTGCAGCATTCGCCAGATGGGAGAAGAGTCGTTCTTCACCTGGCACCTGTACCTGCTCAAGGAAAGGGAAGGGGGGGGGGGGGGAGCGGCAAAACCAACACTTTGGCGCACGGTCCCGGAACGCCACCCCAGACAGGCTCGGCACCGCCGCAAGTGACGCGATTTTGCAACCACATCAGCGGGCGGCACCCGGAACGGTTGCGTGGCGCAGGGGACAGGAGTCGCGACACTCACGAGATGTAGGCGGGGTAGGCGAAGCCGATGATATTGCAGAGCAGGGACGCGCCGTATCCCACCACCAGGTACACGGCCACGACGCCGAGGATGCCTGAGGAGAGAGCAGAGAACCGTCAGAGCCCGAGGGACCGGGGCCAGGGCGCGGCCGCCCGCGGGGAGCCGGCGGGGCGGCGGCCGGCGCTCACCGGTGGCGATGTAGGTGCGGCTGACGCCTGTCTTGCTCTCGATCCGCTCGAGCACGGCGGTCATGCAGTTCTTCTCGTGTAAGAAACGGTCGAAGCGCTGCCGCATCGCCGCGGTCATGGCGCTGGTGCCGCCGCTCCGCTCCGCGCCGCAGCCCCGCGCTGCCCGCGGCCCCGCCCCGGCACCCAGCGCCCGGCCCCGTGGCGCCGCGCCCGGGGGCGGCGGCGAGCGCCCGGGAACCATCTTCCGGCGGCAGCGGGCCTGCTCCGAGCCCGCCCCTGCGCGAAATGGAGGGCTGGGGGCGCGCCCTGGCGGGGCGGACCCGGTCCCGGTCCCCGGCGGCTCTGGGGGGCCCCGGGCGCAGGGCGGGATGCGGCGCCGGGCGCGGTGTGCGCAGCCCGTGTCCCCTCGCGGCCTTCCGCCCTTCTTGTCCCGCCGGCAGGGGTAGATTTTTAATCCTGGAGGGGGGCCAGGGACATAGGTCCCTGCAAGGATGGTGCGCCTTGTTCAAGGAATCAAACAGAAGAGACCCCTGTGTCAAGACGGCAAGGCGAGGAGGCCAGGCACGTAGCCGGCTCCAATTGCCTACAAGTGCTAGAATGTCCCCCCACCCCCAAAATCAGCGCGTGATACCATACACGGTGAGCAAAAGTCAGAAACAGATGGTAGGCATGGATGTGATGTAGAAGAAACATTATGACAATTTACGGGTACCCAAAAGGCGCATGTGACCGCGCCGAGGGCAGCAGCGCTTTGCTGTAACTGTACCCTGGAGTTTATGGTGTGTGCAATGTTCTTGCCAGCTAAATCTAATTTGTTGGCTGTGATATAGTCCTGGAAACTTCCTCGGCTGGACTGACTCTTCCGAGCAACTCCTCTGCATCTAACTCAGCATTACAACCAGTACTGGGACTCCTTATGCCCTCCTCAAATCTGGGTTGCTTCTGAGTGTGCCAGAAAATACTAATCAGTCTTCTTTTGCATATGTCTTATCTTCACCTAAAAAGTTTTCAAATGTAAACATCACATTGTGCTTTGTAGCTGTCAGCTGCGGGGAAGGCATCTTGGAAATAATTTAAATTTAATTGCTGAAATACATTTTCTTCTTTCCAGTAACTGTCTTAATAAAGCAGATGTGAGGAGAAGAGGGAGAATAATATTTAGTCTATAACTGTGGTCAAAAGGTTTGTCCTATAACTTTTTTTTTTTTTTTTTTTTTTTTTTTTTTTTTTTTTTTGTGATATAAGGTTTCTGCTTTTTTTAAATGGAATAAAAATTTTAATGGAATAAAAAGATAGAGTTATGTAGTGCAGTCTTCTACTCAAAGTATGGCTAATGGTAAAGGTATATCCTGATGCTCAGGATTTGGACCCCTAGGGTCTGAAAATATTCATGGATGGAAATTCTGCAGCCTCCTTGGACAGCCCTTCACTATGCTTAACTGCAACCAAAGAGATATTTTCCCTCACATTTGAAATTGAGATGTCCTTTGATGACATATTGTGACTATTTCGTCTTGTCCTTTGCTCTGATTTTTTATACTTCTGAGGAGGGTCCAGTTCAGTGTAACCTCCAAACAGAGATTTGAGGGTAGCAATCAATGTCCCCACTTAGCCTTCACTTCTCAGAAGAAGCACAACAGTCCCAGATCCTTGACCCTCCTTCTATGCCATGTGTTCCAGCTCCCTCCCTTTCCCTTCTTTGTCTGCTGGATCCATCTGATATGCCTTGGGTTTACAGAGAACGTGGGGGACTGTTGAGACTGGAATTAGATAGCATGAAGGGATATACTGATGCTATCAAATTAATAAAGATTAGTAACAGTGCCAGATAGCCTTTAAGAAATGGTCCTTTACAAGATCTGTGAGAGGGTCAATTCCTGGCTTCAAGCAGAGCAAAATTCTACACCTTAATTTAAAATGCAGCAATATTAAAAATTTTAGCAACTCAACTGAGATTGCCTTTTTGTCCAGTATATGTCATGTAGAGACTCCCTGCCTTATGAGGACATTGTAATGTTCTAATGTGCCTAAGCGTTAAAAGTGAAACAAGGTAACCATCACCAAAGGTTGCAGAAAGCAGTGTCACTCTCATTTTACTTATGATTATGCTGGAATGTGGAGAAAGTACAGGACTTGCTAAATTCTGAATAAGTAATTCTCAAACTGAAGATTTGCAGACTTAGATCATTTTTTGCAGGAGTGCAAAAGCCTCGTGGAAACTTATTTTGGTCTTTAGGGGTTTGTTTCTCTCCTATGCTCACTCTCTTTGCATTTAATAAGGTCCTTCTAAAAATTTGGGATTTTGTCATCATACCTATAAGACTGAAGGACTGAGGAGGAAAGCAGGCAAGACACAAAAGTATTATAGAAAAGAGAATTTAATAAGAATGTTAAAACCAACTAAATTTCTGCTGGGTTTTCATAACTCACTGTCTACTTTTTTTGTTCTTTTATTTAAAACTAAACTATGAAACATGGCATCAATAGCTCCTCCAGCTGATCTGTGCTAGACAAATGTTTTCAGTGCACTACAGTGTGCTGTGTAAGCTCTTTATAGCAGTAAGGTGCATAACTGTTTTAAGATATCAGTGCTACAGGGCAAGAGAAAAATGAATTTTAGAAGAAATAAAGATAGGGTACTACACTAAAAAATATCAAGAGTCTTCCAGCTCAATATGGAGAACATGCTGTATTGGGCAGTGGTCCTGCATGTTCCCACAAAAACCTGAAAATATGAATGGGAAAGAAATATTGTAACTTGAAAGATCTAGAGAAGAAGGTTAAAGGCATATTGCATGACCTCCTCAAGGAGCTTCTGCAGGAGAGGAAGAAAACTAGAAAAAACTAGCAAAACTACCCCATGGAGGATCAAGAGCGTAAGTGCCTTTCCACCTATACAGATTTGAAAATAGTAGTGTCCTATACACCAGAATTGAAGCACATGCAACAGTAGCCCACTTACCCAGGCTACCCAGCCATTATCTGTATGTTACCATGAATTACCAGAGCTGACATCTAAAGTCACAAGCTGCAGGACACACCTGGGCTGGGACAGTAATTGTACCTTCAGAATGGCAGGCTGCCTATCCTGCCTGCTGAAGGTTGTGCTATGAAACAAATTAATAGAAAACAGTGTATTGCAGGGTTATGTCCTTTTAACGATACTCCTGATATATAATGAAAATTATATTCTTGATTTTCCCTTTTTGTGTCCTAATTTTTTCTCTACCTTTATTTTTCCAGTTAATACAAATCCATATCTTTATTTTTACTCTTTGATGTTTTAAGTTATTTAATCTGATTTTAGGATCTGCCCTAGTCACTAGATAAGTTCTCTTTCTTCTTTAATTGTCTTCAACACACTTCAACTGTCTTTTCACCCTGAGCTGAAGCAGTGGTCCACTGTAACAATCAAGCCAGAGTTAAAGGTCAGCTCATGGCTTTAGCACAGGTGCGTACTTCATGGACTGACAGACTGGTTTGGGTTGGAAGGGACCCTAAAGCTCATCTCATTCTGACCCTAAAGCTCACTTCATTCTGCCCCACCTGCCATGGGCAGGGACACCTCCCACTAGACCAGGTTGTTCAGAGCCCTGCCCAACCTGGCCTTGAACACTTCCAGGGAGAGGGCATCAACAGCTTCTCTGGGTAACCTCTGCCAGGGCCCCACTACTCTAACAGTTAAGAGTTTTTTCATAACAGCCAATCTAAACCTACTGTCTTTGTTTAAAACCATTCTTCCTTGTCCTGTCATTACATGCCTTTGCCAAAAGTCTTTCCCCATCTTTCTTGTAGGCTCCCTTTAGGTACAAGAAGGTGATATAAGCTCTCCCTGGAGCCTTCTGTTCTCCAGGCTGAACAGCCCCATCTCTCTCAGCCTGTCTGCGCAGGAGAGGTGCTCCAGGCCCCTGATCATCCTTGTGGTCCTTTGGACTCACTCCAGCAGGTCCATGTCCTGCTGATATTGGGGACCCCAGAGCTGGACTTCCTCCAACAGTCTGCTTGACTTGGAGTTTGGATGGATGATCACATACCAAGGGGGGTGTGTGTGTTACCTGGGCCATCTGGTTAAGCCTGCTTGAGATCAGTGTTGCACAAACAAACCCTGCTGTCTTGACCTGTAGCATGTCATGTCATGTCATGTCATGTATGTACACTAATGCACATGTTATTGCCAGTAAATTAATTATTACCTCGCAAAGTCTTAGATCATAAATTACTTGATCTGATTATGAAAGCACTGTATTGTTAGGAAAAGCCTGGTAGAGAGTCTTCTGAACTGGCTCACCACAGGTCTCTATGCATAAAGTAACCAAATAATCACTGGCTTACCTTTTTCTGTGTGTTTCCTATCTCCTCTGCAAGGTTCAGAGAACCTCTCCAAGGTTTAGGTACCATTATTCATCCAAGTCTGCTAATGACTGCATCTTATTAGTTATTACAATGTCTTGTGCATTACCACAAGTGGGTGGTCCTTATGCTTCTCACTTAATAAAAACTCTTCCAGACTATTTTCAGATCTTCCTTTACAGTCAGGAAACTGAGATTAACACAGATTTATGCCTAAATTTTCATTAACTTTTGTGTGGGTGATTTGCTTTACCTAAAACTTGCTCCAACATATTTTAGGTGTTTATGTTTCTCCACATGGGTGAGCTCTTCACTCACCTTTTACACATGGAGCAAAGCAGGGGAGTAGTGCTTGCATTGTCTCCTTGCATACAAATTTGACCCAAAATACCAGCTTGTAGCAACTGAGGGTGCTGAGCTCATACTGCTTACAGAAGGTATTGCTTTCCAGTCCACTTATCTCTCACCTCCATCCTTTGTTGGAGATTTTAGTACAGAATCTGTTTATTGAAGGGCTGAGTAGAATTAATGCCTTTTTCTGATTACTTAGGCAAGCTGAAGTCTGCAATCTCTTGATTGCAGACTCTCAAGGTTCTGCCTTAGTCTTTATTCTAATTCACATAAATTGCAAATAAATGTTTATTGAGTTCTATTTATTGAGATTTATTGAGATTTTTTGAGATGTGCCTGGTGCTTGGTATCTGAGAGTGTCTTCCTATCCAATGCAATTCTCACTTTGGTGAGATTCTCCAAGCAAACTTTATCCACTTTCAGCTCTTGTTTGTCCTATGCAATCCAACTTCTTTTCTTTGATCCCTTTCTGAATATGTAAATGGCTGGTCCCTGTTTTATTTTCTGCCACCTTGCTCAGTGCAAACAGACAACAACATTATTTTCCAAATATCTTATTGTTGCCTTTCGGACTGCCAAGGCTGAGTGATAAGCAGTGATTAAAAACCAGTTTGACTACATCACTGGGTGATTCTGCACATTGATTGGAACTGTGAGATGTTGTGGGTACTGAGTGAGTATCTCTGTGTTGCCTGTGCTCTCTGTATGCCTGGCTTCCTACTCTCTTATTTGCCCTTGAAGCTTGACAAGAGCTACTTTGCCACCAAAACATGCAAATTCCCTCCCTGGAGGATTTATCTTTGGGGAAATATAACCTGAATGTGTCAGCTTTAACTCAATTTGCTTCATGTGAGCTAACGGTAAAAGGAGTGCATGTTAGTTTATAAAAAAAAAAATTAGAAAATGCACAAGGAAAAGAAACTACAATGATACACAACTCCAAATCCTACCTATGAACATATTTTTTCTTATGTTCATGTTCTAGCTAACCTAGTCTTCCAGCAATGTCTCCAAAACGGAGCAAGCAGAAATGTTCAAGCATGTCTCTCCTCTCTCCCCTGTCCTGTAACATTGTCTACAAATTCCATTATGTTCTTGAGGTATATCTTAAAAATATATCTTGAGCGTGTTAAGGATCTGTATATTCAAGAGTGATTTGTACCTTAGGTAACATTTGACACATTTACTTCTTCATTGTATCAAGTTGGGTATTTTTCCAGAAACAGTGACAGGGCTAAAAGTACCATAGATGGCATGAGATGTCAAAGTGCATTTTCTGAGCCGCTTTTTTTCCTCTCTATCAATTTTAGGAGCTCCTGGTACCAAATCCACATGGGAGATGGGGACTAGGACATGGGGAGTAGTTTGTGAAAGCAGCAAAGCAGGGAAAAACAGTAGCAGCAAGAGTATCCCGATACTTGAAATAATCCAGATGATACAACTTTTAAAGAACTTCCTACATCTACTCTTTCTGGTAAAAACAGAGCTTTTTGGATTCCTGAGCAATGGGATTGATCAGTTTTAACTCAGATCATTCCAGCTGTTCCTCTGTCTAGACATATCAATAGTACTGTTAGTGGACTTGATTTTCCCTAACAAAGTACTGCTGTAAGTCAGCGTTAAAGTGATCCACCCATCACCTCCAAGCATCACAGCAATAAAGGGAGTGGAGCAAAAGTCACTCTCAAATACTCTTAGTGGAGTTTGCTCAAGAGTGAGACACCAATATATGTAAATACTACTGCTTCAGCTCCTACTAAGACTGGACTCCAAAGTCTTCTTACAGTATCATTCTTTCTATACCTGGTTGAATGCCCTTTCCTTATACTTCTGGAGCTATCATGGAGCCTCCTGTTCTTTGTTATATTTCTGGAAAGGAGGCAAAGGATAGACCTCTCACTTTCTGTGCCTGTTTGTAACTGAACTGTGAATGTACATACTTTTTGTGTCTTCAGGGTAATGCTGGACTGGTGTTTCTGTGCGCTAGTTTTGACTAGGGCAGAGCTAATTAGCTAGTATGGAGCCGTGTTTTGGATTTGTGCTGAACAGAGTGTTGATTATATTCCATACCAGCATCATAATCAGTCTATAAAGCTGTGGGGAGAACAAAAGGGGAGCATTCAGAGTGATGGCATTTGTCTCTCCCAGTCACTGTTACACATGATGGACCCCCATTTGGAGATGGCTGAACACCTGCCTCGTCACGGGAAGCAGCAAAGTAATTTCTTGTTTTGCTTTCTTGTGTGTGCATCTTTTGCATTCCCTATAGTTTAATAGGCAATACTAATAACTTGCTGGACAATTTCGTCTTTATCTCAACCAACGAATTTTCTCATTTCGCTGATTTTCTCCCCAATCCCGCTGAGGGAAAGAGCAGCCAGACGGAGCTCAGGCACTTTGGCGAGCAAAGGAAGGGGAAGAACAAGAGGAGAAATGCGTCAAATACTCGCTGCAACTTAAAATCAGAGGCTGCAACGCCGGCCGCAGCGGAGAGAGCAGCGATACCCTCTGCCGGCAGGGAGACTCCTTCGGGAATGCCACCGGAGCCGGTTCGGTTTCGCAGAATCACAGAATTATTCCCTTTCGGAGATCATCCCCTCCAGTGCCCCCGCCACCACGGCACGGTCACCTGGAGCAGGTGACACAGGAACAAAGCGTCCAGGAGGCTTTCAATGTCTGCAGAGGGCAAAGTTCCCGCCCGCCCAGGCAGCGGCTCCAGAGCTCTGCCACCCCTCAAACGCGACGAAGTTCTTCATATTGCAGTGGGACTTGCTGTGTTTTAGTTTAGGGCTATTGCTGCTCGTCCTGTCGCGGGGCACCACCCTCCTGGCACTCGCCTTGGAGATCTTTACGTGCATTAATGATTGTAACTAATTTACATGCATTAATGAGATTCTCTCTCAGTCTCCTCCGGACTAAACAGGCCCAGCTCCCGCTGCCCTTCCTCACAAGGCAGAGATGCCCCACACCATCCTCATCTTCATGGCCTCTGCTGGACCCCCTCCCGCGGCTCCCTGTGCTGAGGAGCCCAGAGCCGGACACAGCACCCCAGCTGTGCCTCACCGCTGTCCCGTTCCTTGACCCGGCGCGCCGCGTTATCAGAGCGCTCGCAGTAACCCCGCCCCGCGCCACCCATTGGCAGCCCGCGATCACCTGAGCACGCCGGTCCCACCCCGCGCCCCGCCTCATTGGCCGCCGTTCCGCTAGTGGCGGGCGCCGATTGGCCCCGGCAGCCGCCGCTCTACCGCCCCCCCCCCCCCCGCAGCGCGGCCCCGCCCTCGCCGCTTCCCTGCGTCCCGGCCTCTGCCGCGTCGGGATGAGCCGCGCTTCCCCATGGAGACCAAACGGGCCGAGATCCCCAGCAGCGTCCTGGACGACCTATGCAGGTACGGCCGTGGGGCGGGGGCGGCCCCGGGGCTGCCGTGCCGCTGCTGCCGGAGGGCGCGAAGGGCGCCTGACCCTGCCCGCGCCCGGGGCGCGGGGCCCGGGAAGCTCGAGACGCTGCGGGGGTGCGGGGCCGCCCGGGCCGAGGGGCAGCTCTGGCCGTCCCGCGCCCGCCGGGAGGCGGAAGGACGAGGCTCGGCCCGTTCCCCCCGAGCCCGAGGCTCCGCCCTCCCCATGGAATCCGTCCTGGAAGGGCGGGAAGCCTGCCCGCGGCACCCTGTGGACCGGGTGTGGGGCTGCCCCGGCGGCGGGCCGGGAGCCGGGCGCACGGTGGAAGTGGAAGAACATTGTTTGTGGGGATTTCTTGCGCGGTTTGGGCCGGAAAAGGTAGAGCTGCGTCGGCGGTTTTTGCGCAGGTGAAAGAAGAGCTGGAAGCGTGGGGCTGGCGTGACGTGTAGCCGAGCACTGAGGTGGTACTCGGTGCTCCGAGGTCTGGTTTCGTTGGAAGGGGGTGGGAAGCTTTGGAAGAGGTGTCAGGGAGTCCCTTCTGGTGAGTTACCTCTGCTGGAAGGGAACGTGCCAGCGGGCGGAAAGGGAAGAGCCACACGGAAACCTTGCGGTGCGAAGCTGCCCTCTCCTGCTTGTCCGTTCTTTCAGAGTGAAATGCTTTTCATGTTCCAGGGGCTTTGCGGTTGAATTTTCATAAAGCGTGGATTCTCTAAAAGGGCCAAGTTGCGTTTTCCCCCCTACAGTCTCAACTTCTGATCGTCTGTGGTGTAGCCCTTAAAACTTTGTGATTTGTCTGACATCCCCAGAATGTGATGACACAAACTGCATGTGATATTTGGCATGAAATAATCCTTCTATTTTACCACCTCCAAGAGACTCCTTATGAGGTATTTATGTAAAAGAGGGAAAGGTTAGTGAAGAGGAAAGACACCCCACTTACTGTAATTACGGTTTTCAAGTGAGTGAAAATGTTTAGAAGTGAGAATACCACAGGAGGGTAGAACTGTCCTACTCAGTATTGTTTTGCATTTGTCTAATGCAAGAGTCAGTTAGATAGACATGTAAATTTTCAATTCCCTAAATCTGGCCTCTGAAGCATGCTTGTGTTTCCATTGTGTCTCCTTTGGGCTCCCTGCAGAGAGAGGAACTTGCCTCTCAGATCCCTGTTCACATGCGACACAAGATTTAAGACTTCTTCAGAAAATCTAGAGAGGAATTCCAGTTATTACAAAACCGATACAGCCTATTTTAGTGTCACTTCGGTGGGGTGACTGATAGAAGGGCGCATGAGTGTTTGAATCTTACATTGTGATAGGATCAGTCCCAGTGTCTTACCATGTTTCTTTGAGATACTGTCATCTTCTGTCTTAAAAATGGTGTTTTGTATTGTAATTCTATTGATGTTATAAATGTGTTATAAAAATAGCTGTAGTTTCGTACATTCTTCAATCTATATGTGATATTAGTGGGAATTTTGCTAGAAAGTGATTTTTCCTACTCAGTTACTGGGTATTGTTAAATAATAAGTTACAGGTATCCACGTCCCTATTTTTCATGCTGCCTTGTGCTATGGAGTTGTTTAACTGAGTAAAGAAGTGGATGTGCAGGGACATAATGTGGGTTTAGCAGCTTCTTGAAACTGTCTTGTAAGCAAGTACTTTTACTCTATCTTTTGACTTCCAGACTGTGGTTGGTTCACCTTGCTCAAGTGGCCAGATGCTCACCCAGCCACACACACAAAAAAAAAATTTGAAAAAGATATTTTTCTGCATCCTTGTTTTTCCGAGGGAAACTTCATGTCAGCTTCATCCTTTCATTCTCTACTCTCCTCTACCTCCTCCATTGCGAACAGCTCGGGATGGGGAGTGGGGGTTGTGGTCAGTCTGTAACAATCCTCTCTGGGGCTGCTTCACTCTTATGCTTTGCCCCTGCTCCTGCGTGGGATCACACCCACGGGCTAAGGGTCCTTCAGGAATATCCATCTGCTCCAGCACGTGATACTCCACAGGCTGTAGGATGCACATCTCCTCTTCCTTTTTCTTCTCCAGCTTTGGTGTTTGCACTACCGTTTCATGCTGGTTTTTTCACTTCCTCTGCCTGTCTGGTATTTTTGTCCTTATAATATACTTCCTCACAGGCACCACCATCTCAGCTGCTGCCTCCAGCTGTGTCCCACAGTGTGTCCAGCATTAGCCCATCACTACCAGCACCTGGCAGCTGCACCTAGAGATGCCTGTTTTAGCTCTTCAGTCACTCCAAGTAACTTAGAAGTTAACTTTTTGATTAATAAGTATCATTGTACTTGGCTTTGCTATTGTTCTCTAAGCCTGGCATATCCTTACTTTTCTTTGATACTGCTGCATATTTTATCTTTAGATTTATGTTCAGCTGCAGTGCTGGGGCAAGAAAATATCATCAGGTAGATGTAATGTAGGCTTTTAAGTTTTTATCTTTTAGCTACAGCAGCTTTATAGATAAGAGCAGAGCCTTCAAAAGAAATTGGGAGTGGTAGTGCCAATTGAAAATTGGGAAGTGGTAAAATGTTGATGTGAATAAGGTTATTTATGCAAGGGAGAATCATGGAGTGCTTTGGGTTGAAGGGACCTTAAAGATAATCTCATCCCAGCCCCTCTGCCAAAAGCAGGGATGCCTTCTAGACCAGGTTGCTACTGAACACTTCCAGGGACAGGCCATCCACAACTTCTCTGGGCAGTGTGTGCCTGTGCCTCATGACCCTCACAGTGAAGAATTTTTTTCCTGTTACCTAAACCTTCCCTTTTTCTCTTTCCCCCTTGTCCTGTCATTATGACATAGTAAAAAGCCTCTCTCCAGCTCTCTTTACCCCCCTGACATCCTGGAAGGCCTCAGAGAAGACTTGCTCCAGCAGGTCCCCATCCTGTTTTATTGGGGTTCCAACAGCTGGACACATTGCTTCAGGGGAGGTCTCACCAGAGCAGAATAGAGGGTGAAAATCACCTCCCTCAGTCTGCTGTGCGCACTGTGTTCCGTCAAAAGAATGGGCTGGGAGCTCACAGTGTCCGCTCACGTCAAGATTCTCATCCACCAGCACCCCAAATCCTCCTCCCCAGAGCTGCTCTCCATCCTTTCTCTGATCAGACTCTGTTTACATTGTGCTTGGGATTGTCCCAGCCCAGGCACAGTGCCTTGCACTTGGCTGTGTTGAAATTCAAGAGGTTCACAGAGATTCCTCTTAGGCCTGCCAAGATCTTTAAGGGTATCTGTCCAAGGCCCTTTTTCTGTGTGAAAATTGGATAGGAAGATGAGAAATAAAAGCATAATGAATAAATAAAGCATACAAGGCTACAAACTGAAAAGAGGAATGATAAGGAAGGCAGTAGTGAAAGCCAAACCTGGCCGCTGGTTGATGAGAGGGAGTATAGGAATGTTCATTCCAGCAAGTTTATCTGAGTATGGACCTACTCCTGGAAAACAGGAAAAAAGTGGAGGAATGAGAATGAAAAAATATTTAGACACAGACCTAAGAAATCAGAAGTAGACACAATGACATGAAACAAACTTGTTAATTGCAGTAATTGACCAACTGCCAAGAAACCACAGGCATCATTCTCAGGAATATCTGCCTGGCCTTTGTATCTGGTAGGGTTTTAGACCTGGGGGGATCCCACATGCTGGGTTGAGAGGAGTGCCACAGGAGAGGAGAAGCAGGGGAGGACAAAGGAAAGATAGGCAGAAAGGGATATAGAAGAGTCTGTCTGTAAAACTGGGCAAGTTAGTAACTTCTCTGTCTGACCCTTCTGCTCAAGTGTCACAGACTGTCCTATCTTACATCTTCTTAGTAAATATTTGTTTTTGTCTGGATAATTCCACTCTCTACACTCTGTATATGTGTGCTCCAAGGATGAAGTGACGGCTGCTGATGGGAGCTGGGCAAGGGTGTCAGCTGCTGGAGTGAGGGAGCAGATCTCAGTGCCATCCACTCCCAGGAGGGGGTCTCAGCTCGCAGTGTCTGGGATGGCGATGAGGAGTGTCCTGGAAGCCAGCTTTGTGTGGGGCAGGTGGTGTGAGTGAGGGCAGTGAGGGGCAGAGCCCCCGCAGCAGGACTGTGTCACCGCCAAGCGCTGGGTGGGAGGGGGCAGGTGCCTGCCCAGACCTGTCCCCTGTGCACGTGTTCTCTCCAGCAGACTTCAAACTGGGCCATCTGGTGGGGCAGGACCCGTGAGAGGGGTGTGAGGGTCTGGGATGTGGGCAGGGCTACGGGGTGGAAAAGGAGACCTGTGCTAGTACTTGGGGGACCTGTGAATGTGCCTGGAAGCCTGGGGAGTGTCAGGTGTGTGCCTGCAGCTGTGACCTCCTGCCTCTGTCCTTGGCCAGACTGCCTTAGAGAGGCACCCAGTTCTGAGATCCTGTGACAATTCATACTTGTCAGATTTTAAGTAGAGATACACTGTTTCTGCTTACACCAGTGATATTATGCACTTTGGGAATTCAGCTGGTTGCGCTCAGGAGCTGACTGTCAAAGATCTCCATCAAATTATTTAAGTTCAGTGGGGTGTACAACCGTAAATTTCTAAAAAGGAAGTTCTGCTATTGATACAAATACATAAATAAATAAAGCTTCTTTTGCTTTACTAAAATGAGCTATGACACAGTGCTGCTTGAACTTTTATCTCAGTAACTCTGTATGTGTGCCAGTATCTGGGCTAAACCCAGATTCAGACTGAGGAAATCTGTAGGATCATATTGAATTTTAAAATCTATGTAAATTAATAGTTTACTGTGGTTTTAAGTGAAAACATATAACTATGTTCAACTTGTATCCTGAAAAAAATAGCACTGAAATATCTTATCAGAGTTTGCAGATGTTCTTTAATGGACTTGTAAAAATGCTTTCATTTTTGTAACACAGCGATTTGAGTAGGATGTCTTCAAACTTCCTATTTCACAACAGTAAATTTACTTAGTAGATTGTAATTGATATTTCTGAAAGATCACAATAATCCATTTTCCTTATTAACTTTGAAAGCTGTATTTTACTTAGTGAAAACTTTTTACTGTCCTTTTGGAACATGAGGAGGATCTGGAGGTCTGTCGGTATGTACTAATGGATCAAGAATTGTACTGTTGCAATGTTTTATTGTTAGCCATATTTAAGTCAGTAGATTTGGCTAATCTTACTCTTTTTCTTTCCTGGCAGCCGATTTATTTTGCACATTCCAAGTGAAGAGAGAGACAATGCAATCAGAGTGTGTTTTCAGATTGAACTTGCCCATTGGTTTTATTTGGATTTCTACATGCAAAACACACCAGGATTACCTCAGTGTGGGATAAGAGACTTCGCTAAAGCTGATATCCTTTTTATTACTCTAATTGTTTCCTGTCTGGTGGTAAAGTGCAAACTAAATATTGTTAACAATATTTCGTAGTATGATAATGTCAGTTCATGTGTTAATGATTAGAAGTTAGTATTGCTAGGTATGTGATGTTACTGAGTTCACTGCTTCCATAATTTTGTGGCACCCACAAAAGAGATGTTTCTTGGACTGCTAAAGAACTATGGAAAATGGTCCATTTCTGATGTTTGAGGATTTTTCTTTGCATTCTAGGTTGGTTTCAAGGGTGAGCTGTTGGTGCTCTTCAAACTGAACTCCACAGTTCATTACTTTTCAAGTAACTAGTAACATAAATGTTAAAGTAGTTGAAGGTGGTATGTGTTCTGCCATGGGCAGTGGTATGTATTTGTTGGAAGTTTCTGTAGAGTAGAAACTGCTTTTTACTGAATTCAAATGGTTGGCCTCTGCTTTTTTTGTTGCTTGCAAGGGCTGCTGGAATGTGTACTATCTAGTTCTTGCTAGAGAAAACTTCGTGGCTTTCATCCAGCAAACGTTTTAGTTTTAGCCTTGTCCCATATGTTCTTGATCTAAGATTGAAATATTGCTTCTAACTTTGAGGATAATATTATTCATGCTTTCACTACACAACATACTTATCTGTTAGTTTCCTAATATATATTTACTTTGAAACACTACAGCTTTTAACAGTAAACTGTAAATATATGGTCATATCCTGTTGGTTGATGTTATGCTGTTATTTTATGTGTTTTTAATTAAAAATGTATTTTCAGACCAACAAAATTCTCCTAAATTGTAGGCAGTGCAGAAGAAATGCAGTGTAATAGGTGTTATATGTTCATTATTATTTCCCTTTCTAGCCCGTATTTGCCACAAATATTAGTTCTGCTGTATTGTATTTTTAAGTATTCTACTGTGGAGTGTTTTTTATTGGTAGTATAGTATATGTAATTTGTAATATTAATACTTTGATTAAGGACTTACAGATTTTCTCTCAAAATTTTAGAATTATAGAGGTTGTTTATATTTTCTTGGCATGATGAGTTTTGATAAAGTGTATTAGGATTTCGATTTCTGTAACTATAAGTCATTAAAATGTTTTTTTTTTGGCATAATGAATACTGAAGATAGGATTCTATGCCATAATCTTAACAAATGATTGTGGCAAAAATGTATTCCCATTTATTTCAAGCACAGGAAACTGATTTTTTTTTCTTTCTTGATCACTTCAAAATTAAAAAAATGTGTTTGCAAATAATACATATTCAAAATAACTGTTATGGGGTTACTTTTTCAAAATTACCTTCCCTCAAACAATCAGCCTTGTGCAATCTTTTCTGTTTGTTGGGTTTGGTGTTTTTTTTTTATTTATTTAGATTGCTTTGTATAGGAATTGCTGAATTACTTGATGCACTCTGACTTTCAGTGTTTGGTAGTGGATTATTTGTAATATTTTTTTACTTCCAAGAGAATCTCCTTGAAAGAACTTAGGGGAGGGAGTGTTTAGTCTAAATATCTTTTATATTTGATATGTACTTTGGAACTGGCTGCTTAAGTTTATCTTCCTTAACAGGCTGCTATACTCTTCAATCACTGTCCCTTTTTACTGCCTCAAGGTGAAGATGTGCAAAAGGTTTTAGATGAGTGGAAAGAATACAAAATGGGAGTGCCAACCTATGGTGCAATTATCCTTGATGAGACACTTGAAAATGTGAGTATGGGAATAGTTGTGAAGGACTGTCTAGAGTGAGGGATGGTGTATGCTGGCAGAAGTAGTTCTTTGTTGTTTGCATTTTTCTTCTGAAGAAATTTACACTCACTGTCAGATTCGCAGAGATCTGACAATTAGTTGATATTGGTGGCTGTGTACAGAAATATAATGTGTGAGTCAGTAAACACACTTCTGCATGCTTTCCCTCTGAGATTTTATTTTTTCCTCTGAGTTACATGATTCTGTAAAATATTTCACCATTCTTGGTACAACACAGAAAACCTAATGGTTTCCTTCCTTGAGGCTAACATATTCTTTTGAGAACAAGGGGGATGGTGGAGGGAAGACATTTAATGAAATTGGTTAGAACACCTGCATGTTTGACAGTTGCCTTCCCTTGTATTTTGTAGGTTCTTTTGGTTCAGGGCTATTTAGCAAAATCTGGCTGGGGATTTCCAAAAGGGAAAGTAAATAAAGAAGAGGCACCTCATGACTGTGCTGCTAGAGAAGTAAGTTATATCAACTCCTTTAAAATAAAGAAGTGAAATTTTGCTGAAATCAGGATATATGTGTTGGGTTAAAAGGCACTTTACTTAGGTAATCCTGTTATTGAAATTGTGTGAATAAATAGTCTGTTATTGCAGTCATCTTTTGGTGCCTTTCTGAGTTCCAAAATGGTAATCAAGGTTGAGGTTATATATTAAAATAAAACCAGAAAATGGTATGTTTCACATTCTTTTGCACTAATGTGGTAGATGAAGTGAATGAGTACGCTTTTTAAAGTTCTCTGCTGAACTGTGAATTTACATTTAGGTATTACTTGTGGTGCTTGGGAATTCTTATGTAATTTATGACTTTTGGTGTATTAATTTCAAGGGTCACCATAACTGTGGAGAAATGGGAATTTACCCTGTGTACACTGGTCTGTGTAAAGAGGCTAAAGAGCTGAGTTGGAGGTTGTAGAATGTAATGTAAAAATTGTGCAGAACTTTACTTTTTTATTTTTCAGCTATGCTAATTTTCAGTTATTTTCAGGAACAAGAATCAATATATATTGCAACTAAAATCTGAAAAATAAAATAATCTGTATTTATTGCTCCTGGAGACCTACATATGTAGGGAAGCTGCATATTCAAAATGGCCTGTAAAAGAACATTACTGGTACAAATTCAGTGTTCATTCAACTTAATACATCCAGAGTTTTTGAGAGAGAGAAAAATGAGGGGAAGTAGTATGATGCATTTAGTGTTCTTCAATTTGACTGAATCAGTATCTGAGAAATCACAGGGTTTTGGGGATTTTTTTTGTTTTAAGTATAACTGTCAAGGGTAAACTAAACAGCTACTTCAAGAAGGAGTTGCATGAAGTGTATCTTCCTCTTCACTTCAAGTTATGCCAGCAAACACATTAAAGGGGGCACAGTTACGCTGGGGGAAAAGATATACTAACAATTTATTTTATATCTGAAATAAATCTTTCAACTTCTTTCACTTGAGTCAGGACAGATCTGAAACCATGAGCTGCATCTCTATAAAATCAAATTGAAGAGGTCTTCACTTGGCAGTGCCTACAGAGTTTAGTAGTACCTCAGAAGTTGGTGAGGACTAAGCCCATCCATATTAATAAATTGCTACATGAAGGTGTAGTAGAAATTGTCTCAGCTTTTAACAGGTGCAACAGGTTTGCAGTTTCAGAGAAATTTAAAGCGTGTAGATTCTTTTTCTATTTCTGAGCAAACCTCTATATGTAAAGACTTGTTTTTCCCGGCAACTTTCATGAATATATCTGAAAAATAGTCATTCCTTTGCTTGGGGTAATAGGTTGTGTAAAGGATAACTCTGAATACACACACACTAATTTCATCTAAAAACTTCTCAGGTGTTTGAAGAAACTGGGTTTGACATAAAAGATTATATCTGCAAAGAGGACTACATTGAGCTGCGAATCAATGATCAGTTAGCACGGCTGTACATCATTCCTGGAGTTCCCAAGAACACCAAATTCAACCCTAAAACTAGAAGGGAAATTCGGGTATGTGCTACCTTGTCTGAATCTGTAGGAACTTTGCAGAAGTTGCTTTTTAAAGCCAGAAGTGTGTAAAATAATGAACCCACTAAGCACAATGAGCACCTTAAGTGCTAGGTACCAGTGGCATCTCTGCACTGTAGGGTTTTGTGTTGACTTCTTGCAGCTCAACTGCAAGTCTGATACTTGAACATCTGTCTGACATCTCCATTCATCATGAAAAGACAATAGAGCATGTTGCTAAAATACAATTCTTGTCTTCTGTGGGTGGTATATATATTAATAATTTCATATTATTCCTAGTTACGGATGCAAATGTAGCTATGCATTCTCAAGTTGTAATTATTAGCTGGGGACATGCAAAAGCCTACATATCAAAAGGACAAACTAAGGATTGTTTTCTTTTTTTCATGTCTAATACTTTCAGATTTAAAAAATAAGGAGGAAGTTGGGAAGGGGGCAGAAAAAGGGAACTATTTTGGATGTACCATTGTGTGCTTTTAAAAGGTATTATGAAAGCCAAAGACCAAGGCTCTGATAGCAACTTGTTGGAACCTTTGTCAGTGGTATCTGTAATCTTTGAAGTTTGATTTTTTTTTTTCCCTTTATGACAATTCAGTTCAAAACAGCTATATTTCCATGCAGACTGTGTCACTAAACAGGGCATCTTGCTTTCTAAATAAAGAAATTTGAGTGGACGGGACTTAATTTCTTGCATTTGAGACCTCTTTTTTTTTAAATATGACATAAGACGAAATTTGAGGTTTTTTAAAAATATACAATAAATATGGTACTTTGTAGAACAGTGACCATATGTGTGGGAATGTTCAAGAGTTCTTGCAATGACAGAGTTTTGAAATTTTGTCTTCGTCTGATCTAATGCCACCGGGCAGGCTGATTTTATACTCCCTGTAGAACTATATTGAAGACTTGTTAGGTTTGTAACTTATTTCCATAATTTGCATCTTGTTTGGACCTGAGGCTTTCTGAGTAGATTCTATGATGGCAAATCTCATGTGGGTTCTATGCTGTCTGTGGTCAGAATTCCTGATTTTGTTCCCCATTCTGCTAAGTATATATAGTCTTAACTATTAAAACTATAACATATAGTTTTAATAGTTAAACACAATAACACAAATCCTATCCTATCGCCATGTTTCTTTTTCTTTTGTAACAAAACCTGAAACGTTACTGTCAAGCTAAACACCCTTCTTATTTTTGAATGGGTATTGGTGGTCCAGTATTGATCACACTTTAAGTAAAAAGTTTTTGAAAGTTATTCAAAGCCTGTACATTTATTTATGGCATTCTGTGTGCAGTGGTTTGGTTGATTTGTTTATGACACTCTTATTCAGACTTTAGTTGCTGATTAATACCTTTCATATTTTAGGTGCGATATCATGCAATTTTGTGCTTTACCATCTGCTACTGTAGTGGCAGTCGGAAGAGTTAATTAACCTTTTGTGAAAAATGCTGTTGTGGCCCATTAATTTAAGTCTTTCATGGTAATTTTTTAATTAAGGGAAATAATTGTGGCTGATACACATTTGTAAAATTCTGCTATGGCTACAATAGAGGGCATTTTTATTTTATTTCTTGTTTTTCTAGAATATTGAGTGGTTTTCCATCAACAAACTACCGTGCCACAGAAATGACATGACTCCAAAGTCCAAGCTGGGTTTGGCACCTAACAAATTTTTTATGGCGATTCCCTTCATCAGGTATGTTTGAGATGAGGCAAATGCTAGGCCAGGGTCTTTCAGACAGTTTTAAATTCTTTAGATTTGTTTTGGTAAGTAGATCTTGTTGTACTACTCCTTGCTCACAGGCCGTTGAGGGAATGGATTTCCCGAAGGAATGGAGATTCCTCAGGCAGTGACAATGGTTTTTCATCTGCAGGGAGCACACCCTCTAAGCCCAACTTGGAAAAAGCTAGGTAAGAACCAGGTCAGTTTAACATCTCTATATTCTTTCTTACAAAACACTGGTCATACAAATATGACAATATTATACAATGACAATTATATACAATACTGCTTGTCCTTTTTCTCCAAGGATTTGTGTTCGAGTAATAGCTAAATAACAGAAAAATTAACATAGATGTATATCGTAGACTTGTAAGTAAGGTTAAAAGTTAATTAATGTGTTGATACACAGGTGTCAGAACTGAGATTATTTCCTCAGTCTTGTTTGGGGGAATCAAAAAAAACCAGAAGCTTAAGCAAGTAGATAACTTCCAGTGCTTCAACTTCAATATTTTTGGCCCTTCTGCACAGGAAAAGTAGGACTCCCCAAAGGACTGTAAAGTAGTCTAAGAAGTGCTAGATAAAACCTGTGGGAACCAGTAGAGGAACATGTCCTGCTGGCTTTAGATTCAGCTGAGTGAAAAGTGGTAGAGCAAATGTTGAAACCTGTAGTCCCTATGAGAGGACTTAATAATTTGAGCCAGGGCAACACCAACACTGAGAACAACAGGACAGATGTTAATGTGGACTTGGCCTCTTGTCTGTGGAGAGTGCTAATGGCAGTGAGCACTATTAGAGTTTCCATACAGGTTACTTAAGATTGTCTTCCACATTGTTCTCAGTAACTTTTTTCATATTTGTCTTCTGCTCTCAGTAGATTTGAAGTTGTGTTGTAACCTGTCTTTGTTTTCCTGTACTAGATCCAAACTTCGCTGTAGTCAACAGGTGTTTACAGATGGCTTTTCAGGAGAGCACTTGGTGAAGCCAAAACAGCAACAGAAGCCATATAATCATCCTGAGGTGTCTGAAGTTTTGAAAGTAAAGGTAGGTTGTTTGTTAGGCAAGCATATACATCTGGACTATTTAAAACAGATATCTTTGGTCTTAAAGGTTTCCTCTCTAGGACAAAACCAGTGAATTTCATCTCCAGAGAATGCAAAATTAGAGTGGGGGAATATTCTTGGGAATTTTTTGATTTATCTCACACTAGAGGGGGTGGTATCAGCAATTGTGGTGTTTCATGTACAGATAGTAATTAGTCATTGCCATTTTGCTAGTATCTCTAGTATATCTGCATCAGTGCATGGAAATTCACTGAACTCAATTAATTGTGAAATAATTCATACTGAGTGCAAGAGGGAATGAATAACAGTTGATGGCTCTGTAGCTTGAGTGTATATTTGGTTAATTTCAGTGGGCTTCAGTTTTTCTGCAAAAGAAAGTGTTTACATGTTTTGAAGTTACTTGGAGGGGAGTTTTAGTTACTAAGTAGGAAATGTCAATGCAATTATGTCCAATTCTGCCATTTAAACTCTTCCCTCTACTTGTTTTGAACTTAACAGCAGAGTCAGAGTGTGAAGAACAATGGCAGAAAGCAAAATCAAGACACTTCCAGCCAAAAGAAGCGAACAAATGGACTGCACAGTCAACCAGTTAAGCAAAACCATACCTTGGTAAGAAACATGTAGTGTCTGTGTCTGTAGTAGGTTCCAGTAATGCTTAACAAATGGCCAGGGCAATGTCCTGCTGAAACAAAGTAAAGTGCCTATCTATCAAGAGTATGTTTGTATTTGATCATGTTTGATCCATGTTTGGTCAGAGTATTTGATCCATGTTTGCAGATGTATAACATTTCTTACCTTGTATGCATAGACATCTATAAACAAATATACTAAATTTCAAAGTTTGCGTTTTAGAAGTAATTTTAGCTGTTGAAAATTTGTCAGCTGTTTCAGTACACAATCCTGCAGCTTTCCAGGTTCCTGTCATGTAAAAGCCTTCTGTGATGTGTACACATCTTATTTATTCATGTGTGATGTCTTACTGTAAGCATGGGGTTTTGTTATGAAGCACTTAGAAAGTGGTGATATAAATAGTTATTATTTCCCTTCTCTCCAGCAAGAAATGTTGAGACACAGTCTTGGCTTGGATGCCAGAATCTCATATAGTTTTTCAATCATACAGTACAGCTGGTTACAGCAGTTTGTAAATTCCAGTGTCACACTGTGTTTTACTTTCCCTTGCAGTTACTAGTTGTGTTTGTCCAGTTCTCAGTGGGAACTGACTCACTGGGCTATGCTCTCTCTTATAGTGGAATGTGCTTTTGATTCCCTGTTTTTTATGGCTCTTCAGTATACTTTGCTGACTCTTGTGCATCTGTGAGCCCCCAGATCTCTGTGCAGCTCAGATCTGGTTTGTCCAGACTTTAGTTTCTCTTGTTTACAGGCTTTAAACTAGATTCTTCCCATTCTGGTTTGGGGTTATTGCCTTCTTTCTCTTACTCATGTAAACATACAGAAATGGTAAACTTGTCCTAAAATCCTTACTGCAGCAAGAAGTTATTAGTTATGTTTGAGTCTGAGTGTCGAAGAGTGAATTGACTCCCCAGAAATTTAGATGAATAGGAAAAAACTGTAATGGTAATCTGTAAGATCTTCATGGAGATAACTGTTAATGCTCCACAGTTGCTTTGCAGGCTTTTCACAAACTTTTCTGAATATTTTTTTCCTGTTTCACTTGTCTTTTCATGATGGTCAGTCTTTTGAAGTTTAAATATTTTGAGTCCAGTGATAATTTACTGATGTAACTTGAAGGCCAGGAAACTTCTAATTTGCAGACAGTGCAAAGAGCCATATTTTTTTTGTATTTGTGTACTTAGAGCACCAATATCTGGGGTTAAAGCAGTTCCTCCCTGGAGAGTTTTGAGTTTGCGTCTCTAAAGCATGTTAATTTAATTGGCAGTAGCAGCGTGTCTGCAAATACATTCCCCTTGCCTCTTTTGGGACAAACTCATTGAAGAACGGGCTTATGCATGCACAATGTTGATTGCACACCATCATATGCAAGACCTTTCTGTCTTAAAACAGTTAGAAAGTATTCAAAATTTTCTTCCAAAAGTCTGCATGTTAGAAATGTTTTAGTGACTGTTAAAAGGTTGCATGATTCTGAAAGACTTATTTAAAGGACGTTTTGCTACCTTAAGTAATGTGACAGAACTAACGCTGAGTTAGAGGTAAAATAATTCAGACATGAGGTGTGTCAAAGCAAACTAGCATGCCTGTTAGATGATGCTTAAATATAATGCCATTTCTTTATCAAAAATGTGTAATGTATGGTCATTCTCTTCACCAGAAATGTGAAAAAAAGCTTAATCCAAGAAGACTTCAAGATAACTTTGAAACAGGCAAGTGCAGTCAGAATTTTCATCCACTGTTCTGTACTACAGGCTGAAGGCACCTGAATAATGATGGTTGAGGGCTTTTCCTCATGCCAGCCTTCCAAATCTTATAAAGCCATTTTTACAAGGTAGTCTGAGGTTTTGTTTGTTTTTTAATGAAAAATATACTGTTTCATGTTGGTCTTTGATACACCAGGTGGCTGAGTGAAAAAGTAACTAAAAGCTAGTTTAGAAAAATAGCATCTGAGTCAGCACATTGCTGGTAATTGAGTGTATTTTAAGGCTTTCTGTCCCGCTTGTAATAAGCTGCAGCAGAGTGCATACAGTTCTTTACTTACTGCTCAGGAAACAGTGCCATGCCATTTCTCCTTGTTAAGAAATGGCTATTGAGAAATTAAACAGTATTATATGTGTAAAATATGTGTATATGTGGCTATTGAAAGTGTTTCCAGATTGCAGTGAATTTGAAGATTTATTCTAGCCTCTAGACAACCTGTAAATATGGCTGGTTTGAGTTACCTTCTTCTGTTTATGACCAAACATACAGGTATTCTTATAAATATTAATTGAATGTATTTTGAGGTATGGCTTTTTACCATTGTTGTTATAGATATTTTTATTGGCAACTGCCCATTTAAAATTTGTTTCATACTTTTTTCTCTTTAAGCAGAAGCAGCATACGAGATGTGTTGCTCCATTGAAGACATGCTGCCAGAACCTGTACATGGACATTCTATGGCATGCAATGGCCATTACAAATTTGTTTTTTCATCAAGAGCTTTCTTGAGTTTCAAGTTTGACCATGATGCCATAATGAAAAGTTTTGACCTCTGACAGCAAACGTGTTAAGAATAAGAATCAGACTTGCCTGTTGCAATTGAGGAGGTTTCTTATCCAGCCTTACTCTTTCTCAGGAGTTTTTAATTTTGTTTTATTTGTTTGTTTTTAAATGCAATGCAGGGACTGACTGCTGGTTTGGAAGGATTTGTTCTCTTTGCAGTATGGGAGTGGCATAGTCAAGTGTTGCACTTTAAATGCAGTCTAGCCTTTGTCCACAAAAGTACCTTTCCAATGTTCAGTTCACTTGTTCCTAGCTGTGCATTAGAGGGCATTCTTTTTACTTGTGTTTTATTTTTTTGTGGTTTTAAAATTTTTTTTTATGGTAACTTGCCGTGTGTTTTGTAGAATGTCACTGACTTTTTTTAACTGTTGGAGTATACCAGCTCGCTAACGTTGTAACGGTTCTGATGTAAATTATTGGACTTGTTTGTCCTTATTTTTTAGAACATTGCAATATTACGCAGTGGCAATGAAACTAATTCTCAGAGGACACTTCTGTCCTAGTGATTTTGAAACCAAGTTGCACATTTCAAACCTAGTCTCAGCCTGTCATCCTTTCTCTGTACTGATTGTTTGCCCCAAATACCTTCCCTCCTTCACACTGATAGTTTTTGCTGGCTGGCAATCACTAGTACTTGAGTCAAATCTATAGCATGTTGAGTTTTTGTACCTACTTTTCCTTGGTCTTTGATAATGACACTCAAACTGGGTAAAACTCAGCCCTTCAAAGTGTCTGACTTAGCTCTTGTGCACTGCCCACAGCTGCATAAGAAGAAGTTACAAAGCAGCTGCTTGTGAAAAAAGAGAAGCTTAAACTTGTCTGTGAGAGGTAACTTGTGTACAATTTATACTGAATGTAAATAAGCCTCTCTAGATCTTTCTGAGTAGGAAGGCAGGTGCATGGGTAACAGAGGCATTGTGTGACACTGAACAGCTTAATCAGGCTTCCAATAACTATTCCAAGGGTGTTCAGTATTGTATCCTGTGCTGTTGTCCTCAGATCTCTTGTGTAGTGTATCTGCTCTGTATATATCCAGTAGTATTGAATTGCACTTGCAGTTAGCATTTAAATGATCTAGCCTCAGTCATTTTCAGCTACAGTGCTTTCTTAGGAAAAACATGAAAGATGGCGTGGGGATGGAGGGGAGGAACAAAAAAACCTGTAAGAGTTGAGGTGATGAGCTGTTACATCACCTGCAGGTTCAGTGGGTTTTGAGCATCTGTGTTGCAGTGGAGAGAAATGCACTGAAATAATTTGTCACAGCAGCTTGTGATAGCAAGCATGTCCCAGATTTAAAAATGGACTTTTCTCTAGAATAGAGGTAATTGATAACTTGATAGGTTGAATGAAATACACCCTTGTAGTGTATCTACATGCACTGAGTTTTTATGCAACTCATATATGTCATCCAAAACCAAAATCCTGGTCTTCCTTCAACCACCCTACTTCATATACCCTACCTAGTGTTTTCCTCAGAAATAGCTTTAGAACTTTCTCCTGGTTTATTCACCTGCCTGGCACCAGGTGATTTGGAACTCTAATGCTGTAATAATTTTGGCCGTGGGAGTGTTCAACTTCTGTATCAGTCAACAGGAGAAATGGACTACAGCATTTCCTCCTTCTGGAGGACAAGAGTTCTGAGGGCCTTGTTTTTCAAGACCAAATTGTGAAATAGCTCAATCTAGCTTTGACTCAGTTTTTTTTATTTTTGTTTTTTCTTAAATGTATCCAAAGGCCATACAATGACAAAGAAGAGTAATTGAGGGTAGGATAATGCTGGAGGAGTTATGTTATTCAGCTTCAGGTGAAAACTAATCTTTAGTTACTTCTTTGTGCTATTTTAGTTGATTTCCCAGCAAAAGTGCCTTTACTCATGGTGAGGCAGAAGTTTGTATCATATCCTGAGGCTGCTACTGCCTGTGGAGCTAATAGGACTCTCCTAAGGCATAATTAAATAACGGGCTGTGGAAATCTTTTTATAAATAAGTTGACTTTTCAGATAAATTATAGATAGTGCTCTGTAAAATAATGGGGATGTTGATGAAACAGTGAACTTGGAGCATCTGTCATCTGTTTGGGAAGTCCTGTCCCAGGCAAGAGGAAGTCTTTAGAACAATGGAAGCATGTTCTATGAATAAGAGATGCTGGCTGCCCTCTGTTTACTGTGTAATTTTTTTCTTCTTAGTGAAAAGTTGGTTCAGTATGAGAGACATTGGTTGCTTCATTAAGCAACCCAAAGTGAAGCTTATACATATGTCATTCATTTTAGTAAACCTAGCCTTAATGTGAGTTGCAAATAAATGTGATAAATATGCAATAACTTACTTCTTTGTATAAGGGTACAGTTTCCTGTAGTAGCATTGCTTTCTGCTTTCTTAGTAAGGTTTATCCTAAAACTATGTAAATGTGGTGGCATGTGATCCACTTGGTGGGCTCCACCATGCCCTGCACCGTGAACATTTTGTTTACTGTTGTTTATGTTCTTATTTCACCATCCCTTTATAATTGTATTTCTCAGTTTAGAAGTACTGTTTACATTATCTTCCATAAAACAGTGAAGAAATAGCAAGTGAGATACAGGCTTTAGTTCTGTGAGTTTTTGCTGTACAGGAGCTAGACACAGGGAAATGGGAACTGTTTGCATGTCCGACTTGAGAGCTGGTGTTGAGATACTTGAAAAACAAACACTGTCAATTTGAGAATGCTGCCATGTTAGGAGTTATTCACATAATGAACGGTCAATCAGTGTTCTTGGAATCAACTTGCAGAGTGAACAAATATTTAGCAAAAAACCCTACAGCTGTGTGGTGCTAGGAATCTGGTACTAGTGTGCAGTTCCTAGTACTACATCAACTCCCTGCTTTAACATGAGGTTTTTAGCATGTCTCCTCAGAGTGCTTCTATACTTTGACCTTGGACTGAAGAGTGGCCTGCCCAGTTAGTTAAGTGGCTGAATTGCTGCTGACTTCAGCTCCTTGATGTACATCCATCATCCGGCTTTTGAAAGTAACTGTGTCTTGCATAGTTTGAAGTCTGGCAACAGTGGTTCTGGGGAGGAGAGGGGGAAGTAGCTTTATTTATTGTACAATCAGAGTATTATTTTTTAACACAATATAAATACTTTAGGCCAAACATGCATAAAGTGTTTCTAATGAAATTTTGAGCCTGATCACTGTTCCAGGCTTCTGTGCTGTGCTTCAACCTTCCTGAACTAATTTAGTAATTTGAGAACAAATTAGTGATTTTTTTTCACCTACCTGTGGCAGTTACAGATGTAACAGTTCCTTTTAAAAACAAGGCAGGCTTTGGGTCTGGCTACTTCTAACATACTTGCTCTCAGATTGTAATTTCAAATAAGAACGCAGTTCTTCCAACCTTTACTTAATGTGGTGATTTGCTTTTGCACTCATGCCATTGTGGTGTGAAGAGCAAAGAGTCTAGATTAAGAATCCAAACTCCACTCTCCTGTGGTGCAAGACAGCACTGCTGCTCCGGGGATAACTGGCTGCCCAGTTGTGGGGTCAGTGGGCTGCTTAATCCTCAGATACTTGGGGTTTTGTTACAAATTCTGAGCAACAGGTTTCTTTTTCAGAGGTAAAGCCAGGTGCCTTCATGTTTGAAGTTAGGAGGTTATATTCTAAATGTGTTAGTAAGCTCATAGTTATTGAGAATTAGTAGATAGTCTCTCTTGTTGATACTGATTTCTGTAAATAAACATTTTAAGTCTTGCACTGTAAATGTTAAATAATCTGGTGCTTATACACAACTTCATAATTTCAAATTGTTTTTGTTATTACAATATTTCACCTTTTGAAACAACCAAAATTATTTAAGATATGGAAAATTTATACAAACTAACTCTGAAGGTGCTTTTACAGTAAATTAGACTTAGAAATTCTTCCATAATAAGTTTTTGTTCATATACATTTATAGCAATAGTGTAGTCAAGAATGGAAGTAGGCTATATGCTAGTATTTGCACTGTTCTTAATCCCATACGTAAGCACTGATAGATGCAGTAGGTTTTGTGCTGTGTGTGCATTTCACTTTTTCATGTAGCTTGTGAACTTAAAAGGAAGTCAACATTAAACAAGAATGACATTGGCCATATTCAAGATTGTACCAGAGGAACTATTCCAGATTGGTAGCAGTACAATAAAACAAAATGCTTGGGGTTTGTCTTTCCATTGAAAATGTTAGGTTTAGCAAGACTTAACTTTTTGTACAGATTCAGCTTTACAGAAACCCTTATCTTTAAAGTGTTCTGAGCTCTGGCTGCTTTTGGGAAGTCAAAAGTATCTTTGAGTCCTCCATCAGTTCTTCTGGGAAAAAAAAAAAGCTTCCTTTTAAGTAATTGTTAACATTTCAGAGAGTACAGAATGTTTAAATTTGGAAAGGTCTCTATGGATTTTAATGAAAACAGAGTATTTTGTAATTTCTAAGCATTTATACTGTTGATCAGAAGAACTAGCTTCTTGTTTCCAGTATGGGTTGCAGTTCAGTGCCTTTAAGAAAATGATTACAGCTCGTGGAGCATTAATCATTTTAAAATAAGGCATTCATAGCTTTTTAAGAAAACACATCCTGCAAACACAGTTCTCTATGACACATTTCCAATAGTGAGAAGAACTTTGCAAATTTTTTAAAGCATGTTTGATCAAGATTACTAAACTGTGGGAATGAAATTTGTATCTTTACTAGTTGGGTACATAATTTTGTTATGCAGAAAATGTATGGAAAACTGCATGATAAAGAGCTCTCAGCAAATACTTCTCACGCCAATACTTGCAACAGAACTCTACTGTGTCTGCATGGCACTGCACTATGTGGAAGTTTAACTTTATCCCTGAGGAGCAGTTTAGCTGGGTTTGCAAGGCACTTTTACCATTAAAAAGCAAAACAGACCCTCCCCAGAAGAAGGTGTGGGGTTGTTAGTTCAGCAGAATGCTCTATTGGTGTTCATGTTCCAGGACCCAGACTTGGGTATTGCTTCCAAACGATGACACTCTTCAGGGCAGCACTGCATGCCTCGCAGAAAACAGGAGCCAGTGCTTTGTGGTGTGGCTCAGGCATGAAGGGTTATGTCTTCCTTCTGTTTGTTAAAGCTCAAGAACTCGATCTGTTTTCCTCTGTGTGTAAGTGGCACATTGTGCTCATTAAGAAGAAAATATGTACAGCTAAAGAGTTAAAATCATTACAGATTTTATACAACTTCCATTATGTTCTTTTGAAGAAAGTTTGCATTAGTCAGCTCTTCAATTGTACTAAGTAGAATCTGTAACTACCTGTAACATCTACTGTACTGATGATTGTGATTTTGTTTGTTATAAATTGATTCAAAACTGAAGCACACCATTTAGAAGACTAAGTTAACATTTTCTTCTATATTGTTATTTTTTCCTCTGTAAAATTAAATTACTTTATAAATAAACATATTGAAGTACTGAAGTATGAATATAAGGATTGCAGTTCATTGTGGAATGTGATGCCTCTGCTGCTGGTACAGGTTATTCTTTCACTGTAGAGTGTTCACGTGTTGCCTTAAACCAGCAGTAATTATATCTCCTCTAGCCAGGTGAGGAAGTTATTTTTTTAAGTCAGCTGTAAAGGTGGATGCCATTCAACACAATGGAAAAAAAAATAAAATGTGTTAGATGAACAGAAGAAAGAAGTATTTAAACTTCAATCAGTGCTTTTAGATATTTTATGTAACATTGAGTATTTTGTTTTCTTTTTGTTTTGGTCTATATAACTTGTTATTAAAAGAATTGGACGCGTGGTAACAGTTTCACGCATGCCCTTCCAATTCCATAAATGGTTCATTGAAGATGTACTAAAATGATGTTCTAAAACCTGTGGCCATATCTGAGTTCTTTACAACTTTTCATGGCTGTGTTAAGTGAACTTTGCTGACAATGTCAAACCATCTCCATCAGTAATTTAGCTTGCAGATGAGATATCTTTGGGTCAAGGTGTCTTTAGGCAGTCCCATTCAACAGCAAGGTGACAAGCCATAGTGAAACAACTCCCAAGGCAAAGAAACAGCATTAGAAATTTATTCAGAATATAAGAACATTTGTAAAATAAGTATTATAAATGCCTCTGTATAAATAAATGCAGTTTTTACAATTCTCTATCAAATGAACACAAAATAGCTATTTTACAGCTGCTTGGAAACGAAAAGGTAGCAACACATTTCAAGCAAACTCAGTAAGGTGAAAAGTTTCTAAAGTTACAATTCATGGTGCAGTATACTGGAGGAGAAGAAAACTAACAAAACCAGTAGAACATGACATGAATGCAAACTTAGTCACATGTGCTTTGCAAAAGCTAACAGTACATTCAAACTGGTGAAGATTTATACATAGAATTAGAAAAAAATTGATTTTTTTCTAAGCACTCAGTGAAATACAAAAGTTTCATGCACTCTGGTGACTTAAGAAAATCAAAACAGTCCAGTCATTAATTAACGAATGGACTTAGGTTGGCAGGAATCACCTTTTTTTCTTGCTCTGCAAATTTATTATTTCTGTAACAAGCTTTGAGTTAAGTTGCTGTAACTCTGTGCACTACACACTCAGGTATTTCTGTGCTGGTACTTCAGAGTTGCATAAAAGGAGTTTGAGGTTTTTTTGGCATTTTTTCGGAGGGTTGGTGCCATTTGAATGGGGTACACTGGAGCTGAAGCTGATTATCACTAATGAACAGTTTTCACAGTAACATTAAGCCTGTGACCATTCCCAGCTGATCTTTTCCAGTATTCTAACAAATGATGCAGTAGCTGCTTGCTGAGGCAAATAAATCAACTGGTGGTCTGGCAAACTCTGGCTACTGCTGAGGCTAGATGGTACCAGTGCTGCTTTTTAATCTACAACCCTTATGGGGAAAAATAGAACTGGTTTACATTTACTGATGATTTATAATTCTAATGCACTTCTAGAGCACAGCTGGCACAGATGATTTGGGTTAAATGTAGTGAAATAATCAGCAAATTGTCAGGCCTGGAAAAAACACTGAGGCTGCAGCTTCTGTGTAAGAGTATCTGAATTTCTTACGGAAGAAACTCTTCTATGTGAGGGCACTGAAGCACTGGCCCAGGTTGTGCAGAGGAGTTGTGGCTGCCCCATCCCTGGAATGTCCAGGGCCAGGTTGGATGGGGCTTGGAGCAACCAAGAGTGGAAGATGTCCCTGCCCACAGAAAGTGATTGTAACAAGATGATTTTTAGGGTCCCTTCCAACCCAAACCATTCTGTAATTCCATTAATCTAAACAGGGGGAAAAATGAGCCTAAGAGGCAGCTCAGTGCAGTATGGTTCCTGTCCTCTCCAGTGAAAAGTATTTCACATGGACATTCTGAGGTGACCTCAAGTCACACGGGTGTTTCAGATGCTGGAAGACAAAAGTATAACTGCATTTTTGCCACAGCATATCATGGATACTTTCCTTTGTGGTTCTTCAGAACAAGTGTGCTCAGCTGCTGAAGCTGATGGCAGACCCCCACCCTCCTGGAAATGAGAAAATTGGGCCTAAAAAGGGGAAACACCATAGAGAGCTGCTAAGCAGAACCACAGAGACAGAAAAAATCAATGTGCCTCCTCCCTCAAGAGACTCATTTGCAATAATTTCTAGTTATATTATAAATTAAGAAGTGCAATTATTCAGAGAAAGACAACTGATCAAAACCAGAACATCACTACCTAAAAATTTTGAAATCAGCATTGTTTTAATTTGCTGTTGCAACCAACCACATGTGATGCTGGCTTTGTGGATGATGTACTAGACTCCAGAGAAATAGGAATAACTACTCTAATGACTGAGGACAACAGCAGCTACAGCAGTAAGAGATGGAAAACCAACTGCTGCACTTCCAGATGTAACCAAGACTTAACAATAATGCCACATTCTGAACACAAATTCCTGCAACTATGTTGTCTGACCTAACCCAACAGTAGGCAGAGTTCTCTCAAATATTTCCTTAGTACTAGTAATGGGAGAAATAAATGAGAAAAGTTATCATAATTCTAAATACACTAGTAAAAAACTTGAGGTGCAACTCAACATGTAAAGCAAAAACGATAAACATCTCCTGAAATCAGATTCACTGAAAATCAGCCTGGAAAATGCAAAGCAGAGGCATAACACAGCAGCAGGCTAACACAGTGAAGGGACTATAGCTTGGCTTTTTAAAACACACATAAAGCTTTTTTACGTACTCTTAAAAAAAAAAAAAAAAAAAAAAAAGCAAATTCTGAATATAACAGGTGCTATGGCAGACTCCTGTATTTTGACCCCTACAGAAATCAACCTGATCCCCATGATTTGCTTAATGTTCTTTTACCTAACACACCAAAATTTGCACTTCAGTCAGTTTGATAATACAGTAATACATGATTTAAACAAGAGAATGTTAGCAGTAACAAAAACTAACCTAAGAAAGCTGTAAGACTTCACCATTCACATTCTGTTTGTGGTTGGATATCCATACATCTACACATCTATAATTTTGTGTCTATGTATTCAATATTAAACAGGTACATTATTTAAGTACCTTTTTTGGTCAAAAGAAAGGATAAAAAGAAGATATTCTACCTCTTGATCACATTAAGCTGTAATAAGCACAATACACGTGACAGAAATGGCCCAGCTTCTTAAAGAAAACCTTGGATATAGTGTATATAGCAAGAAAAACTTCTTCTACAAAGTAGTTGCAAACACCATGCAATATAAATACCAGGAGGTCTTCTGTAATTTCTTACCCACCCTTGGCACAGAGTGTCTGTGTGGCATGGTGAAACCCACAGCCTTTGGCCCTTGTATGCACTGTAAGAATTACACTTTTATCATAGTTCTCAGAGATGCAACTATGCTTGCTTTGTTTTTTTTTTCCCAAATCAACAGGAGCTTTCCTACCTGACCTGCACTGTGAGCAGCAGAATTGCAAGCAGGGCGCAAAGAAAAAGCCAGCCAGGCTGTCACCCCCACTCTGCAGCTGCCTGTTTGTGGTGTAACCACAGCAGCGAGTCATGAGGGTACAGTGTGGACTTGTGTGCAGACAGCTCAGGGACTGGGAAAACTTCACATGATCTCCAAACTACCCAAATGAAAACCTCATAACATGAATTATTCTGCTGTGTGACACTGTCACCCATGGGTGACAGGGGAAGAGAAGCTGTATGAATACAGACATAACAACACAGACAATGTACACAATTATAGCATGATAATTCAGGCACTGCCATTTCTACATTTTGAAACAGTTCTTAAGGTTAACACTTTTATTATCCCCATGATACCTCTCTGGGATCCCAGAGAAGGAGCTTTTAAGTTTTGTCAGCATTGACAATCAGAGCGCTTTTAACATTTGAAGCTACCTAAAAGTCAACCTCCAAAAGAAAGAAAGTTGTAATGGCACTAAGTATCATTTAAAGAGATGCACTTAAAGTGAAGTTTCATTGGTGTGTGGTCTGGAGTTCTCTTCTTCCAGTAAAGCTATTCTTTGTTTGAGCATTCTTACTTGGGTTTCATGTCTCTCCACCATGGCCATCATTTGTGATTCCAGTTTCTTCAGCTTATTTTGATGCTTTTTCTTTGCTTTTTCATAAGCTGCTACCAAGTTGCTGTTAAAAACACAAGGCATACAAGGTAATTCAAACAGGCTTGTTTCAGAGTAAGTGCTACAAAAAATCTACCCCAAAGTGCCACCTTCAGGGAACTTCAAAGGCTGTGTACTGATCCCCTTCCCAGCATTTACCAGTGCTTTAAAATGGATTAGATACAAACCTTTCTGATCCAAACCCAGATCAATGCTAATGTCTGTATCTTTCCTGGAGCAAGCACAGACCTTTTCCAGTAAACTGGTAAAGAAAACTAAATATGGTTCTAAGAGGCAGATGGAGGTTGCTGTTGATGACCTCTCATACCACTGTTTATGAGTCAAGATCATACCACAACATCAGATGTGATTTATAAAAACATTGCATGGCCAGAATCTGCTTAGAAAGTCAAGGACCGATTCTGCGTTTTTCATTTTAAAGAAGTAAGATTTACATTCAGAAGATGGCATCTTGTGCTAATTTGCTAGCTGTTCAGTAGCTTCTGTGCCTCCACCTTGACTGGGCTGGAAAGTTTGAGATGGGTGCTGCTTCTCACCACAAAGGCTTTTAAGTGCAATTTAAGGAAAACCACACTGTGAGTCAGAGGCTGCTTGCAGGAAGGGCAGCCGCAGCCCACCATATTCCTAGGCCATCCCAATACAGTACAAGAAAAGTGCCCTGAGTGAGCAATGGAACTCAGGTGTGATTATCCAAGACATTTTATTAATGAAGCGGTTGGAGCCAAAGAAAAGGGAGGAGTTAAAAACAAAGTAACAAATTAAAAAATATTTTTGTTAGCTTTTTAAACTGTGCATTGCTACTAGTAACTCAATTGAGATTAACCTATTTCCCTACTTTCTCTTCTTAACTATGTAGTTGTCAGTGGCCTGCACAGGAGGTTTGTACCTCCCCCTTCTCTAACTATAAGTCTGGAGCATTGACATGTGGATGAACGTGAGGGTCCTGAAACTTCTCATTAAGGTAAGTGGAATATTAGTGCTTTACAAGAACACATCAAAAATAAACCAATAATGCATCCATCTGCTGGTAGATCCTTTACCTGTTTGCCCTTTTAAGGTCATTAACAAATTCTGCAGACTGCTGATGTCTGATTTCACTGCTCTTCGTGAGTCTCTCCAAAGCACTCACTAACTCCTGCACTCTTGCTTTCAGTTTCTTCTCCCTGGATCAGGAGAAAAGGAGGTAGAAAACTATTTTCAAAACAGAAATAGTACTTCAGCTTGGAAGTGTATCAACAATTGTCCTGTGCGGGGTTGACATGCTGCAAATATTTTCCTTACTATTACTAGCATAATAAAAGAGGTAGTTCTTACATTAAACTTTTCCAAAGACTGGTATTTATAACACTCACCATTTTAGAATTCATGATCAGAGAAATAGCAGACAAAAGAGTAAACTAACTTCTCTGGTAGATCATAATTCTGTATACATTGAATCACACTAATAAATAAGATACATAAATAGCTAATATCCATACTTACTTACCAACTCTGAACCAAAAGCTAATTACACAAAGTGTGACAAAATGGAAATAAGGTATCTTATAACATTTCCACATTACAGGTATCTCTATGAGGGAAAGAAAAAGTGAACAAGATAGAAGTTCTGGGCAGGAGCAAGCATTACAGCTGGGGGACTAAGCTGGGTTGAAAACACATTTCCCAGGTAAGCATGTGGCATGAGGCAGGTGCTTCTTCCTGGGCAGCTCCCTGCTCCAGAGCTGATGGCTGATGCCTGCTCAGCCCACACCTACACACACATGGGACTCTTCCAGGAGCTTTTCTCTGTGACCCAAACTCTGCACAGATAGCCCAGAGAAAAAAAATGTAAGATTTAGAAGGGGGTAAAAAAAAAGAAGTAAACAAAAGTATTTTGAGAATGACATGGAGCTGGGCTCAACTGGGACACAGATTTTGCAGCATCAAATCTGACATGTGGGAAGTTTGTGTGTTTACAAGGAGTCTGTGCTTTGCTGCCTAGAACCACTCTACAGTGATCCACCTCTCCCTTCTCCTTTGCTGCAGTGCAGCTACATGGGTACACTTGTTTCCACCTCAATAACAAGACAACTGCCAGCTCCCATATAAGCCCAAAGGGAATGAATACCCTGAAGTTTGTGCAAGCTTCCCCAGCTCTGCAGAGACCACAGGGATCCTCCTGGAATCCCAGCTCAAGCAGCGTGCAGTTCCCAGGAAGGCCTGGATATGGCAGCCTTTTATCACTGGAGAGAGGGATAGCACCCAGCTCCAGCAGCAACAGAAGGGCTTTCACAAAGTCAGCTGGGGAATATTCCAAGTTAGCAGTCTATCCCAACAGACTCCAGAGCTGGGTTACCAGCCAAATGGAAAAGGACATAAGAGGGCCCTTGTTGATGAAGAATCATCAGTATTCTTTGTATGTCCCTTCATTGAAGGAACACACCCTCTGCTTTCAAGTAACACAATATTTCTCCATTGCAGTTAGAAGTTCACTGCTTTCAAGTAACACAATATTTCTCCATTGCAGTTAGAAGTTCACTGCCATCCATCTCAAAGGTAAATTTTAATTTTTATATTCTATCTCAGTAGTCAGAAAGGCTTAGCACAGTCCACAGCCAAAATCTGTTTTCTGCAAAGAAAACAGGAAGAAAAACAGCCAGAGCACAAACAAGAAAAGATCAGATGTGGCAGAGGCCAGACCTAATGCATTTGTGGCATCGTACTACTGATGTGACAGAACAGAGGAAGGCAAATTTGGTGCTTCTCTGCTCCAACGGCTGCTACATCCAGAGGCTCTGGGGAAGGCTCAGTAGCACCAATTCCAGCATGACGACCTAGTGTGAACAGCAAGTCCAGTGGAATAAACATGCACAGGTTTTAGATGGGCAGAGAAATCTCAAAATCGTGTGAGCTTGATTTAACATCATGTCCAGGAAAAGGTGTTGCTGTGGAAACACTGCACACAGTCCCATGTGAAAGAGCCCCGTAGAGCCACAGTTCACTAAACTCCTAAATGCTAAACTCCTTCACACACACCTGCTGTAACAAGAGCTGCATGGAAAAGAAACACAGTAGAAAGACTTTGAGGAACTTTTCATGCATGGTAAAGTTTGGTTGCTAAGGTGACTGTTACCTGATAAAACAATGATATCACCTTTTGTCTGTTTTTCACTCACACCTTTCAACCAACCCTGTTCAGCCCGAACTCAGCTACACATCAAGATGTATTTCTGTATGTTTGGTCTAAAACATCCTTGTCTTGATGCTTGTCAAACACACAGAGCCAGCAGAGTGGTAAGCACTCTGTTCAAGCTACTTAAACAACTTTCAGATGCCAGTTCTGAACCTTCTGAACCAGGAAACAGTGGGTAATACTTCAAATCTATAGATGACTCAAATTTACACTAGCACCAGTAAAATACATGTATTTCTTTTGGCTTTTCAGAATGTCTTGAAGTCAGTGAAACAGCATTAGATAACATTAGATAATGCCTTCTCAACCTTAATCTCATGGAAAGTAACGGATGGTTTCATTGCATGTGCTGAAATATTTCAAAAATCTGAAAAAAACAACACATAGGGATCTACTTTTACACCCTTTTACAATTTAAAAACTGCCTATCTAAAAATCTTTACTTCAAGAGACATTTCATAGAACAAGTCACACCTGAGGAGCCACATACAGCAGCAACAGCAAATGCAGAGCAAATACCTTGGGTTTCTCTGGGAAATGAAGATGCACAGGATTAATGACTATTATACACTAAAACATGTAAGGTTTTCCCCAGGGTGCTGCATCTTCTGTTTGAGCAGCAGCTGAGAGACCTCAGAGCTGTAGGTCACAGGCTGGTAAGAACCCTGTCCTCACAATGGTTACTCCCCCTGCTTCCCTCAGTTTCTATCAGTGATCACCTCAATTTGGCCAGAAAGAATTGTCCACACTTGTTTCTCCTCAAAACTGACTGTGTAGTTAGGCAGTGAATAGCAGCTATACTGAATCCCGAGGGGACTTCCAGCACCACAGCACTTCCCTGACTGCAAGCTGTGAAAAATCTACTACAGGGCTGAATATGGCAGAATATTTTCAGTATTGCATATGAACCACGTCTCTACCATGAGAACATGTCGAAGTTTCCAGGGATGGAACTGCACTTGATGTGACAGACATATGGAACATCCTATTGATGTAGGCACAGCCTGCTGCTGCCAGACAGTCTTCCAGACTCCAAGATCCAAACTCCCATGGAAGGAGACACACCAAACTCACACTGCTATTGTGCCCCAGGGGGATTTCTGTGTATCCCAAGAAAGCGCTTATCTGTGTATTTTGATGGGAAGAGGGAAGGGGAAGTGAGTCTTTTTCAGAGAACACAAATTCTGTGAGCCCCTGACTCCCACTCTATTGGACTGCTCCTTATCCCAACAACTCCTCCTCCAACTGGCTACTGCAAGCTGGGGCTGCAGAGAACACAGCCAGACACTTCATGAATGCAGAGAAAATGAGCAAGTATTCCCAGAAGAGGGAATGAGCCTGTGATCTGAGGGCATGGCTCACTTTCAGCAGAAGGGCTCCCTGCTGCTGAGAAGTCAGCTAGGGAAATCCCTGACTGCTCCCTTTCCAGGGAAAGGCTCAGAATGAGTACATTCAAGGCCTACAGCCTACAACATCAGCTAAAACCACTATTTTCAGTGAAATGCCTAATATGCTGGTAATAAAGGCTTTTGTTTGGTATTTTCACAACCAAAACACTCAGTGCGCAGTTGCACAGCGGTTTTCAAGGGTTTTTTGTTTCGGGATGGCTGAATAGGAAGGGGCTAACTGGTGTTCTCTGGTTTCAATGCTGCCACTTTGGAGAGCAGGGAATTCTGCCAGGGCCATAAAGAAAACTGTTTCTGTCAATTTGGCCTCCACACACTGACACCATGTTTCGCACACTGTAATGTAAGCAAGGTCATGAGCGCCTTATATTTTCCCTCCTGTCTGGACTTTTCTAGACATGTTCAGGTTTCATGTGCTAGAAGTCTTCCCAGATTTTCCTGCTCTTGCTGATTTCATTGAAAATTCCCCAGTGCTGCAAACAGGAAGCTGCTCTTCTCTGGCACGCAGAAAGTTGATTTTTCTGCCCCTGGCTTGGAGTGCACCCAGCTAGCTCCCCTTCTAGTGAAAGCTACCAGCCCTCTGCCCTGGGGTCAAGAGCACCACAGCTCTTGACAAATCAGAACCAAAAGAGGAACAATGAGCTCTCTTCAAATGAAGAGGTGAGAAACTCTCCCACAGCCAGGCAGAGAACTCTTGCCATTCCTAGGACACATCTTCTTACCCATCAAAAGAGATCTGCTGTGGGCAGATCCCTGCAAATCCTGGCTCCTCCTGAGGAGTGGGATGACCAGGTTCAGCCCAGCACCTGCCCCTGAGCTCTGCTGGCACAAAGCCCTGATGTAGCAGGACCAGCAGCAGCCAGCCCAGGGCACAGAGAATTCCTGGCAGAGCTATCCATGCTGGAAGAGCAGGCCCAGGGAACGGGGGTGGGGAAGGGGAGGGAGGAAAGGCGCCTCCTGCAGGGTCCATAGCTATCTTAGCTATCCTCAAGGCCTCTACTTTGAAGGGAAGGTACTTCCCATTCCACACTCCACTCCACTCCTACTGCTTCCCTGATATCCTCCTGTTGTAATGAGCCCAGCACCATCCCCCACTCCCCTCTCTGACTTTTCCAGTTGAATAGGGTGACACATGATTGTTTTTCCTAGGCATTTGATTCCTCTCCTCTCAGGAGATAACAGCTGGACATCTAAAAGGAATGCAGAAAAATTTTCTCTTCATCAGCAGTCTAAACTAACATCTTACACCAGGCTGGCATGCAGAACCCCCAAGCTAATTAGAATGCACGCCTGTCTCACTTGGCTTGGTCTGGCTTGGCCTGCTAAGGGAAACAACAGAATATAATAAATGTTTTAAAGAGGCACCACTTCACAAATGCCAAGAGAGCCATCCCCTTCAAATGCCATGTCTTCCTGGTTCACCTGCTGAAGCACCACCCCTGCTTGCCAGCTACCTGTGCACAGGAGGCCTTTCCCTTTGCAGAGGTGACAGAGGGTGCTTCAAAAACCACTTTGCTGGTGTAAAATACTCTACTGCTTTTTTTGCTGATTGCTGAGATGCTCAGAACATATCTCAACACAGCCACCTGCAGTGGGGAGACAGGCCAGGTGCGGTCCTGAAGCAACATACTGGCAGCAAAAAGGGAGAACAGCCCTGGAGGGAGGCAGCAGCACGCCTGCTACACTCACTGCTCAAGCCTCCCACCCAGCTTTGTCAGCCCAGCCTGGAAGCTCTCCAGACCTGGAGCTATTTGGAGCTCCCTGTGATGATTATATTGAAGTGCATAGCAGCTCAGCAGTTCAGATAACCACAGGGTGGTAAGAACTACTTACCATGTCAAAAATGGAGAAAAAGACAAATCATGGCTGTCTGTGAGGCATATGGTAAAAATAGTTACTCAAGGTGCTTCTAAGCAATCTGTCCCTGATATCACCATGAGTCACTTCTCCTCTTGTGAGAAGGTTTCTCTTAGCGGGACTCTCCAGAGGGATTTCCAGAGACAGGCCATGCCTTCTGAAACCCCCTGGAAGCCAAGGGGAAACCACAGCAGGATACTGCACAGTCAAAAAAGTCAAAAAAGAGACATCTCTGAAATTTGCGATGACTGCAAGCCATACCAGTGTCTGGCTTTCAAATGCTTCAGGGTTGCTTATCTCCTCATTTAATTGATGTGGTAATTGGAGAACAGAAATAAGCAAACACTGACAGAAAGCAGCCAAAGATGCATCAGTAGGTCCAGAACACAAACCTCTGTCTCTCTCCCCCTGCTTTTACCCACTGCATGTTTTGTCCAGCACCTTGGTCAAAGAAAAGTCTAAGAGTAATTTTAAATATGAATGGTTATGATATGTTCTAGGCATTTCTGTTTCCATTTCTGAGACAGCCTTACCGTGCTCAGCATAGGCCTTAATTTCAATGATTAAATTTAATGACTGCTGCTATCACGAAACTAAGCTCAGCCCTTGAAAATATGCAAGGTTAACATGCCACCACATGAAGTTCATGGAAATTTAAAATAAAGGAAGGTGGCTTGATTTCTCTCTCACTGACATCGTGTCAGGAAGTAGTCACTGCCATGCCCTGGCCCAGTGCTCTATTGAAATGTTTGCTCTCTGAAAAGAAGTTTGGCACGAAACACAGCTGTGGTCTTCAGACAGGGATAAGGATGTAAGAGTGCAACAAACATTGTACTGTCCCAACAGACACCAGAAAATTATGGCAATAGGATGAGTTTTTCATGTCTTACTAGAAATACCTGCAGCTTCCACTCCAGAGAGGTGGGACCACAGCTCTGTGCAAAATGCACCTTTTGTTAACAGAAGAAGAGCTCTTTGCCAGTCTACTGATAACTACTCATTTCTCTGTCCACAGTGACTTCACAATTAGTAGCATCACTCTCTATCTCTTGGTTAAGAAGTCATCAGGCATGGTAAATACAAAGATCCTTTGCAGTGTTGCCAGAAGGAAAGTCACTCTTTTGTGAGGGAGATACTGAAACCTGTCTAGACTGACACGATTCATGTAATCCTGCACAGCCATGAAGGATCATAATTTTGTGCCAAATGGTGATGCAGCTGAAGTCTGAACAGTCAGTCTAGTTACAAAGTGTTTTGCCTGCCATGGTCTGTAGTACTGCTAGATCCTTCCTGGCCAAGCATTTTAATGATTTATAAATTATTCTATAATTTATGAATTATATCCCTACACAGACAGAAAAGCTATCAGCAGCTGAAAATACAAGCATAGACCACAGGAGGACCTCACAGGAGGAAGAAGTTTTAGTCTTGCCAGCTTGGCCACTTTTCACAGAATGAAAGTAGAAGAAAATAGCTTCTTAGAAGAAGAAAATATCCATTCTATCATCATTATCATCAGCCTTCTAAAGCAGAACAGAATTCTTACTGCCTCCCTCCTGCCACCTCCACTGCATTTACCTGCATTAAAGCATAACCTGCTATGTGTCTACTGAGTTACAAACTCATACAAGTCATGTATAGTGCTCCCTGTCCTGCCCCAGCAGAAGAGACCAAGCCAGCAAGAAAGACAACTCATTTAAGGTCTTCCCACAGAGACTGCGTCATTTGTCTGATTTTGGGATATTCAACCAGATCTTGTCTTATAAAACTGGCCTCTGGCACAACCATCAAGGTGTCAGCACCAGGCCATAAGGCTGCTGAGAACACATTTCTACCCTCTCAAGAGTAAGGTATTTCCTGCCAAAAACTTGTTTATGAATGTGTCAAACTCAAGAAAGAAGACGCTTTGTGCCCATTAAAGCACTTCATCATTCCATTAAGAAAAGAGAGAGGGAAAACCAAAACTTGAAGGCTCTGGCAGAAAGTGTTGATGTTTGGCTGGAATAGGATATGTCTGAATTAGTGAGCTTAGCCTGCAACACCAGAAATTGGTAGATGTAGCTTTAACAGCATAGGACTTAAAGATAATTTACATTTCTCCCAGTTAGCACAGTGACCATCTAAAAGACAAGTGAATTCTGTAAAAAGCCAGTAACAGGGGTTTTAATGCTGAGCACTACTACGGGAAATCCTGAGTTGTTCTAGAACAAATGTGTTATTACACAATAGATGAAGAACTGCTTCTGCCTTGAATTTCTGCTGATGGGCACTACCAACAGAAGTTTCACAACACACTACTGGATTTCAGATTTACAAAAATATCCACCTCTGCAGAGAGAAGCCAGCATGGCTCTGTGGATGAGACTGCTCTGCTGCATGGCCATTTGCAGACAATGAGCAAATAAATGCTTCCAAACTACACCAAAACCCAAACCATAACTACATCCCGCTGTTTTATTTGCGTTTCACTCTGTTTCAATTAACTGAGAAGAACCTGACAATTTAATAGCAACAGAAGGACAGAATAGGAAAGTAGCAGAGGGGGGAGCAACCAGAGCTTTAGTCTCTGTAATGATGGGATAAGGAGGGAACAGGAAGCAGGGCTGCTGATTGATATCACATGCTCTGATAAATAGACTCAAAACCCAATGGATTTCTGCCCCTATCCTTGCAATTGCTGTCCCCTCAACCAGTGTCTACTGCCTGGAGAAACAATAGGGAGAACCAATTGCTGGACATATGCACCAATTGTAACCAGTCCTGAAACAGTCCTGAATGCTGGCATTTAAATACTGCCTCTGGATCACAGAGCCATGATACGCATCCGTTTCACATTTTCCCCCACCTCCACCCTTCAGCAAACACAGTTACTGGGACTAATATCTTAAATTTTGTATTCTGGTCCTACTTCCTTGGCAAGGTGAGGAGGATGCAGCCACAGAGGAGGAAGGACTTCGATAAGTTTTAGAGTTCTTTTGAGGATTTGTGATAGTCTAAATATCACTGTGATATTTGAGGACCCATTTGTCCAGAACAGCAGTTAGGGACTTCTGGTATTTTTTAGCATGGCTGTGGCTAAACAGGTTGCAGTAAGCTTTCTCCATGTGCTAGACAGACCTTCAACTGACTTGCAGAGACAGGACTTCAGGGTAAGGAGGGCTAAGCATTCAGCCTGATCTCGCTGGCACACTGATTAGGGAGAAAAACACCCTGTCCACACAGCTTGCAGGAACTGTACTTGAGCCCCACTTGCAGCAGCAATCACATTTAGTACAGCTGTATTTCCATTACACAGAGAGCCTTCACAATTTATGTACAGTTTAATCCGATTATTTTTCTTCTCCATTTCTGCCTGACAAACTGTACTTGTGAGGCTCTTGGCTGGAAATCCATGCTAATCAACTTAAGGCCTAGTAGATAAAGCAAAGTTGTTTTCTCTGTGTTGTCAGCAACCCACATTTCATGACTATACTCAAACCTCTGTTAACTAAGGTCACTGGCATCTTCTGAAAATCCAGGAGCAAATAACAAGAGCTGGAAGAGCAGCAGCTTGAGTGAAGGCAGAAAATGCTGGTGGAGCAGCTCACAGCAGTGAGCAATGTGGGGGATACAGGGGAGGCCAATGGCTCTCTGCAATGTTTATGTGAATTATTTTGCTGATGGGTTTTATCTACCCACACACAAATGACAGTTTTGATTATTTTACCCACAGAATTTTGTTCCCTGCATCATGCAAACTAAGTACTCAGCAACTGCCAGACTACTAAGCAAATGGTAGGAGATGTATTGATTCTGCAATGGTAATGATCTGACATTTTCACATAATGCCTTTCCGGCTTAAGTGTCCCTGGGCACAGCACACATTGCACCCATAAAAAAAAGCACCTCAGGAATGAAACACCACAGCTGTCCGAAAGGACACCATAAAAGAAGGTGCAAACACTGGTAAAGCAAGACACACTCTTCCCAGCCAAAATTCTGGTTCTTATATCCCAAAATCCCAGCAGCATTTTGGACAGGTTCTAAATATAAGAACCAGATTAGGTACTAGATAGCCATTTCTTGGTAAAGGTGGAACAAGTATTGAAACTATTATCGAAACTATGAATTTCTTTGTCATTAAGTTTACCACATATCTGGTGAAGGAAAAACTGCTGCACAAACAAATATCTAGCTAATGTATAACTGTACTGAAAGCTTAGGCTTAAAACCTGGCTGTTGGTAAAAGCTGTTTGTCAAGACATCAATTTTCTCTCCCATTGGAAAGCTAATGCCTCACACAATATCATTTGTAATTGAACAGTGGCTCCACTTACATACTCAGGAGGCAAATGGAGCATCTGAGTCATCAGAATGCCTGCAGTAGGAACTGCAGTGGGAGTTACTCCTGTAACTCCTACCCAAATTCTAACCTGCAGCCAACTGTCTTAACCAAAGATCACACTTCATATCCTGTCTTTACTAAGCATTTTCTTAACATACAAAAGAAACGTGCATGTCACTGTTTTATGTCTCATAGTCTTGCCTGAGAGTGGTCATTACTGCCATTTTGAGGGTTTCTTTTATTTCTAAAATTCAACTGAATTCCAGAGAACCTCAAGGAGAATGGAGTTGAGCACCAGGTGAAAGGAGCTAAAGCAGGAGAGAGGGGAAAATCAGAAGGACTTCGATAGATCTCCTTTTCACAGGACAGACCTGTGATCACTCTTCAAACCACTTGAGAGTTAGAGTGAAGGCTCAGAAATAAACCTTTCCCTGGACCCACAGAACAAGTCCTGACCCTGGTCAGGGAAGCTGTGCTTACCTCCTGAGTGCATTTGTCAGCTCAGCAGTCAGTTCACTCTCATTGTATGGTCTCAGCTCAGCAAGGGTTAGTGGTGTTGCGGTGCCATCACTACATTCCTGACAAAGGAGGAAAAGCCACCTGATTAGAAATTACTGACCATCTTAATGGGAAAATTCTGAAAGCCTCTTAGTTCACAGCTGCTTTTAAAAAGGAGGTGAAATAGACAACACAATGCTACAGCAACAAGGCAGGGTATCATCATACCAAGAAATGGACTAAACAGATTAATACTTCACAATGCCTCTAAATGTTTTTTAAAACACCACAGCTCACCGACTTGCAGAATTCTGCTACTGTGTGCAAAACTGCCACTGCCTTCCTTATATTTCTTTTGACACCAGACATGAAACAAAGAGGCAATGGGATCAAGAAATTCAGATGACATATTGCCAGGAATAAGGAAGTAAGACGTTATGTCTTGGTTTTTGTTTATAAACACATTATTGACATTTTCTGGGACCACAGCACTAAAAATAAGACAAAGTTTTCCAAGGTATTTATTTCTTAATGCAAATTATTACGGCAAATGCAGAAATCTGTTTATTCTGCATTATTTTGCATTAAGGGGAGAAGAATCTTCATTCTCAAATTATTACAATCTGGTTTAGAGAAAGAGATTTTCAATACAATGGTCTAAATTCTGCATAGAAATAAGTGCTAATGTTTTCATATTTTGTGTTTATGGGAGAATGGCATTTTGCTTAGACTCCCAGTGTTTCCAGTGACTGGCAACAGGCAACACACATGCTCAACCGCAGCAACTTCTATGTCTGGCAGGACTGGCCTTGTGGTAGTCCTCAAAACACCCTTATTTTAGCCCATGCCTAACACCAATTCTTCAAAGTCCTCAAGTCACAGCATGGAAGGAACCACCTCACAACTGGGGAAGGGAGGAAAGATCTGCATATAGACAAAATAAGAGCATGATTAACATGCTAAAGACTGCAATACGGATGGGAAAGGTTAAATTAATCATGTTTACAACTTTGGAAATGTAGCTTGACTCCTGACCTTGCCCAGTTTGTCTCTGCTTCCGCTGCTGGTTGAGCTGAGAGATCTCATTCTCTGCTCTTTTTGTTCTTCCACTTCAGACTTCAAGTGCTCAATATGGACAAGGTAGGCCTGCTCCTGAGCCTCTCGAGTGCTCAGCTTCAATTCCAAAGCCTTCTTCTCCTTCTCCAGCAGGTAAAGCTGTGCCTTGAGCTCTGCCATCTCTTCCTGTTGAAGAAACATTGTATTATTGCATGCTGCTTCATGGGACTAGGTACCTAATGAAAGATGAGGTTAAGCAAGATTTTCATCCACTCTTATAACCTAAGGACTCTTTTCATTGAGAAAACTATCAACATCCAGATGACTTTTTATAATCACACTGCATATTTGTCAAAGACTTGTGTTTCTTCAGTCTGAGTATGATAACCCCTGACACCCCTTTATCATCTTCAGGAATAAGCTCAGAAGCAAAATTAGAATTGGACTATCAGAGATCTGAGAGAATTGACACAGCTGCTGAAATTTCTCTGGTTCTACTTTGTCCGTCAGAGACCATTGTCTTAAAAGCAGAAGTGTATGACTTTCAAACATCTCCCTAAAAGCAAGATTTCAGTTTCTTATTAATATCCAAGAACTAATCTCATTACAGGGGAAGGGGTTTGAGAGACCAGGACCTATTCCTGCCTTGTAATACCGTGTGGTAAAATGAGTTATGTCAAAAAGAGCAACTTAGTTTGGCACCATCAGATGTCCATTTATAATTTCCCTCCCCTAGGTGACCAGAATCCCAAGTATACGCAACTTGAGTTTGACAGAAAAATGCACTCATTTATTTTCTTCCCTAAATATAATCCACAGAGGATGGACAGTGGTACTTGATAGAAAGAAGCTCAATTCTGAGAGCTCCTTCTTGCTTCTGACAGGGCTGTCACCTATTGTAACACAATGTCTGCTGCCTGGGGACAGACCTCTGTTTTAACATCTGTCTGACAGTGGCTGGGCAGAAGTTTAAGAGCAGGGCATGAGTGCAATGACCCTTCTTTAAGACTCTAAAAACTCCTGTGAAAAGCAAATGATGGGTTATTCCTGAACCAGAAGGCTCTCTGTGATGAACACTTCAGAAATGTTTCTTGTACAAAATGCCTAGTTATATTCTATACCCAGAAAAACCCAATATCCACAAAATCTTCAAAGAGATAGTACTAATACATAATTTACATTATGTGCTTAAAACCACCACTAAACAAGCAAAAGACTGCCAAAACAAACAAACAAACAAACAATCAATCAAAAAAACCAAAACCCAACCCAGAGTCATGTTTTCACTGTTTAGCTTGCCTTGCCCTAGGTCACTTAAAGGGTGAATACTACATTCATGCAGACATTTTCTGCATTACATTTCTCTTGTTCACTGTGTAAACACCTCTGAAAGACAGAAGTTTCTTGTTGTGTGGCCAGCCTAGGAACAAGTCACTATCTGTTTAAAACAACAACAACCAAACAAACAAAACCAACACAAAAAACCCCTAATCACAAAAATAACAGAGGTATCTTGCTTTATTGTTCAAAAATAATGCTGTTCATATTTTAGCCATTATTAACAAAGATTATACAAAACCAAATCTTTACATTTATTTAACAAACTTTTTATGTTGAAGGGAATCTAAATGCCTACAAACATTTGCTGTCTGAATTAAGACTAAGCACTGTACACAGGTGTATCACAGTTACAAGCATCACTGGCTTATTCAGAACCATGCAAAAACAAAATCCCTATCTTAAAAACCCTGAGGGGCTCGGAAAGGTTTGTATGAGCTTTAAAGTCACTGATTTATTCATCTGCTTAATTGTGAACTGAAGGTTAGAAACACAACCAGTTTCATTCAATGCGGTTTACACAAATTTAGTTGTTAGGCAAACTTACCATTAATTGCCTTTGTCAATAGTAAAAAATGTAAGTAATACTGATAAATAATTATGGGGAAATTTTGTTATAGGAGTTGAACTGGATGGTCTGATATACTCAAGTGTATCCATTTAACTTCTTAAGCTTCTACTTCTAAAGCTATTAATCTACTTAGCCTTCTTAGTGAAGGCTGAGAAGTAATTTGAAGAGAGTATTTTGACACTTGTATGAATAAAAGATACTTTCAGCTGTCTGTATGGGATGGTCATGACAAGATCTTTCCTGGCTAGAGGATGAAGCCAGGCAAATTCAGCCCAGAAATAAGGGACATTTATTTCCTAAAAAAAAAGGTAAATTAATCCACTACAACAACCAGTGTGTGGAACAGGCTTTTCTTATCATGCAAAGACTTCACTTATTTTATTTTCATAAATATTCATTATGTCTTTATTTTATCCAAGCTCAAAATAAATTTGAGGATCAATGTTTAACTCCTTTGTTAATGAAGACAGTAAGCTTAGATCATCACATATGAATTCAGCAGTTTGCATCCTGTCCTAGAAGACATATCACGCACCTCCCATATGTTACTTTTCTCGTGTCAAAACAATGCGACTTATAAGTAAAGAAGCAAAAAAAAAAGCAGGGAAAAAGTTAAAAAGCTTGTGTCAGCCAGTGTCTTACAGAGGCTCACAGAGAAGGAACAAGAGGGAATGGAAAGGTTGAAGATGGTTATAAATTTGAACTGCAGTTGAGGATTGTGGTATGGACCCATGCAATACATGAGGCAGAGTGGCAGCAGCCATTTTGGGAAAATTCAGGTAGTTCAAGTTTACTTAGAGAGTCAATAAGCAGCAATTTTTTCCATGAAAGTATTTTCTAAAGACTGCATCTAAATTTAATTGAAAAGACAGTGCCACCTTCGTATATTTACTACTTCCCTTTTCTTCCAGCTACAAATTGCTGTGAAGCAGTTTTGCAGGTTAACACACCTGTATCTTCAGAGTGTGAGCACAAGTGGCATTCACTAAACGAAACCCTGACGGAGGAGGTAGCAAGTGTCCCTGTTCTAGGGGATTGCAGATGACTTAAGACAATCCATGCAAATTCACAAGCTTCAGGTATCAAATCCAGCAGTTATTTTGGGACAAATTAATTTAATATTGAGGGATATTTTGTACTCAGTCATACATGATCCTGGTTTTGGACAAAAACTTGAATGAAAATTAAAATCTTCTGATTCAAAATAATCAGAAACACCACAGAATTTTCAAAATCAAAATTTGTATTCGATTTGCTCATACAGGACTCTAATGTGGTAAGAAGTTTTTGAAGTCACAAAAAGTCAAGGAGAACCACAGTAAACAAGGTGGGATGTACCAATCTTCAGAATTAAAACAAACATCAAAGCAGATAAGCGTCATGCTCTAGTTATCTGTATTTCACTATACAAATCAATAAGAACATGAATGGCTGTAACAAAGGTGGACAATAGAATACTTAACATTTTCCACCAAAGACCGTAGTCTCAATGGGCATCATGAGCAACATTATCAACACCTGTACACAAAAGAGGAAAAATTATCAGTGTAGAAAGCCGAGACTTCTTATCTAGATTAAGGCCTTTGAAATGCAGAAAGGCTGTAAACCAAGAATTATTTACACCCATCAGAAGTAATCTCCTTGCTAACTGGGG